>NC_090923.1:1030033010-1030342914 GCF_040938575.1 Ambystoma mexicanum | reverse complement strand
GTCCAGCCGCTACTTTCTGCGCCTTGCTTCCCACTGCCTTGGATTTCCCTAACTTCTTCACTGACACCTACTGAGATAAAAACAACTTCACAGCCCTTTAATATCCTGGGCAAGTGGGAGATCCTGTTCTGGGCGGGTGGGGATTGTGCGCTGTTGGGGAGAATTATCCTTCTAGGGCTAATTTCCCTCACCTAGTGAGTCCCCCCAGCAGCTTTGCTGGATTTCTGGAGTTTATTTTTTCCACCTGGTAAGAGTGTACATCCTTTTTCCACCCTTACATGTGTTTTGGCCTATGTGTGTCATTGTGTGATCTTGGGCACTGGAGCACACCACTCCAGGTGCCCCTGTTCTTGTAGGGGTTACACAGCACCTTTAGTGCAGTAACCTAGGGTTGTCTTTAAGACTTCCCTCTGACTCCATTTTGCTGGGGCTGACTACTGTCCCCCAGAGAAAGGTAAAGTTGCCATTTACTTTACATAGTCATTTTTACCACAGACCCAGTACACCCCATCTTACATGGAGTACTGGAAAGGGCTAATCTGTACCCCTTTTCTGTCTGTACCTCCTTGAGAATTGTTTCGCTCTTTTAACATTTAGACTTGGCTGGTGGCAGTGGTAACTACCCTAACTTTTCTACCGCGATTATACTAGATAAACGTGGTAATACTTTTGGCTATTTTTGCAGCCTTAAGCATAACCAGCTTGACCAAATCGTCTTTCTTTCGGTTGGGTTTATTCGCCATTTCTTTTTGTTAAAGTCCTTCTTGTGTTTTACTTTGCACGGAAACTAGGTTTGCCTTCTTTGTTCACCGTTTTTTGGCAGGCTTCTGCAGAGAAGCCCTCCTCTTGGCGCCTGGGTGTCTAGGTAAACTGAATGTGGGGAAGGGGTGTACTCACCCCCTGCATAGGGTATCCTAGGAAACCCAAGTCGCACTTTACCATGATTGGCTGAGGTGGTTGTCCCGGCTGGGCAACCCCCCTGCTGTGTGATTGACAGCCAGACTGTATGAATGGGGGTTTTGCGCATTAAAGGCAGGTCTATTCGGCTAGAAGTCAGAGTCGCCTCTGGAACTACAAGGAACCGAAGAGAAGCAGAGAGAACAACGGCTGTTGCAACTACCCCGTCCCGGTGAAGCCCTGCTGCAGTCCTGAGCTATCTACTCTTCAACGACTAAGAGGAGATCCAGTCCGGAGTCTTCTTCCCTTGAGCCTGGTGGGTACAACGAGCTCATCTTCTTCAGCCAGAGATCTCTGCCGTGGTCGAAATCGCTGCACACTGCTGTAGTGGTCCGGATAGCCACTTGCCGAGCCTCTCCTGTCTTTTTAAGGAGCGCACCTTTTATTCGTTGTCGCTGCTGCCGGCTTCATCCCTGTGTGGTACAGACCCCCTTCAGACGTCCTCCTTCACAACGAAGCTCCAGGAATCGTGGGTCTGCGGGAAACCAACAGGAACAACTGCAGGGGCACCAACTGCATCATTGGAATAAGGTACTGTGCTCTACTCGAGGAAACTGGGTGAATCCCTTTTCTTCATCCTCAAGGCTCGCCCTTGTCTTCCCTCCTTCTTATAACTTTTGCTTCCGATCATTGACAATATCAAAGTACTTTTGGGCTACGCTGAATCGTGAACTGTCTAACGGTGTGATCTTCGGCAACAGGTCTCCGGTGTCACTTAACCCTGGCTCCGACCGTTTGACTTTTGAACTCCTGTTTCTGAGTGTTTCTCGATGCTGTCTGCCTAACCAAAATATTGCCTGTGGTTTTTGCCTCCAACTCCCTCTGGGTATCTCAGGTGCTAAGTGTATTTTTGCCCATGTAGCATTTCATGTCACGGATACGAGTTTATTGAGTAGACCGAAGTGTCAAAAAGTGATCGCAACCGTATCCGCGGTATCGTGTTTTGTTCATAACACTGGTTCATTCAAACACAGGGCACTTACCTTGAGACGTACTGTACAAAGTAAATTGGTTAGTTGTAGTATATTTAACGTGTGGTTTTGTTTAAAGTTCAATAGAAGTGTGTGTTTATAACTGATGGTTGAAAAATAAATGTACTTATATTTTCTACCTGAAACCTTGAGTCAGTGTTTGCTTGAGCCACAGTAATTGTGGTCCCTCTGTGTAATCTCTGCTACTGCTCATATACTCTTGAGATAAGCCTGGCTGCTCTGCTACTGCTACCACTATAACTTAGTAGTACAGGCTTTTACCAAAGGTAAAACTTGTATTGCCACCTGTGGTCTTAATTGTGTGTAGTGGTCCCTAAGGGCACTGCACAGGATTCTGCCTAACATGCGCCTCTAGAGATAGAAAGAGGTCTTGTGTTTGGTGTCAGACCTCATATGGACCAGTTCCAGGTTAGGGCTCTCTGGAGTACCTAAGCAGCAAGGTTTTGGCAGCCCCATCCTTGTAGTTTGGAATGTTTTTCTTTTTTTTAAAAAAAAGATGATGTCATACTGACATGGAAAACAGGATTTGTTGTTCTATTATTGTACATTCAAGATGTTTTTAAACGTTGACCTGTTTATTCTATGAGCCAAAGTAAACCTCTCCTATTTCCTATAGAGTGTCATAGCTGCGGACATTGAACTCCCTTTTCCAATTCAGAGTTGCTTTCTAAAGGCAGTAAATAATGGCGTAGAAAAATGCCTTTCAGCTGCTTAACTATGCGGTGCCTTTTAGGTCTTCGCAGTGCATGAAAGGGGAGCACACTTGCTACCTCTCTCAAAGCAGACAATGCAGACCCGCGGACTCCACAGCGCCGCCCGGAAGCTTCCACAGGAGTACAGCTGCAGACCCACCAAACATGATTCAAGAAAGACTCTGTGGTTCCCTCCCTCTTTTATCCGCTGCGTGTAACTGTGTCCCCTCGCTCCATACCCTCCCAACTACACCTCCTATAGTGTAATCGAACTGTATGCATATGACTGTACTGACATCTATCCGTTTGTTTCATAGTGCTCCCTTACTTCAACGTTTATTTACTTATTTACCGCATTATACAGTTAACAAAAGTCACCTTTTAATACAGTTAACAAAAGTCAACTTTTAATACTACACGTTTTCAGAAAACAAACCTATAATTGTCAACTTTTAAAATTGGTTAAAAAAAATGGGGAAAAATGGTTAAAAAAGAGGGGAAAAAACGGTCAAGTTTAAAGGAAGGACAACATTCTCGGTCCAACAAACATTTGCTCACTACAGTGCTTCAATTCTACTTTACAGAGAGTGATAACATGGCGACAAAGTCATCATGCCAGAATAGCCAAGATGGCTACCATCTTTTTCCATCATAAAATAAGGTATACAATACACATATTCTGGCAGTCACTCATAAAAATATTCAAAAATTCTTCAGCCGTGATATTCCCCTCCAATCCTGTTGACCTCATAGCCAGAAACCGAAGCCTCAGGAGTGAGTGGCAATCAGTCAAGAGATGTTTGGCAGACTCCAATTACATCACACCGCACAGTCAGCAGTGTCTGTCATTCCTTGGGATTTTTTGCCATGCTTCAATGATTTCCAAGTCTTTATAGAATTGAATTTTATTTTACAATAATCCCAAACCAAGGAATTTTCCCAGAAAATGCTGGATGTAATTAGGAAATTCATCCTGGGCCTGAATATACTCAATGAATACGGCAGCATTAGTTTGAGTAGCCAAGTTAACAATCAGTTGTTCCCTGCCCTGTGAATGTAAAATGGCCTTCATAGTATTCCTATACTGGCTGGGCGACATTGCCAAACTAAGCCACCTATCAGCAATCAGCCTGAGGTTCACTATGCAACTGTAAGACATGAAACTAGCTCCAGACAGTAGCACGCCGTGCGTCAACCAAGGAATCGTCAGGAGCGTTTACAAGCTTCCAGTACGTAATCAAGGCCCATAGATGTAATCTAACATAGATTGGTACAATATTGAATTCCAGGTAAATCATTTCCATGGCTGTATGGGGAGGTCATCTCCGTAGTCTATTTAAGATTGCAGTCTCCACTTTTATGAGCTCTGTCATAGATTTGCACTATATAAAACCCAACAGACATACACATACATCTCGGAAACCTCTAAACTTAGCTACCCGTTGTCTGTTCACAGGAGTATGTAGGGAGGACCGGTGGGGTTGGGAGAGAGGCTGGTTGAGGTGGGGTACAAGTGCGAAAGGGACATTGAATGCAAGATGGGCCCAGATCAGATCAGTGGCGCATTAGGAGAGACTACACAAGCCCAGCACCTCAATTCAGGATACTAACCAATTCCACTAACAATTTCCCCCTCTGCACACACCTCTCAAACTCCAAACCAAACACAACCACAAATCTACAGCACAACAAACCGCACAAACTTCACTACATTGCAACAACACAACAAAAAAACACACATAGACTTCCACAACAGTACACGACGACTACCGGTCACAAACACCCCAGGCCCAGCCAACGGACCCACCGGGCTGAGGGCGCCAACAGCCCATCACTGCTCTCTTGCACTTTTCCTACTTTCTCCCACTAACTCGCCCTCCCTCCCTTTTTCAGAGCCGCCAGAGTGCCAGGGGACCACTCCGGTGGTGATAGTGCGCGGTACAAATGTCCTTTAACATTAACATTAGCATAATCTAGTTCTTATATTGACCTTGTCACCCACAACCCAGTTCCCATTGCCGCTCCCCTTCCGTAGCCATTCCATTGTATAGTTTCAGTAACCATTCAACTGTATACATGAACCATTCTTGGACTAGCCCTCTCTACTCCGGCTCGGCAGCACGAATTAGCATTCTGGATTTTAAATGTGGACAACATATGGCTCTGCCCGGGCAAAGAAGCCACCAATATTCCTAGATTGACCAAACACTTTTTCGACCCACTCATGCATCCAAAACTACAAAGTGCCCTCGAAATTCTGCCTTGGAGCACCATTCCAATTTCTACAAACCATTAAGTCTTACCCTCCTCTCACTCCAAGTCCACCTTTGTCAGACTGATATGCACCCAGGCTGCTGCAAACAATTCTTCCACAGCAGCATTGGCCCTTCTTTGTTTTGGCAAGCTCCCCCATCTCTGACCTCCCCTCCCGCCAAGTACTCTCTTCTTCCAGCCTATTAAGGTCTGATTTTCCTAGTCATGGGCACAGTATGCCAAACCGGGGCGGAGTCTCGGCTATCTGAAACCACTGGGGCTTGGTATGTCTTTGCTGCATGAAGGAAAGCTGCTGCTTGGACATACCCTCCCCTCGGCCCAGCATTGGGGTTTGCAGTGGAAGGCAGTCGCCCATGGCCTAGCTCTAATGGGAGGTTCTCCGACGTCACTCACCTCCAAAACCGTTCTTACCCAAGACCACTCCCCCAAGCCCTAGACATATGGCCATGCAAATAACCACGTGAATGGGTAGGTCTTTGTCAGTTGCAAATAGCAGAAAAAAGCCCCCGATTTAGCATGAATGTACGGGTGATAAGAAATGACGGGAGCTTTTGCATTTGAAAGCCTCACTACAGTCCCACTATCTGACTAAGAAGTCTGCATCTTCTCTCAAGACACTTGATATGATATGATAGGTTATTTATAACGCGCTTAATACCCAGAGGTTTCTAAGCGTGGACCCGGCAATTGAACCTGTGTTGCTCCGTGTCGTCTTGCTTTCAAGGCGAGCATGTTGCTGATGAGCTATCCTCCCGAGACAAAGATCCCTTGCTCCCTTTTTGAACTGTTTCAATTATTTCCATGATGCCTGTTTGACATGCACCAAAAGATTTTTTTTTAACATCACAATTTCTTGGTATACACTGTTTATATCAAATCTTTTATATAGAATGAAACATATTTCTAATATCTTATAACGATATTGTTCATAGTGAATGCATTAAAGGGTGGGGTAAAGGGTTAAACATTTTTCGCAAATGGTCAGGGTGGCTTTTTAGTGGTGGGAAACAGGGCTTGTTTTCTATATACATTTTCTCGTTATAAAATATTCGATATATGTTCATTCTTTATAAAAGATTTTGATATGAAGACATGTAACCCATTTCTTTACACTGTGCACAATTACTGACTGTCAGTAGCGTGTTTTTAAGGCTTGAAAGTCATTCCAGGATCCAAGAGGAGAAGGATTAGGCATTCTGTTACTTGTATGCCCCTGTTCATGATGGGGCGTATAAAGCCACAATCCCACTCCTTTTGCCTGATGTACTTTTATGATGATTTATATCCTGCATTGGGTTATTGTATATTCGTATCAGCAAGACAGGAGAAGTTATGCGATCAGTCAGGAGTAGTGCCTTAAGTGGCAAGGGAAAATTGGGCCGGGGCTCATCAAGGGGGTGTGACCTAACTGTGGGGGGTCACCTGCTGCCTCATTAAGCCACGCCCCCTCACCGATTCCCATCTTAATGGGCTACAGGCACCCCCGCAAGGCAGCCCTTTGCAGAGATCAGCACCCTCTCCCAGGTATTGATCTCTGCATCAATTAATTAAAGGGATGCCTGGCGGGGGCCAGCACCACATGTTTTGAGCCTTAATGGTGTTGCTGTCCCTCGCCAGGCATTCCTTTAGCTAAGAGATAAAGCTAAAGGGATGCCTGGCAAAGGGCAGTAGCACCATTAAGGCTGAAAAGGCAAGGCCGCGGGAAGCCAAAGCATTTTTTCGTAGAGCCTGAAGCTAATTCGAATGAGCGGGAGCTTCAGGATTTAGTAAAAAAGGCCTCGGCTTCCTGCAGACTCACCTTTTCTTCCATTATGGTGGCGCTTGTCCATGGGCATCTCTTGGTTAAAGGGATGCCTTGCAGGTCCCAGTGCTACCATTATGGAGTAAGGGCCTTTTTTTCTAAAGCCTGATGCTCTTGCACATGAGCGAGTGCTTCAGGCTTTAGAATAAAAAGTCTTGTCCTCTAGCGGACGGGGCTGCCAGGGGACATTAGGGAGCCCCTAGAGGACCCCGTCTCCAAACCAAATTTCTGAACCTGTCAGGGCTTCGCCCCGGCACACTTTAAATCAGGGTGTACATTAAAGACTGGGCACAAATCCCAGATTCTTCACTAAACTAAAATGTGTGACCATGAGCAAATCCTTTTCTCTTACTGTACCTTAGCTGTCAAAATTCCAAAAATGTAATTCAGTTTATTGTATAAACATATCGATACAGCCTTAATAATACATTACGAGGCTATAGGAGTTACTCCATTTAGAATAATAATGTTAGTGAGCATTCATGTTCCCATTACAATGTTTCCTGTCTCATGTTATTATATTTGTGTAAGGTAACACCTCATAATGCACTCCAGAATTAAAGATCGATGTCACTCCTTGTGATGTCATTTGTTGTATTGTCCTTTCCCCGCGATGTCTATACATATGCAAATGAGGGGTCCTCTCAGGTCTTTCATGCACAGGGCCTTGCAAATAATCGAACCGCCCACGGTATCAGCAAGTGGCGGGGCACCCTCAGGCCCCGATTCATAGAAGAGTGTTATAATGGAGTAATCCCATAGGAAAATGTTCTGTGAATCAGACCCTTAATGTTTTGCAGTTATTTTGGCAGCTAGACCACCTCTTTACCAGCCCGTGCACCCTCCAGTGTCTTTCTGTACGCATTTCTTCCCACTCCGTAGCCTACGTGTCGAGAGGACCTTGGGAGCAAGATGATGCCGTGCGACAAGGGTTCGAACATCGGTCCGTTGTTTATCGGCTGGAGGAGGCAGTCATTTAGCGCAATATATGTAGCCAATCAATAAATGCCTTCCGTTCCAGCATCACGGCCTCCTTGCGTGTTCTAGGTTCATGCCTGCGGCCTTCAAATGTCATCAGGGAGTCGGGCGCCTGCATGCCCGTCCCCAGAGAGCGATCATTAGGGAGAAAGAAATTGGCTCCAGTCAGGATCAATAGAGTTCGTTTCCTGGTCACGGTCAACGTCCCAGCTTCCCAAGGTCGGGGGAAAGTTAGAGCTATGGAGCCAGGGAAAAGCAGAAAGATTTATTTGGGAGGGAGAAGAGGCAGGTTGTGTTTATTTGCAAGTGGTTGAGTCTTTCGGCCCGAATCATGAAATATTTGCCCGGTTCAGTGAATTTGCACTGCTGAAAGGTGACTTTGCACTGCCGACACAAACCCTGATACATGGAACTAACTGTGCAAAGTGTATTTTTGCAGTCTAAAGTCCGATCAAAGTCCTTTTTTACTGCAAAAATTACTATTCGCTGCTTTTGCCCGGACTTTGCACGGCAAAAATACACTTTGCACAGTTCCCTGAATCAGGGTTTGTGTCGGCAGTGCAAAGCCACCTTGAACCGGGCAAATATTCCATGAATCGGGTCCTTTGTGTTCTGTGCATGCGTGCAGCTTCTGTAAAGCCGGGACATTTAGAACTATCCAACCCCACGGCGAACCTTCCTTTCCTGGTAATCTAGCAGCTCCATTGTTTATCACTACCGTCATGAAATAGCTTGAAACTCATATTTTCGCCAAAGGGTAGCGTGGCTGAACAATAAGGCTCACCTAAAAGAAATGCATGGGCAGGTCTTCATGTCTATGATATGGTAGAGATACATCACCAATAAAGTAACAATCTTAGCCACGTTACTTATAAATGCGACAACATTTATCACCAACCAAAAATAATCATATGAGTAAAAAAGAGCAAAAGGGAAGGTGAGTACCAAGTGGAGTTTGCAAATTATAACTGTTAGTGTCTCTATGGCGATGATAGGGAATGGCGCACCTACCTTACTCTGGCCACCAGTATCCTGAAACAGGTAAGTGCTCCGGGGGTCTTCAGTGGGCTGCAGAAGAATTCTCTTTTCAGTAGCCTTCTGGGAGGAAGACTTAAAGGAAAGCGCTGGAAGGCTCACACTCCCGACTTGAGGAGTGTGTCAGGACAAGGCAATAGTTCTATGTGATTTTATCGAAAACCTTTTATTCAAAGCATTTTTTACCAAAATAAATTTACCAAAAACATACTGAATCTTTAGCCTTTTTTTTTATTTGGGAGCTCACACCGCCAAGCACCCATTTCCCCATGTTTTAGCCCCCCTAAAACCCTCCCCACCTGTTTTAACCGCTTACCGCAGTAAATTTTTTTTGGTAAAAAACGCCTCGAATAAAATATGTTTTCCAAAATCACTGGATACCCAAGGGCTAATGTGCCATTCATGGCACATTGCTGAAGGGCACAGAATGTGTCCATGTCCAGGGCTTTGGCATGGTAACAACACAGGGTGAGGGGCAGGGTACTGGCAGGGCCCATGCTTCTCCGGGCTAGGGAGATGGGAGCTGCATGCTTCTGAGGAGGGGCTACTGTAGGCCATTGCCCTGATTGTTGGTCGCAGGTGAGGGTCAGCTGTTGGCCTACACAAGCAAAAGCCACCATCCGTGTTTCATCCTTTGTGAGGCTCTGAGCATCTCATCATGCTGCAATCCCACAC
Organism: Ambystoma mexicanum; assembly: GCF_040938575.1. NCBI lineage: Eukaryota > Metazoa > Chordata > Amphibia > Caudata > Ambystomatidae > Ambystoma > Ambystoma mexicanum. The sequence goes on along the minus strand of NC_090923.1, from coordinate 1,030,333,510 downwards.
GTGCAGTGCACCACTACGTATGTCCTGCCCCCGCCCCCTTGCCTTGAACTAGGGGCAGTGGAATCTGCGGTGGTCCTAGGATTTCATCAGGACAAAAGCGAAACCAGAGCGCTTGTGAATTACCCCCCTCGCCCCTCTTCCTCGTCACCGTCCTTACTAGTGTGAAAGGTTGTCTGCATCCCTTACCAGACGCAGCCTAGGGTCCCATGGATACTATCCCTAGAAAGAAAATATCTTCGGAGAAGGGCGGTGGGAGGCGAGGCGACAGCAGAATAATATCAGTGGTTGAGGAGGAACAGTGGCCGGTTGGGGGCGATCTTCCACCGGGGACTGTTCTGGGATGCAGGGCCTAGCAAGGATGGGGTAGAGCTTCCTGGGATACAGGAACTAAGGGTAGATGCAATGGAGAGAGCCATGGAGCGTGCCGGCGGGAAACATGTGCAGTCTGCAGCTGACACTTACAAGACGTGCGCCCCGGAGCGCATATCGATGACGATATCCTTTCCGTGGCTGGCGACACTCACAGAATTCTAGTGCCAGAGCCATTTACAAGTTAGCGCTGTTTGTGGCAAAAGGGGGTCCCAGGGACGCATGCAGCCTGCACGGTTCACCCCAAGATAGTTGGCTTGGTGGCACAGTCGGTTCAAGACATGGCAAACGTTGGATGTGTGTCAGGTTAAAGGTTAACGGGATTGGGGACGAGGAACCCCACAAGGGCGGCCTCATTTTCGTCAGCACAGTGGAGAGGGGGCACATGGGTGGGTGATGCATGTTCCCTGAGGAAGGAACAAGCGGTAGTGCAGGAGGAAGGGTATATTCTGAGAAAAGAGAGGGAGCAGTGTGGATCTAGGGCCCAAGGTGGGGGGGGGACAAAGAGGGCAGGCAAAGGAGGATAATGAACAAACCAAGAGGACCTAAGAAAAGAAAGTGGACAACAGACCGTTGGGGACCACTGGTGATGTAGGGGTTTCCATGAGCCCATAAGGGGGTGGACCCCAACAAGAAAGCATATCAACGGGGATCACGCACCATGCACCCCCAGGTCAACAGCAAAGGCGAGAAGGCATGAGATGGGGAGGAGAGATTTGGGTGCACCCCTCCTGTGCCACCAACCCATGCCCGCTGAAGTGCAGGACTGAGAAGAGGAGGTGGCCCTGTATTTCCTTCCCCCAGGACACCTGGAAGAGCGATGTTAGGAAGTAAAGGGAGTATGCCAAGGTAGACCAGATGGGGGCCTCAAGGGTGGATCCAGAGTGCTATGACGGCCTTTTCCAGTTGGGGGCAATGAGGTGTGGACAATTGCTGCCTATATTATTCAAACTCATAGGATGTTCTTGGGAGACTGCGCATGTTGGTTACATGCCTGGGGAAGACACTAGACACAGTGACGTACATTAGGGAAAGGATGAGGAAAGACATCAGGCGGCGATGGGAAGCAGTGTGCAGGGAGTGGTGGGAAAGGTCCCCAACCACAGGAGCCATTGGACAGGCCCACATAAATCTGCATCGATTCATAAGGGACAGAGAAATATGATTAGCGTAATGGACAGATTGTGCGGGAACATTGGGATGCCATGTTTGGTTCACGAGGACATTGCGTATGATGTCCCCCATCCTTGGTGGGGGCGGAGGGCACTTACAGTTCATAGAGCAAGAGATCTACTTGTTCCGGATGCAAGAAGTGGAGGGGAAAGGTGGACGGCCCAGTGGGTTGGGGAAGAAACCATATCGTCATGATGTGTTATCTCTCCGGAAGCCTAGCACATTGCCAGGTGTTGCAGAAAGATTTGCTGAATGTTTTGCTAGGTCCAGTAGCCAGAAGGAGAGCAGCGAAAGGCGTTAGCCTTGTTTTGGAGGGGGGCAGATTAGTTTAGCCTCAGGAGCCTAAGGGTCAGCATCGGAAGTAAGGGGCCAGTAGATGTTGCAAGAAGGAAAATAAATATTTGGCTAAGCCTGGGCTGAGGGCTAGCATGGCCCGGGGAGGGGAGGGGGACGGCGTTGTTGTTAGGTGAGGGAAAAGGCTAGCTTTTTGCTCAGCATTAGTTCATGGTTAGGTTAGTTGGTTTGGCCAAGAAAGGTAGGGACAGTAGTGTACCATGCGGGTTTTTCTTTCTGTGTTCATGCGCTTAACTAATTGGTAAACACAAATAAAACGAGTTCTTGTAATTTGTGAGTTCTTTCTTTTATTTTTCTTTCTTTTATTAATCCCCTTAAATGTGGAACAGTTACATGTCTAAAAGATAGTTTATTTTAGATATTTTTGTTTGTTTTTGAAAAAAGTTGTCCGACGTGTATTTCGAGCCTACTAAAGTAACCAAATAAAAGTATATTAAATAAATGTTGCCTCAAATTGTTACACATTCAAACATCTAATTGGCCTCCATTCATGGCCTTTAAAATGATTATTCAACATAAGATGGTCTTTGAGTATATAAGCATTTGATATACTTTTATTTCAAAACCTTCAAAAAGTGCTTATGGGGCCGTGAAACACGCGTCAACAGTTTTCGAAAACACTGCACAAAAAAATCTTTTTAGGGAAATGTAAATGTTTCACTTTTGAGATATTCTCAGGGAAATTAAGAAAAGAAACAAAGAAAAGAAAAAGAAAAATGTAGCAGAGGAAAAGTGGCGTGTCCATTTTAGAGCCCCCTAGGAGTCCCATGAGTGCGCATTCCCAGTTACGTGTACCATCATATCATGGCGTTAGGATTTGGTGATTACTTGGAATGTTCATCTATCGAGATTACCACTACACTAGCATCACAGGCGGCTAGTCAGGCCCCAGCACCTGAGAGGCTGCCAATGAAAGCAGAACCCGATTTTCTGGGTCCCTTTTACAGGCAAACCTTTACAATCAACTCTGTTGTGGTTTTACAGAGGCCTGGAAAAGAGCAGAAACTCTCCCTTCATTGAAAAACGCAGATAGAGAGCACTCAGCGAATCTCTGTCCGACTTCACTAATGAATTCCCCGACCAAAGTCCCTGGCAAGAACCTTTTGCACAGAATAGACGAGTGGTGTTTGCAAAATAATGTGTTGAGCCATTTCACATCCGTTGTTTGTAAAGGGATTGGGACAGTAGACCAGGCATTAGACTAAGCATCCTGATACAAAGCTTTGTCCAGCGGAAGAACCAAACAGGACAGTGTATGACTTTCATAGATCCGAAGGCTGTTTTCCATTCCATTCCTAGATCAGCCTTCTGGTCAACTCTTGAGAATGTGTCATTTCCACCAACCATGCTCTCAGCGATGCAGGGCTTGAGTAGTGATGTGCTTTGGGGAAGAGGGGGGAATGTCTAGGGCCTTCCCTGCACTCAGTGGTGTAGACAAGAGTGTGGCTTCACTCGGTCACTCTTCTCCCTGTCTATAAATGACTGGGTGAGGAGTTACCTGCCCTTGATCCAGGTGCTCCTTGCCTATATAATGAACATGTTGGCATGCTCCATTTTGCGGCCGATACAGCACTTATCGCTAAAACGCAGACAGACCGTCAACATTTTTTCAATATGTTTCAGGATATTTGCTAAGATAAAGCTATAAAAATCTACATTCATTAAAATAAAAGTGTTGCTATCACCCTAGTTTGGCGGAAGAGGAGGCGGGCACCACATAGTTCATTAGTATCCAATATATTCTTAATTTGGTAAGTCTTTATGTTATTAATAGGAGCTATCTGGAGTAAACGGATCCTATGACACAAGGATCCAAAAATAATAGCAGGCAAAAAAAAAACAGGTGTGACTACCCAGTAGTGCCAGATGCTCTCACACTGCTCTAATGAGCTGCAATGTTTTCAATCATGTTCATTCCAATTCTTTATACATAAGTATTCCAATGTGCTCAGCATGTTGTTTAGAGAATTGTAATAATTGTCGTTAATCTGCGGGAGAGTTTCTCAGGCAAGTTGAGTTTGTAATTTCAGGGTATTAGAGTTGAAATGATTGAGGTCTTCGTGTGCCTGGGGTGCCCTTCAGCCAGGATGGTTTGTGGCGTCGCCAGGCAGTGAAGATCAACCTGGTACCTTCCAGAAGTGGTGGAGCCATGATGTCGTTTATAAATGCCACGGTGCCCGCACCACTTCTTCTACCCCGGGAGAGCTGTATCGCGCCCAATTTGTATCTGCTGGTCTTTTTGTGGCTGAAAGCTGGGGCTGCGCTAATATTGCCTGATCGGCTACAATGGAAAGTCTGTTGGTAAAAATACTTTTGGGGTTCGCTCCAAGCACCCCTAATGCTGCGCTACACGTGGAATAGGGGTGTGCAAGTATCGGAAATGAGTCTGTTTTAAGGCTCCTCCTTTATTGGAGTTCTCCTGCCCGTGTCATGGGTAGATACTGTGCCCTCCCCCGGTGCCGCTGCATCGCCGTGGCTGAGGGGCATAAAAGACATGACAACTAAGCCCAAGGAGGAATGCATTCGGGGTAACCCCACTTTGATCAATAAATCTACTAAAGGAATTTTAAAAGTTACATTTGGGGAATGGTCCTTGGTATTATCTTAAGGTGTATGCTTAAAGGGCAGCCCACTAGGGTTTATGTGTTTAGTGAGTATGCTAAGTGATTCGAGAGCTTGTTGAGAAAATATTGTTCCTTAAGCTGTGGCTAGGAACGCTCCCTTTGCCCCCCCTCCCCTTCGTTGCACGTTGGACAGTGGGCCCGCCTGCCAGCCCGCCTGCCCTCCTGCCTGCCTGCCCGCCTGCCTGTTATTCTTTTTTGCCAAGTACCAGAGGATGGCATTCATTTCTCATTCTCAGGCCCACTGTACTTTTATGCCCTAAAAAAGTGAAGGACAACGTTAAGATCATTAGTGTGACCCCCACCAAGGTTGCCTTTTTGCACCTGCACTTCCTCACAACAGAGATGTGTTGTTTCTGCAGGAGCTAAACACTTACTGGCGCGCCTGGCTATCTAGATCCAGGAATCTTCACACTGTACAATCAGTGTCTCTTTCTTGTAGAGCTGACCATATATCAGTTCTTAATTGAGTCCATTTTAAGCAGATGTTTTAGTTATTTTAGATCAATGGAATTGTGTTAATATATTTATATTCATTATTAATGTGTTCCTATGTACAATTCGATATTTAAAAAAAATAATATAATAGCCTGTGAATCTGTTTCTTATTATAGGCTAGTTGCGACATCCATACTGACCTGTAATAAAAAAGGACGTAACTACTTTTCTGTAATCAGTTATTACGTTTCTTTCGTGGCGTCAAAATGCCTGCTGCCTACGCCACCACAAAGCAGAGTTCCAGCTGCCACTGCAGCACTCAATTATTCTTAAAGTCGTGTCACGCTTTTCAAATTCATTTCTTATGACATCACTTCCTGTGACACTTTTCAGTCACTAACTGATAAGCAGATGTTTATGGTAGTAGGTTTATTTTAAGTGGGCAATTCTAGTTGAGTGGGCACAGCTGATTAATTCTGTTTTCAATTAACACTCAAAGGTTTTACTGCTATAGTAAATGTGTTCTAGTCCTGTCTCCAGAATGGCCCGATTGCACTCTGGGGTGGACAAAATGCTAGACAATGTTGTCTGAGTTAAGGTTACCCAGACGCCTGGAAAGATATTTAAGTATTCAATTTCAAACATTCATACAAAACAATGGTTTGTACCGTCTTCAATACGTGTTTCATAAACGTGAAGCATGTATAACCTAGACATGGGCATTCACATTGTGCCCAATGCATTTCGGTCTTGTGGACCATCTTCTGGGACCAATTTCTATAAAAAAAAGAACCAAACGCATTCTGTGAGTGGTTGGGGATACTGTTTTTATATCACTGTTAGGGTATTATGCACACACGTAGGGGTTACCTGCCTGTGGTTCTGTCTCTCCTGGATGATATGATATGATAGGTTATGTATAAGGCGCTTAATGCCCAGGGAATGAACCTGTGTTGCTCTGTGTCATCTTGCTCTCAAGGCGAGCACGGTGCCCCAGAGCTATCCTCCCGAGACTGTGCATTATATGTAATCTCTGGTACTGCTGGGATATTCCCTCGTCTATGTTCTAGACCTGTACTAGTCTTCAGTGACCTTTGATGTAAGACATATACTGGGCTTCCCATTCTAATATATTCAGAGCGTGAGATGGACATTGGCGATGAGAAAGCAGGGTGGCTGGGAAACCGAAAGCCATAAGAGGAGAAAAAGTAGTGGGCCGGGCCAGGCGAGACTCAGGAGAGTGGAATGAGAGAGATAGTATGAACATGAAATGGTACACGGAGAGACGAATGAAAGAGGGGGGGGGGTAGAGAAGGACAGATGACCGAGTGGGCGGGAGAGAGAAAAGGGCGCATGGGGCAAAGACCAGATTCCAGACTGAGAGACATGATCCAGACGCCTAGGGGCAAGTCACTGGGCCTCATTACGACCCTGGCGCTAAGGGATTACCGGTACCGGTAAGGGTACTGGTACCGGTAATCCCTTAGCACCTGATTACGAGGTCCCTTTGCGGGTTCCCACTTAACGGCTGGTTTTACCAGCCGTTAAGGAATGGACCCGCAAAGGGACCTTGGTGCTAATTACGGTACCGCAATTTGTGGTACCATAATTACCGCCTTCCCCATTCCCATTATGCCCTAAGGGGCAAAAATAGGAATGGGGAAGGGCCATGGTGAAATGGGGAAGTACCGCCCGCCAACATTGGAATTGGGTGGTACTTCCCCATTTCACCATGGCGGACTCGTTACAATACCGGCTGCAACCATGGTGCTAATAGCGCCATGGTTTAGCGCCGGTGTTGTAATGAGGGCCACTGTCTGAGGCATCACAAAAGACTGCGTCAAAGGAGTCGGTCACTGTCAGAGGTTTCGGCGCAGACTATGGGGTCATTACAAGTTTGGCGGTAGCCATGGAGCTATTAATGCCATGGCTGCCTCCAAACCCGGGACCGGATCCGGTCGCACTGAATGGGGACTTACCGCGACATTCCGACCTATGCGGACCCGGTAAGTCCCCATTCAGTAAACCTTTCCCTATTCCCATTTGAGCCCCCATAGGGCTCAATGGGAATGGGGAAGGCGCTAATAAGGGGCCCGCAAATTGCGGGCCTGTTGTTAGCTCCAAGGTCCCTTAACGGGTCCCGCAAAGAACGGCTGGTCAGACCAGCCGTTCTTGCTGGGACCTGCTAAGGGACCTCGGAATATGGCAGTAGGGGCTTAACGGCACCGCCATCCTTAACGGTGCCGTTAAGCCCCTACCGCCATACTCGTAATGACCCCCTATATCACTGATCCAGGTGCCGGAGTGGAGCGCAGTCACGAACCGCAGACTCTGCTCTCGCTGCAGAAAAGTGTTTTTCGTTTAAACTTTCTACTTATTTTCCTGCACATCACGTTCCAAACAATAAAACATTATGGTTATCACAATATATAACCATTACCTGAAAAACAAATATTTAAAAAAACCTGCCTGACAGCAGTGGGAACGTTCTGAGCTCACAAGTACACTGCCTTCCTCAGGGACGCTCCTAAGCGATATAATAGGTGGTTATTACCCAATGTAATGGTTCTATATTTACTGACCGCAGAAGAAGAGAAAGGGCTGAGACGGCCCTTTTATGTTATGGTGTGTTCAATAATTTTTCTACAGCACTCAAACCCAAAGCCATTACAGCACAAGTATGAAGACCCAATACTCTGGGCAGCCAGTAGCAGCGTGATGTACATCAGCGATGTTAACGAAATACATGGGTTTTTAAGGATTTTATAAAATTCTGTAAAAAATTCCTGAATCTCGTCCCAGACCCCAATCCTAGTAGACAACAACATCTACATGGATCCGGGTACACATTCAACCTCTGAGGAACCAGAAGTGAGCTTTTCGCTGAGTGCAGAAGGTTTTTGGGAGCACAGACATCCAGTCTGTTTGGAAATGGCAAGGGGCAATGCCACAAATGCATCTATGGGCTGGACTGGCTATGTTCACATACATTCTGGCAGATATCGGGAGCCATGCCACAAATGCATCTATGGGCCAGACTGGCTATGTTCACATGAATTCTGGCCAGACCGGCTATATTGACATACATTCCGATAGTTATCGGGAGCCAGGCCACAAATGCATCTATGGCCCAGACTGGCTCTGTTCACATGAATTCTGGCCAGACCGGCTATGTTCATATACATTCCAGCAGTTATCGGGAGCCATGCTACAAATGCATCTATCGGCCAGACTGGCTATGTTCACATGAATTCTGGCCAGACTAGCTATGTTCACATACATTCTGGCAGATATTGGGAGCCAGGCCACAAATGCATCTATGGCCCAGACTGGCTATGTTCACATGAATTCTGGCCAGACCGGCTATGTTGACATACATTCCGGCAGTTATCGGGAGCCATGCCACAAATGCATCTATGGCCCAGACTGGCTATGTTCACATGAATTCTGGCCAGACCGGCTATGTTGACATACATTCCGGCAGTTATCGGGAGCCAGGCCACAAATGCATCTATGGCCCAGACTGGCTATGTTCACATGAATTCTGGCCAGACCGGCTATGTTGACATACATTCCGGCAGTTATCGGGAGCCAGGCCACAAATGCATCTATGGCCCAAACTGGCTATGTTCACATGAATTCTGGCCAGACCGGCTATGTTCACATACATTCCAGCAGTTATCGGGAGCCATGCTACAAATGCATCTATCGGCCAGACTGGCTATGTTCACATGAATTCTGGCCAGACTGGCTATGTTCACATACATTCTGGCAGATATTGGGAGCCAGGCCACAAATGCATCTATGGGCCGGATTGGCTATGTTCACATACATTCGGGCAGATATAGGGAGCCATGCTACAAATGCATCTATCGGCCAGGCTGGCTATGTTCACATGAATTCTGGCCAGACTGGCTATGTTTACATACATTCTGGCAGATATTGGGAGCCAGGCCACAAATGCATCTATGGGCCAGACTGGCTATGTTCACATGAATTCTGGCAGATATCGGGAGCCATGCCACAAATACATCTACGGGCCACACTAGCTATGTTCACATGCATTCTGGCCAGACTGGCTATGTTCACATACATTCTGGCAGATATTGGGAGCCAGGCCACAAATGCATCTATGGGCCAGACTGGCTATGTTCACATGAATTCTGCCAGATATCAGGAGCCATGCCACAAATGCATCTATGGGCCAGACTAGCTATGTTCACATGAATGCTGGACAGATATCGGAAGCCATGCCACAAATGCATCTATGGGCCAGACTGGCTATGTTCACATGAATTCTGGCCAAAATGGCTCCTTTCACATGAATTCTGGCAGATATAGGGGGCCAGCAGAAGTGGCACACGCTAGCTCTGAAGGAGGCATTCACAACAATCCTAAACGTATTATTGTGAAACAACTGCAATTTCTGTCATAGTGATTTAGCAAATCCCTTGTACATAGCAATGCAGTGATCTAACTAAGCAGACCATCCACCTTATGGCGATTTTGGGATTTGCAAAAAAATCGCAAAATGTGCCATTTCACGCAATTGCCGCTATAAATCATTAAATGAGCGCGAAAAAGACACGTTAGCTTAGTGTGTCTTCTTTCGCGCTCATTTGATGATTTAGAGCGAACACAGCAGGCTGCTGATTGCAGCAGCTTGAGGGTTAACACCTCTGCGCTCATGTTGCAGGCCCGGGGTTGGAGGAGGGTCACGCAGGCCTGGGAGATGCACAGCATTTGGCTGTGTCCCCAGGCCCCTTCCGCGCCCATTAGCGAGTGCCTGCCCTGCCGAGCTGACAGTTGGTGAAGCATAACCAGGTAAGCACTGGCCTGCCCACCAATCTGCCCCCAACTAAGTCAAGAGCACCCAAACAGGCAAAATTGGTGTTTTCATTACACCTTCTTGTCGACCACCGGAAAGCATAAACTTAATGCTTTCCGACGCTCGTAGTTACGAGCATCTACAATTGGTATGATGCAGCCCAGCCTTAAATCAAGGCTGGGCTGCATCATACCAATTGTCAGACGCTCGTAGCTGTATTCGTTTCAAATTGTTTTTAATTGGTATCATGGGCTGCATGATACCATATGTAAAACAATTTGAAACAAATACAGCTACAAGCGTCTTCATTTGGTAACATGCAGCCCGTGCACCTGACTGGCAGCGTGATTCCCACCCACAGATGGACAGATAAAGAGTGAGTGTGAGAGGAAGGGAGAGAGAGAGAGAGTGCAGAGAGAGGGTGCAGAGAGTCAAGGAAAGACAGAGTGTGTGTGTGTATCTGGGAGAGAGAGAGTGAGAGAGAAAGAGAGATAGAGAGAGAAAGAGGGTGCAGAGAGACAAGAAGAGACAGAGTTTGTGTGTGTCAAAGAGAGAGAGAGAGAGAAAGAGAGATAGAGAGAACGAGGGTGCAGAGAGACAAGTAGAGACAGAGAGTTTGTGCGTGTGTGTGGGAGAGAGAGAGAAAGGGAGATAGAGAGAGAAAGAGGGTGCAGAGAGACAAGGAGAGACAGAGTTTGTGTGTGGGGGGAGAGAGAAAGAGAGATAGAGGGAAAGAGGGTGTAGAGAGACAAGAAAAGACAACGAGTGTGTGTGTGGGGGGGGCAGAGAGGGAGTGAGAGAAAGAGATAGGGAGAGAAACAGGGCGCAGAGATACAAGGAGAGAGAGAGTGAGGGAGTACTAGGCTCTGGGGCAGCTCAAATACTGATACTCTTTTTGCCTAAAACATGTCTCGAAAATTAAGACATTTTAGATATTATAATGTACTAAATTGATTTCCAAAAGGTGATTTTCTATGGCACAAGCAGAAAAAATGAGAATTAATTGAGCTGACAAAAAAGCTTAGATTGGTATCAGCATGATACCAATTGTAAAACAATTTGAAACGAATACAGCTACGAGCGTCTTCAATTGGTATCATGGGCTGCATGATACCAAATGAAGATGCTCATAGCTGCATTCGTTTTAAATTGCTTTACAATTGGAATCATGCAACTGTATTCGTTTCAAATTGTTTTACAATTGGTATGATGCAGCCCATGATACCAATTGTAGAAAACCGTAGCTGTATTTGTTTCAAATTACTTTACAATTGGGCTCATGCAGCCCAGCCTTGAATCAAGGGTGTTGTTTTTATGAAAGGCAAATGCTATTCGTCCTGTGCAATTTTTGTGGTTATGCAGGGCCAATTTAATGAAATATGCATATTTCACCTTGACATGCTAATTTCTGGTGACATCACATGCCATTGCATTTGTTGATGAATCCCCCCACTTTAATTTGTAGGACTTGACCCCTGGTAGTGTTCTGATGTTTCATTTCTGTTTGTGGGTTTATTAAGTCACCATGTGTGGGTGGCATAACCAAGGAATGATGACCCCTCCAAGAGAGTTCATTTTTTGGCTAGGTATTATGGGCTCTTGCAGTTACTGCTACTGCATTGCCCCTGTGTCTTGGGCCTCATGACTTCCTTCCATGGAGAAGTATAGAGTTGTTCCCCCCTCTCTCCTGGGGTCATAGGACGAGCAAAAAGTAAACTGAGGGGCTTCAACCAGGGTTACACCTTTGAATTCAAGCCCCTCTGTTTATTTGCTTTACACTTGTCTGCTGGAAGTGGCGCAGCACCCTTTCCATGGAGCTGATCAGGCTATAGCCCTACTCCCCGACCACAATCCAAAATGTTAGGCTGTGGTGACTCGACCTGGCTGTCCTACAGAGCGTGGCCAGACAGAACAGGACACAACATTTTGTTCCTCACTGACAAAGGCCTTGCAATTACCAACTAACAGCAGCACCTGGCAATTCCTATACACAGTTGTGTTAAAAGCAAGTCAATACTGTTGGATTAGCGATTGCTTGTTTTTAATAGGACTTCAGTGACGGACACTCATAGTGCTTATAAATCAACTTGCAGAAGGCATTAACTCAGAAGACTGCTTTGAAAAAACACTGACGGGCACTTCTGTCTCACAGTGTGATGGTAATGCTTGATAAAGTTACCTCGAAGAGATTCCAGGAGGATGTGTTCTGGGCAGGCTGGAAGTGGGTGGGAATGGCCATAGGGATGTGGGGGGAATTAAGTCTGGATATGAAATGCAGCCTGTATCGTGTGTGATGCACTAAAGTCATGAAGTTAGATATATTGCTGTGTAATGAGACTGCCAACATATTCCAATTGCACTTTTTACAGTAGACAACGAAAAGTTCCTGGTTAAAGAAGAGTGCCAGAGAGCAAAGACCAGTTAGCAAGGTTAGTCTTCCATGCCACAGTGGGCAGGTGGGATGTCAAGGGTAATGTGCAGATCACTGCTGGTTGGGGATGTGGCATTTTGAGGAGTTCGAGTAAGTAATCAGGATCAGGCAGTTATGGTTGCGCCAGTCACTTCCCTAACTTCGAGGATTCTCAACTACTATTCAGTCACTCCATAAACATACCAAAATAAGGAACCCACACAGTCTGTTGGATGCAAGCTGGGGAATTAATTTTTTTTCCGTTTGAGCAATGACAATGCAGTGTTCATAATGTAATTGTTTGTGCAACCCTGGCTGCTCCAACAGTATGCATACTCTGTTGGGTTGGAGCAGCAAGGGAGATTGATTAATTGTTTTCTGCTTTCAAAAGTATGCAATGTGCAGCTTAGCAAGGATGCATCTTTGTTCTGTATTCCACCAGGAACATATTTTGACATTCCTGAGCTAAGAAGCAGGATCTGTACATCACAGAAGACACCACTGCAGCTGAAACCGCAGCTGACTTTTTCCTGACCAGTCAATTGGGAAGGAGAGCACCACACCGCCGCAGAAGACTGCTAGCCCAGTCAAAGGACACAATGGAGAAATTCTTGCAACCGTCGAAGCCTGAGAAGAATCGCTCCCATTTGGCCACACAGATAAGTGCAGCTGACAGGGCAAAACAGTACAGCAAGATAATGTATGCAGATGGTGGAGTCATGTTTTGCTCTGTATGTAATGTAGCTGTGGACCACGTTCGAAAATACACTGTTGATGTGCACATGCGCTCAAAAAAGCACACAAAACATTGCGGAGATGATGCTGAGCCTCATTCAATCTCAAAACGTCCCAGGCAAACTACTGTTACCTCAAGCTTTGGAAAAATTACACCTGCTAGGGCAGCCAATCATGATCTAATCATTGACTGGATCAATGTGTGCACAGCCCTAAATATCCCGCTAAGCAAGACCGACCACCCTGTGTTGCGCAGGTTACTTCATGACAAAGTCTGCAATGGTGGCGCCATCCCTGGAAGTCACCAGCTCCAGGAGAGGTATTTGCCTGAAAGATACAGGAAGGCCAAAAATGACCTCAAGGAGAAACTGAAAAATCAAGGCATATGCGTCATATTCGATGAGACACCGGATGTTGAAGGACGCTGTGTCCTCAATATATTATTTGGAGCAGTTTGGATGATTGATGGCAGTCAAAGAATACACACATACCTTGCTGACACAGTGTTCCTAGCGCAGTGCAACCATGCCACAGTTGCACAGGCAGTTGTGAGGGTTCTCACTGACTACGACATTGCATTTCAAAATGTTCTGTGCTTCAACACGGACAATGCTGCATACATGCTTAAGGCATACAAAACTGTTCTAAAAAATCTATATCCAAACTCAATCCACATCACATGCTTGGCACACATCCTCAACCTTGTTGGGGAGTCTTTCCGAAAACCATTTGTTGAGCTGAATGCGTTTATAATGTACTTCTCTAGGATTTTCTATATGGCTGGTAGCAGAAAGCGGAGATTCTTACAACACCTCACTGAGACCCATGGAATGCAACCCCGAATGGCACCCGACCCATTCAGTACCCGTTGGAATTCTTGGTTTGCTGCAGTTCAGTATCACTGCAAACATTTCCATACATATTCTGGTTTTGTGGAATCTGAGATGCATCTCAGCAAGTCACCCCCCGATTCCTTAGAAAACCTTCAAAGGATTCTTAGTGGCAACAGCAAGAATTACATCAAAGTTCAGCTGGAGATGGTGGCTGACAAGTGCCAGAGCATCCTGTTTCTTACTGACATCTTTCAGAGTCAGATACCTGTTGCCATGAAGGTGTACGATTATCTTGAAGACCTACACATTAACTTTACCAACAATTCTGTGCTGACATTGGAGTCACTGCAGCCTTTTCTTGACTCCAAAGAAGGAACTACATTGAGTCTGAATCAGAAAGAACAACTCATGGATCAGCTTACTCAGGCTTTTGAAAATGTTCTCGACAAGCTAGGCAAATACATGGATCGTGGTCAGCCTGGGATAAACTTCTTAAAACAGGTACACATATTTAATCCAGCACGCCTTAGCATTCTAACACAAGACAAAAATGATTATTCTGCTATCTCAGGACTAAGTGAGGTTCCTGATCAGGAGTTTCTTCTGTACTTTGAAATTTTAGGTCCAGAGGCAGTTTGTGCATCCGTCTCTGGAATAATTGACACAGACATTTTCTGGCAGGGGATGGCTGACCGTCTACCTGTACTATCAAAAGTAGCTAGGGCATACAAAGGCTGTGTCATAAATTCTGCCGATGCAGAGAGGAGTAACAGCATTTACAAAATTATTTTGTCTGCTAGGCGTCGATCGCTTGTCGAGAAAACAATACAAGCACTTGTGTTTTTGCACTACAACCAGCAGCAACGGGATGTTGAGTTTGCTTGTGGTTCAACTGAGGACTTGCAACGAAACTGTCTAGTTTTAGAAGCAGAGTCTGAAGATGAGTCTGATGAAAACTAAAATACTATTTATAGGTTTGTTAAAAGTTCCCCACACCACCTCAAACGTTCCTGTTTCAATGTGCAAAACTCTTTACTGTTCAAGTTCTTGGTTTTAGACTAAAAAACATGTTAAATTATGTATTTTTCAACAATAAAAAATGCCGCAAAAAACACAGTTGTGTGCCGCAATTTTTTCATTTTTGTGCTGCAATATTTTCCATTTCATGCCACATTATTCTGGAGGGTCTGACTAAGCCCCTACAATAGCCCTGGCAATAATACGCAAATATTGCTCACTCAAGTAAGGTTCAATCACACTGAAAGGACGTCGGTAGTGAGACGTGCTACAAAGCGCAATGTTTTGAGCAGAATAATCCAGGTGGACATTAAATGATATTCCCAAATGATTTTCATTAGCGAGGATCGAAGACCATGAGTCACCCGGAAAGAAAAGGTGATGAGATATTGGAGAAGTCCGACGCAGATGCACAATGGCGAGTTCAGTTTCATTGGCATTCAGACTCCGCCAAATGCCTGGCAAATAGTCATTATTCAACAATAGTGCATCGGATAATTTGAAAAACAATTGGGTATCATCTGGGTCGCAGTGCTATCCAATGTCTGAATTAGAAAGCAGACCATGAAGAGCCTTTGTATAGTGATTAAACAGTAATGGGGATAGGACAGAGCCCTGGGGTACTCCGTATTTCATTGTTGTGAATTTTGTCTGCATGCCATCAAGGCTTACATAGTGGGAACGATCTGACAAAAAGGGCCTGAAGCATAGGTTGACCAGATTTTTCACAAAAAAAACCTGGACATACCATAGACATAGAAGTAGGACTAACCTAATTAAAATAAACATATACTCCTACTTCTATGTCGCTGGCCAGTTGCGGGGGTGGGGGAGAGGCGCGGAGGTGGTGTGCTCACATGCACACCCCTCTTATTGGAGGAAAGTGGACGGGGAGGGGAAGGGAGAGGAAATGGGGGCGGGAAATGCTTCTCACGCCCCCATTCGCGCATTTAGAGTTGCGCCGGGACCCGATTTCGGGATTTCGAAATCGGGTCCCAGCAAAAACAGAGACCTTGGGCACCCAAACTCCCGGGACCCCGGGACAGATGGCGATTTTTCCCTGGACTGTCCCGGCAAAACCAGGATGTCTGGTCACCCTACTGAAGCAGCACAGGGCGATGCTTGGCAACCACGCCACGGAACTCAATCTTTGAAGTAACCTACGGTGGCCGAGAGTGTGTAAAACAGTTGGCCAATCAAGCACTGTCCATGTTTAGAGCAGTTGTCCTCTGACATCCAACAGCGTCATTTCGGTTCCTCTGTGGGGTCTAAACCCCGAATGGCATTCGTCAAACAACGCATGAGACTCTATAAACTCCTGCAGCTGAATAGTAACTTTCTTTTCCTGGAGCTCTGCAAAAAAGGACATGTGAGCAATAGGTCTGCAGGTGTAAGAATGAGCAAGGACACGAACACATAAAATAAAAAAATAAGGCTGAGCAAGGTCATAAGATGACTTTTTGAACAATGCAGTGAACAAGGAGAGTTTGGTATTTCCAATAGTTGTCACAGAAGGTAGAATCACATTAATACAATCTGATAGGATGTAGGATTGCCTGGACTGGTTGTAGGCCTCATAGAGTAGGCTATCTGGCACCCTTCCAGACAGGAAATGTCCCTAGAAGTAAAACGTAATCGTCTTGGACTAGCCTGGGACCAGAGGCGTTGCTGGGGGGAGGGGCTTAGAGGGCTGTAGCCCCGGGTCTTTTCGTTGTAGCCCCGGATAGAATCTCAGGGACTAGAACCAAAAGGCTAGCTAGCCCCGACTCCCAACAGTCCCGACATTAGCGTAGCCCCAGATATTTTCCAGACCTAGCGACACCTCTGCCTGGGACCTTGATTCTGGGGCCCTGCAGGAATTTGAACGTTTAACCTGCCTGTTGGTCACAGATGTCTTGGGCTAGTGCTAACTTGCAGAGCTGTCTTAGTAAAGAAAATACCTCAACCATTGATTATGCGCAAATGTATCTGGATTGGCATAGGAGCACTCTGGAACCTAGTTTCCGCCACTGCAAAGGCTGCGCCCTCAAAGCTCCCGGTCACTCGAGTTGCTGTGCCAGAATGCAGGACTCTCTGCGGGGCCGGTCTCGCCATTCCTTCCCCTGTCTTACTCACCATCGCAGTTGGTCAAAGTCTCCCAAGCTGGATTCGCAGACAGTCATTTTCACTGACCATTCACCAGGAGTCCTTCGGTGACCACATCCTGCTCAATGACATTTCTAAAGGGAAATAGGATTATCCTAGCAGTAGGAAGACCTGTACGGCCATGGTTGGGTATTAATTAAATTGTCATACCATTGTATGTTTCTTGCCCCCACGTTGTATTGCTTCCTTACCTCTCCAACTATCCGGGGGCTGACTAACAATCCCACAGTATCTCAGAACCGTGAGTGGAGTTCAGAGGTCATGGAATTGGACATGGTGTGAGTGCCGGATCCTAAGGATCGGGAAGTAGGACCCTCATTGGCTGCAGTGGGTATGACTTCCAGTGGGGGGTGGTTGCACGTAGCCCTGTGTGCAGGGCACTAGGAAGCGTGGGACAAGAGGGAGGGGTCAGATTTTCAATCTTTGAATCCCATTGCGTTTCACTCAAGTCAGAAGGAAAAGTAAAGACCACGTGTTGCTTTTGGTTACACTCTGGTCAGCCCCACCCCCATCTCTGCACAGACCCTGAATATGGCTCACATACCTTTGGTCTGTCCACAACACAGACATGGCACGGCCATGTTGCTGGAAGGATTAGTTGCAGAGGTCAACTAAGCCCTACCTGGTCAGAGCCATTTTAGGTAATCACAGCTCACCGAATTCATCTGCTGCGAATTGGAAGAAGGCGGCGGGCTGGTGTTTCTTTTCTGAGTTGGTGGCGACAGGTTGTTCTCAGAACAGGTGCACTAACTTGGTTAATCTCATGCAATGAAACGTGAGACCTGGCCTTCGAGTGTGAGGCAAAGAAGAAACACCCCAACCAGTCCACTGCCAAACCCTAAAATGCCTCATCAGGAGATTCCGACACAGAATCAAAGCACAGCGTTGACATGTAAATGCTCAGCACGTAAACCTATCAGTGTTAATGGCTCCAGGCCGTCGCACCACAAATGACGTCATCCAAAAGCGCAGCCTTCTCAGCCAAAGGCAGACATTTCTCCAAAAAAGTCCACAGTCAGGTGTGTGTCCTAAGAGTTACTGTGTGGGTTATGCAGTGAGGGGAGAGATGCTGTTCCACTGCCTTTTACCTGTTTTCTGAGTAGGCCTCCCCTTCGCACTCTTGCTCCTACCATTTGTCGTTCTGTGAGGCTTCCATCGAGAGTCTTCACTGGTCTTCCTCCTCTCCAAGTCTCCCATGCAGACGCTCTTCTCTCTCTTTCCTCTTTCTTTGTCTATGATTCACAGGGGGACTGCCTGAGATTCCTTTTCTACTCCAGCTGTCTTTGAGTTCCCCTATCTTTCTCCCCGGCTGAATATTTTGGGACTGTTTCTCACTGAAGATCTTTCTCAATTTTTCGATCACTCTTGCCTCCTCTGCTTCTTTCATGCACTTCTCTGTTTTTGCCTCATACGTCACTTTCAGGCACACACTCACTGTCACACTTTTTTTCTCTGCGCCCCCATTTTGAACTTGTGTCTCTCTCTCTAGATCACGCTTCACTTCATGACGCTTGTGGTCTCTCTTACTGTTTTTTTTCACATCATATTCTTCGCTTTTGCTTTCCTTTTTCTTTCTATTTTATTCTCTTCTGCCTTTCTTGCCTTCCGACTGCCTGTCCCCCTCTCTCTCTGAAACACTATCCGTTCCTACTTCGCTCCTTCTTTGCTGGCCACTCTCCTCTCTATCATTTCCACCAGCTCCACCCTTCCCAGCTCTCTATGATCTCCTGTGTATCGCTTTTCACTTTCCTGCTCTCCTGCTACAACTCTTCAGTCAGAAACGTTCGCACTTCCTCCTCTGCCTTGTTCTCCTGCCTGCTCTGTCAATCTCTCACTCCATTTGTGGCACTCTCAGTGTCCCTGTTTTTTGTGCCCCTCTCTATTTTTGATCCATCCTATGTATGTGTCTATATGTGTACCCCTCTTTATGTATGTTCCTTCCTAATTATTGAGCTATATTTGTACCCCTCTCTATTTATGTGCCTTCCTATTTATTTTCCTAAATGTGTGCCCTCTCTATTTGTGTCCCTCTACTTGACTCAGGTTTGTAATTCCTACCTATGCCTGACTGTGTGCCACATTTGTTTGCCATGTGTAATTTATTTCTGTAACCTAAGCTGCAAATCTCCTTGTAACCTCTGCGCCCTGAAACCCTCGGGTCTGGTGCGCAATACAAATAAATAAACAAACAAACAAACTGTATGTTTATATTGCCCTCTGCCGCCCTCTCTGTTTTTCTCACTAGTTGTGCCCTTCTCTATGTTGACCTCAATGACTACCTCTGCCCCACACTGTGTCCCTCCCCATGTAT
This sequence comes from Ambystoma mexicanum, assembly GCF_040938575.1. Lineage (NCBI taxonomy): Eukaryota > Metazoa > Chordata > Amphibia > Caudata > Ambystomatidae > Ambystoma > Ambystoma mexicanum. The sequence goes on along the minus strand of NC_090923.1, from coordinate 1,030,314,276 downwards.
GCTGCCCTCAGTGCACCCCTCTCGCTGTGTTCCACTCTGTCTCTTTGTCTCACTGCTTAGTCATCTTTGTGTCTCTTTATCTCACTCTTTGTGTGTCTCTCTGTATGTGTACCCCTTTTTATCTGTGGCTCCATTTGTCACACTGTGTTTTTGTACCACTCTCTTCCTTGTACCTTCTCTCCATGTGTCTGATGGTCTACTTGTGCCCCTCTATTTGTGGTCCATTCTTTGGTTCTCACTCTCTGGCTGGGTCCCTCCCTCTTTGCTCTTAGTCTATCGCCTACTCTTTCATTCTCTCATTCTCCTTGCGATCACCCGCTCCTTTACTCCCTTGCCCTGTCTCATCCCTTTGTTGTGTGTGTCTCCCTCTCAGTAGGTCTGCTTTGCACACAGGACATCGTGGTCACTTCTATGAAATGGTTGACACCAAACAAATGTGTACGGCATGTGAAAATAAACACGAACAAAGCCCACACCACGGGCATATAGGGTGAAAGCAGAAATGCCTGGGACCACGTGCACACTAAGCAGATCCAGTAGCCATGCCTGATTCAGGACACAAGCAGAAATGGGGGCCTCACCTGAGTTCTTTAAGTGTGATTAGGAGTCAAGTGACTGCCCCTGATGGGTAGGGTCAGGCCATAGACATAGAAGTAAGACTAAAGTAACCACAAATAAAACGGTTGTCCTTCTTCTGTCGTTGGCCTGTTGCTGGTGGTGAGAGAGGATGCTCACAGGCATACTTCTCTCATTGGAGGAGAGCAGCGGGGAGGGGAAGGGCGAGGAAATGGGAAGCATTAATGCGCGCCAGCCCGATTTCAGGATTTTGAAATCGGGTCCCAACCGTAGCCACCGACCCTTCCAATCCAATCCCGGGACAGGGTTTGTAAAATTCAAAAACTAACGGACCCCGGGATGGAGGACGGAAGGCGATTTCCCGGGACTGTCCCGGAAAAACCGGGACGTCTGGTCACCCCACTGTTGGGTGACAAAGCAATATTTGAGACAGGGTCTAGGAAGTGTCTGTCGTGGCTTCAGAAGCACAGGAGCTGGGGAACATTTCATTTAAAAGGCGCAGCAACATGTAAATAAGGGGATGGCCTTACAGCCGCTGTCGAGTTTCCATACCTGGAATGAAAGGGGGTCAAATGTATTTTAAAACGTGTGTTATATATATATATATAAATTTATATTTAATATGCAGTCAAAAAAATCACCTAAGGATTTCAAACATAATATTTAAATCAAAATAGGTCAGTGGACATTCCAATAGCTCTGTCCTTTTGAAGGAAATCAGTGCTTCTGGTGTATTAAAGCATTCAAATGACAAGAGTGTTATACTTTGCCTTCCTTTTTAGAAAACAAATAACCCAATTCCCAATGTCTTTAACAGATGATCTACTTCTGAGCATGGCTGATGGTGACACGTGCTGGGGAAGAGCAGAGTTGAAGCATCATCCTTTCTTTTGCGTCACTGCGAGGAATGCCCCAGGCCCCGGGCCGCATGAAATGCGGGCCGATGGAGGCCTGGGAGTTTAGGCGCGGGGTGGGGGGAAACGGCGTGAAAGCAGTAGGGAGGGGCGTCCGAACGGTGGCACAAGAAACAAAAGCCCAGGAAAGGGCAGGAAACAGCACCTGGAGAAGGTGCAAAATAGAACAGCAAGGGGCCTAGGGGGAAACCCGGCCCCCAAGAAGGAACAAAAGGCCTGGGGTGTATAAGTAAGCCAGGAAAAGGAGAGGCGGCACAAACCAGGTAAGAGCTCACCTCTCTCGGTTAGGCTCTTAGTGCCTGGATAAGGGGAAGGAAAAACGTTTGCCACCCAACCCACCCTACAAGAATAACGGAAGAAGAAGGGAGCAGGCAGGAGCCGGAACACCGAGTACTCTTTCGGTACACAGTCCAAAAAGAAGGAGCAGGCAGAAGTGGGAACGCCGAGTACTCTTTCGGTACATGGTCCAAAGCATGTCGTAGGTGGCATGTGCCCAGGAACGAAGGACCAGCGGTAACAAGGACTCAGGAGGAGCCTTGGGCAACTTCGGGACTGGACACAAGGTGCCCAAAAGCATATGGCAGTATATTGATTTTTGTTGTTTTGTATTTTCTGTAAGAAAATAAAATGCCTACGGCCTACAACTTTTCCATAATAATTGGTCTGTGATTTATTATTTAGGTAGGGATCTGGTAAGAGGAGCAAAGCGAGCCCACACTACTCAGCCTAAGCAAGCCGGGGGCCCCTCATGCCTCGCCTGCCCATTCTGAGGGCAATTCTGGGGGATCACCAGGGCTGAGCCTTGCTAGTCCTTGCCCTCCTAAACCTTGGGTACAATCTATGTTTGCTTCAACAGTTCAAAGCAAAACCAAAAGAACACCTTAGCCATCCCCTCACGTGGTGCTGCCTGGTTTTAAAAGCCATCTATGCAAATTAACAGCATCCCTTTCAAAGGGCGCGAAGATCCAGCAGAAGGAATTCACTTGGTAGGGGTGACGGTGGCTTCTCATCAGCATCCACCAATCTTCCATTTCCTCTCCAAAAACTATGTTACATCGCCCCCTGGTGACCTGGCACTCGTCTCCCCTCACCAGCATCACGGTTACTTGATTAGCTGCACATCCTCAACCCAAAACTCTACCCAAATTGTACTCCTCCTTCGGCACAATTTATGTTTAAATCCCAAATGTTAAATGGCGCCAAACTATCTTCTGAATGCGACTCCAGAGGGGTTTTAAATGGTACAGGGAGTTAAAGATCGTGCCTTTTACTTTACACTCCTGGTTGGCTTCTACATCGCCCAGGTACTTGCAGCCGAATCATACCTCTGCCTGCGCTTGTAGTCACACACAACCCCATGTTGTTCCCACTCCCAACCTGTCACACCAAAACAACCTGACTAATCCCCTCATTATATCCAGGCACCACTTAGTCCCCTTTACAAGTCACTTTAAGACTACAAGTGTTACCCTCAATTGCACCTGACCCCCGCTGGTTCAGTCAACTGCGACTGGGCCTCCATTAAGTATAGGGCGACCAGATTTAGAAAATAAAAAACCAGGACAGGCCACTGTCATAGAAGTAGGACTACAGCTTCAGCTGTGAAACTGTAGTCCCACTTCTATGACAGTAGCCTGTCCTGTGTCATGTTGCAGCGCCTGCAGTTCCGAGGCTATACTTCAAGTTTAAAAACACGTCCGGGATTTGGGGATCGGGTGGATACCATCCGGTGTTTGTCAAACCGATGGAAAAATCATGATATCTGTCCAAAAACCGGGATGGTATCCACCCGATCCCCAAATCCCGGGAACAGGTTTTTTAACCTTAAAAAAGTCTCGGGACCCCGTGACGGAGGTGCAAATACCCGGAATGTACTGGCAAAACCAAGATGTCTGGTCACCCTACCATTAAGCCTCCTGCTTCCCCCTCTTCGGCTGGGGCCTGTGAACACGACCTATCAAGCAAACGACCTGTAGCACCACAAACGTAAACGGGAATCAAGCCCAAGACGTCCGGGTACTCATTATCCCTCAAAGCCTCTAACCAACAGCCCGGCACTTATAAGCTGAAACAATTGCTTTTGAGAATAGCTAGGGAGCAGAGCCGTTGCTAGGGGGGGCTGAGGGGCTATAGCCCCGGGTCTTTTGGTTCTAGCCCCGGATAGAAGCTCATGTTCTACCACCGAAATGCTAGCTAGCCCTGAGTCCCGCCAGTACCGACATTAGCTTAGCCCCTGATCTTTTCCAGACCTAGCAACACCCCTGCTAGGGAGAAATGGCATATGAGGAGGGATATAAAGCTTTTAGATGTTCTTTGGCTATTTACCTGGCCTTTGACTGCACATGGCCATGCTAATCCCTATGGCAAATCACACCCACTTCCCACCCCTCCCTGACCCAAAACAGGTCCTCCTGGGAAATCTTTCTGTTATCTATGTCAATCCTTACCATCAAAGTGCCAGACAGTGTTTTGTGAAAGCAGTCGTCTTAGAGTTAATGACTTAATCGGAGCTGTGAACTATTACTGGTGTAATAAAAATGTCTTAACCCAGTCTGCCTTCTGCCACTCGATTTATAAGCACTGTGCGTGTCCTTCACTGAAGTCCAGTTAAAAACAAGCATTGGCAAAGCCAACAGTTTAGGCTTGTGTATGAGTATTAGGCATTTGCCAGGCACTGCTATTATATGCCCAGGTACTCGCACCATTTTGCAGCTTCTATCATCGATGGCCAGTTAATACCACTACTGCAGTGCCTGGCAAATCAAATGCCTTTCCCATGCCTACACAAAAGCCAAAACTGTTGGCATTGCCATGCATGTTTTCGTTGCTGCTGACTTCAAAACTGCCATCCAAACTTTGGTCCTCCCCCAAATATACGTTGGTAATGCCTGCCTCCATGCTAGGCTCTCTGAAAGCTGCCCACAGTACCAAAGCATCCACTTATCACTGGCACAAAGAAATGTCGCCACATTGCCCTAGTTCTCATAGAACAGTGGTCTGCAACATTTGTCTTGCCACATATTTTTGGACTACAACTTCCATCAGCCATAGCCCATAGTCAATCACAGGAGGGCTCATGGGAGTGGTGGTCCAAAACATCGGCAGAGCCTCAGGTTGCAGACACCTGCCTCAGATCTACCGCAGCTTTCCTTGAAGTGCAAAGCCAAGAAATTGGTAGACGAGAGCACAGAACGGCGGTAAAGAAAGAAACAGAAAGCAAGACTTCTATCCTGCTGGAACAACTTTCCTGGATGCATCAGACAAACCCCCAAACCCCTGCCCTCCTACACTTTAGGAACGAACTGAAAACTCTTCACACAGCATCGCTCCCCAAGAATGAACACGACTTCATCCTTGTGCTCACACTACTCTCTCCCCCTGGATCTTGTACAGCGCTCCCCTTCTCACTCGCTAGGATCCCACTTCACAAATCCCTAAGCATACACGGTGTGCTCTTGGACAGCTACCGCACAGTGCCTGCGGCTGAATGCTGGGTAATAGCAATTGCCAAAACCAACTTCAGACTGGCAACCTGAAGTGGAAAATACTGACGTGTATTGAAGGCCGGGTCCCTAGCAAGTGTGAAGGGGCAAATTGAAAGAAGTCAAGGGTCCTTAAAGCAGAAATCCACCGTGAAATGGGAGAACTTGATGTAATAAATGCTGACTAGCATTGTTGAGGGAAATGCTGAACTCTGGGAATTGAAGTCCAGCTTTCTAGCGATATCTGATTAGGAGACTGAATGCAGAACCATTGCTTGCTAGGAACTGCTGCTAAAGATCCCTGGCATACCTGCCGAAGAGACTGACATGAGAAACGTTGCTTGATGGGAATTGAAGTCCATGTTCCGAGACACTTCTGACAAAACTGTTGCTTGTTGAAAATGGAAGTCAAAGTTACCCTATATATCAGACAGGGGGAGTAAATGCGTACTGTGAATAGAAGTCAGCACCCATAGTTATATCTAACACTGAAAGTGAGAGCACTGTGGCTGCCGACCAGACAGGGGCGTTGCTAGGGGGGGCTAAGGGGGCTAAAGCCCCTGATCTTTTGGTTGTAGCCCCGGATAGAATCTCAGGAGCTACAGCCAAAAGAATAGCTAGCCCCCAGTCCCAACAGTTCCGACATCAGCTTAGCCCCGGGTCTTTTCCAGACCTAGCAACTCCCCTGCGACCAGATAAAGTTTGAGATTTCCAGACCTGCTGACAAACTGCATCTTGATACATTCTTTGAACACTTGTTTTGCTCTAAAATCATTGGAAGGAATCACCATAGATTTTCCAGCTGTAACTGAATGCCTGTATCTCTCGGTGCTCCTGGATACCTGGCTCGTTTTAATGTGACTGCATGCCTTAAGATGTCTGTGATTCTGGATGTGGGCCTATCTTGAATACGACTTCATGAAACACTTGTGTATAGGCTCGTTATAAATGCCATATCATATCATATCATGCCTTTGAATGTATGCGCTCCCGAAATTGTACCTGGTCCTAAACTGGTTGCATGCCTTTACATTTCTCTTCACCTATATCTTTGGCTATCCTGATTGTAACAACATACATTTACATGTCCATGTTCCTTGATATGAATTAATATCATGTTAATGCTGCATGCCTAAACATGTCTTAGACCGTGGATATCTCCCAATCATGGATGTGACTGCATGCCTTTACAAATGTGTGCTTTTGGATATGTAATGTAATATGGCATTTGTATAGCTCCTAGTACATTGGTCTGACCTCAAAGCACCGTAGGTGAACGCCCTAGGAGGACCGAAGTCTGAGGTATGAGAAATTGGTAAGAAGATTTTAGAATGTGTGTGTGTATTTTAGCCAATACGAAGCTAGGCAGGAATCTGGCTTGTGGATGGGTGCTGTGATAGGCTGTCGGGAGAGTATGTGAGTCAAGGAGACTGATTATGTGTCCAGCTAGACAGCATTTGTACTGTGAGACTTAGCTGCATTCTAGTGGCAGAGGTGATGTGGGATATGAGGTCAAGTAGGGGATAGTTGCAGATGCATGTGGGTGGGTGGCCGTGACTTGGGAGGGATGTGGCTATCTTGCATTGAGATGGAGTGTGATACATACCAGTGAGTCATGGCTGATTACTTGTTTTGATGACGGAGTGCAAGTCTTGCCATGCGGGCCGACGGGAATCTTTTCTTTGCGTGCTCAGTACTTTTTAAAGTCTCCTCCATCAATGCCCCTGCCTACCTGTCTGGGGGGTGAAAGTTCACCCGAGGGGCAGATTAGGCCGGTCATGATGCAGATGGGAAGAGCCAGGTCTTGAGCCCCTTCCGGAAAGGCAAGGTGATCCTCTATGTGGCGGGTGCAGTTTGACATACGTGCCAGTCATCGCTGTGGCCCCATGTCTGTATGTAACTGTGTCCTCCTGCACATCTGCCTCTCCTGAGGGCGACTGCATGCCTGCTCTTTCCAATGTCCCTGGATATGCACCTGCCTGGGGGTGACTGTGGGCTAGTGCGTCACTCTGTACGGATGCACCTCGCCGCCTAGCATGAAAGTGACCCCAATCCTGCATGTTATGCAAATTTGGATGGCCTCAAAACACTTGGATTTCCTGTGAGTTCTGCGGACCATAGTCTGAACATACATGATAAACAGTACATGGCATTACATGAGAAGGAAATTACAAGCGACGTATGTTTGCTATCGCACTCGAATTGCCATTTTCTGGCCGACATGACCATCACTGTAACTTTGCGATTAGTAGGTGTAAATGGGGGACGCATGGAGCTGTGTGCTTTGCTGTTTCAGTGAACATGTGATTGTTGGCATGTCATTCAATGTTGTTGGGCCTGCAGGGTCCGTTTTGACCTTGCAAATCACTCCAGCTGCAGAACCTGAAGCAGATAAGGAACCTGGCCGATAAGCGCGCGCACTGCACCTTAGTCTTTCCAATACGTGAATTCGGGTTCTCTGTTTGTCTGGACTAACCCTTTAGAGGTCGGAGCAGACAGAGTGCACGTGAGCAGTGTAGAGGATGGCTGGCGAGGATTAAACACGCCAAGTTCCGAGTCGGCACTGAGAGGAACGTGGGCCCTTGAAGATCACACGAGAAGCATGCCATGGCTTCCTCGTGCTGGACCACCATGCACCATCATCTGGAACTTTGCTAGAAGCCCTCAGGCCTCCTTGCCCCCCCATCCATGACTTTCAGCTGAGCGTGTCTGAAAGTGCGGCATAGCGGCACCTGCGGCACCAGTGTGTGGGTCAGGGTGCGCTCTGTGAATTGCCAAATCAAGCACCAACACAGGAAAGTGTCCTGGAATCGACCAACTCTGCTTTACAGAATCCTTGGAATGTGTACCAACGTGCAATGAAGTCTGATCTCATCACCCTGAGCCTCCAGCTCCAAAGTAATGAAAAGTCAACCTCTGATCTCCGGCTCAGGTTCCCTCCCCTGCCAGTAACACACCTGAACTGGCTCCCTGGCAACCCCCGCACTTGGGGACTGTTTCTGTACCCCTACAGTCCCCCACCAGCACTTGTGACCTGATGTCTGCACTTATCTTTCCACTTGCCACCAGCTGGCCCTACTTCTCTTATTGTTTTTTATTTATTTTACTATCCTATGTACCGCACTGTCCCCAGTACTGCACTGTCCCCAGCACTTCCCCCCTTCCCCGTTCCCCTGCACTTGCGGGATCTGAATGACACTTGGCCTAGCAGGATCGCTGTCTGTGTCTTCCCTTTGTTCCCCCTCCATTGCTTCGTTGCGCCTTGAAACACTTGTGTATAGGCGCGTTATAAAGGCCCATATCATATCATATCATTTATACTATGTCCATGGCTTGGGTGGGTGTGACTGGTTAGGCAGGAAAAAAGATAGAGAAATCGCTAGAGAGAGAGAGAAAGAGGGAGAGCATCAATAGAAAAAAAGAAAACGACAGTAGAATGAGGAAAGAACATTAGGCGGGTAGGTGGACAACGGGAGAATGCATGCAGGGGTCGATAAAAGGAAAATCGATTGATTGGTGCATAAAGCGGTGATGAATGTGTACATGGAAGGGAAAGGAGATGGTGGACAGAGCTGGACAACAGAGTACCTGTGGTTGAGGGTTGGGTGGATGTAAAAGGAAGACAGTGAAAAGGGAGCTGGGGGCTAAAGAAAGAAACACTGGTACAGTGACTGGCCTGGGCCCATGCTCTTCCCTTGGGGCGAGATGGAAATGTTCGCCCCCACCAGAAAAGCCTTTCAGGCGCCTTGAAGAGGTGGTCGCAAAATATGCACTTTTACTTGGGCACACCATAAATCCTATACTGGCCCTTTCATTTTATTTTCGGTCATTGGTTTTCAAGTAAATCCTCTAATAAGCGAACAATTCAAGATGGCCGAATCTGAAATCGCTGGCGAGAAAGAAGGACGCACGATGGGAAGCAGCTCTAGTGGAGAAACTGCTTCTCTCACTGCACTGCTGTCCAACGTCCGACGGTTAGTCGTTATCGCTGTGCGTGCGCCCGCAAACCCTGGCCTGTGCCCTGCATTGTCGCTACGGAGGAACGTGATGGCGGAAGCATGCCAGCATGGGCGTAATAATTGTAGGGGGGACAAGGGTGCTTGTGGCACACAAATGTTGTCCCCCTCATTTGGTAGGGGCCCCTTTCCTTTAGATGTCATGTCCCCCACAACATTTTCAGCAAAGTTACTTCACTGCACACCGACCGGGTAGCTGAGCTTACGCACTCTTCCTGCAACAGAACTGGAATGAATCCAGCATCTCCAAGCAAAGCCCCCTCGCTAGGCTAATCCCAAGGGATAGTGGCGATTGCTAGAGACGAATGAGCTGTAAACACTAACACCCAACATGAGAGGCAGCGCTCAGAACCCATACAGGAAGAATCACCCCTAGGAACAATGGGAGACGATGCTAGACAGAACACTATTACGCATTAGCCTGGGCAAAATAGAACAGTAATACTAGCTTGCATCATATCTACACAAAATTGTGAAGATTAACTTGTGTCATATCTTTACATAACTATAGCACTAGCTTGCATCATATCCAGCAAGAATTGTGATGCTTAGCCAGCATCATAGATAGCCAGAGATGTAACACTAGCTTAAGTCATATCTAGACACACTGTGAATGTCCGCTTGCATCACACCTGGCAGAATTGGGAATGTCAGCTTGCACCACACCTAGACAGAACTGTAAAGATTAGCACTCGTCGCGTCTAGACTGATTTGTGAATCTCAGCTTCCACCACATCCAGACAGAACTGTGAAGATTAACACTGCATCACATCTAGACAGAACGGCAATACTAGACTGGGCCATACCCAGACTGAATTGTGAAGATAAACCTACACCCAATCTAGAGAGAGTTGTTATACTAGCTTGCGCCACAGCCAAACAGAATTATGAAGACTAGTTTTACGTCCCATCCAGACAGAATTGTAAAGATTAGCACTGCGTCGAATCTAGACACAATTATGAAGATTAACATTGCGTCACATTGAAACAAAATTGTGAAAAACAAGCACTGCTTCACATCTAGAAAAAACGGCAAAGATTTAGATAGAATTGTGAAGCCTGCCATTGCTTCACATCTAGACAGAATTGTAATACTAGCCCGCGTCACATCTATACAGAAGTGTGTAGGTTAGCATTGCGTCACAACTAGATAGATTTGTAAAGATTAGCATGCGTCACATCTAGACAGAATTGTGAAGATTAGCAGTGTGTCACTTCTAGACAGATTTGTAACACTAACGCGTCATGTCTTGACAGAATTGTGAAGATCAGCATCGCGTCACATCTAGACAGAATTGCACTACCAGCTTGCGTCACGTCCAGATAGAACTGTAAAGATTAGCTCACGTCACATCTAGACAAGATTGTGAATGGCAGTCTGCGTCGCATCGAGATAGAATTGTAAAGATTAGCATTGTGCCTCATCTGACAGGATTATGAAGATTAGCATGCAGCGCGTCTAAATAGCGATGCCACTAACCAACTGCACTAATCAACCTCAACCCTCTGCATACGTCTCTCAAACTCTACACAAACACAACCACACCTCAAAAGCACTGCAAACCCGATGCACTTCACTACATTGCAACAACAAAACACAACACACATAGCCTCGCACAACGACACATGATGGCTACCGAACAAAAAGCTTGGCGAACAGTGCTAACCAAACTGAGGCTGCCAACGGCGCATCACAGCTCTCCTGCTCTTTTCCCGCTCAACCTCACTAACAGTTCCCGCCCTCTTTTTCCTTCAGATCTGCCAGAGAACCAGGGGACCACTACGGTGGTAATAGGGCACAGTATAAATATCCTTTAACATAACATAACCCAGTCAAAAGAGTCTGGACATGCCACTGATGTGCATGCATGATGACACACAAAGAAGGACTTGCGATCAGTGAGAAGTCTGCACCTATGGCAAATGGCAGCTGCAGTGGCATCAAATCCCTACAAGGCAAGTCCCCTGTGGGGCAAATGAAAAGGGAAGGTGAAAAGGGAGAGTAGTTAAATTACACACCTCTATCTGAAGGTGGTGTTAAAGAGTCTTGAGGGAAAGTGCTGAACATAGTCCGTGGGGACGTGCACAGACCCAGATGACATTTGCGCCAGGCTGGAAGAGGGCTGCATGATTCGGTACTTTTTTGTGACTCTCCAAGAGCTACTGTCAGTTGCCCCCTTGTCTCACAATCCCAACGTGCCTGCCCATGGCCACTCCGCCAGGCACTCCCATTTTGCATATGAAAATTGGGGGTGAGTGGCTCTCTATACCCCTGGCGTCCATTCGCGCACACATACGAGTGCGCGCAGATTCTGCGTGGGACTCTTTTGTAAATTGGCTGCAGTTTGTGCAAATGCGTTTCACAGGCCCTATGCGTCCATTTAGGTGCCAGAGTAGAACACTTCTTAAGCTGGGCCCCTTTAAAGAACGTAGACCTGTGAAGGCGGGGTGCAGCATTTAGGGTTGGCCCTAGCTGATTCATGGAAAGATTTGCGTGTAAAACGGGGATTTGCTTGCCATTCTGCCCACAAATCCCCATTCGTCAAACAGGGATTTGCGCGCAGAATGGCACGCAAATCCCCGTTTTACACGCAAATCATTGCATGAATCAGGGCCTACTAGTCAAAGAAGAGAACCGAGGTATTCCTTCTTAACATTAGGTTAGGGACCGGGAAGGCACCAGGGTCTTTCAATCTTTTCAGTTGAAAGGGGCAACGAGGCTCCAGGGGGCCCACTATAACCGCCTCTCCCTCCAAGTCAAAAGTATTAAAGTCATTTTGGCAGGCAGGTTGACTCTTGATTTTTTTTTTTTTAAGGAAGCGCTTGTCTGTCTATCTGCTTTACGGGAGGACCTCACAGGGGCCCCCAAAGCTCTGCCCGTCTGCCTTACCCCCCTGTCCCATTGACATCGTTCTTCATTTTGTCACTGCGGGAGACCTTGCCAGATGACTTAATAAAAGTTTGCAATGGCACAGCTGCAAATTGAACTGCAAGGAGGCAGCCCAGTCTAGCAGATGCCCACGGGTAGAGGGAAGCAGGTTCTTTGAATACATGCTAATTATTTTGATTATGAAGCCTTTTATCACATCTGTGTGGAAGTATATGGTCTCTTTGACCATGTTGCTCAGCTTTTCACATTGCTATTCATGGCAAAACAAAAGAGTCCACTGACTGGAAAAGAATTCCTTACTTTCACAATACCAGGTACATGTGCACTCTCTTCTGCACACCCCTATTGGGGCAGTTTAATGTGATCATTATTCCTGGTGTTTACTTGATGACTTGTTACATTCTCGCTACAAATGTGCTGCTCTATGACCGGTACAGTGGTCTGCTGCTTCGGAGCTACGTGTGGGCTATAAAAACATAAATATTAATGGTAATAACTTGAAGGACAACAAGGCTCATTTTTAACTCGTGCAATTTTCTGAATTTCTTTGCCATTATTTGCAGAATATTGTTTGCGCACTTGTTCGTTTGGAGAATGAATTGTACTTGTTTTGTTTAATATGTTTCAAAATTTACCATATACTGTCAGCTTGCTTTAACATATGATTTGGTATGTAATTATAATAATAATCTAGCACTTAAATAGCTCTACAAGCCCTCCGGCATCTGAGCGCTGCTTATTATTACCCACAGTGTGTGGTGCTCATTTATCGACCTCGGAAGGATGAAAGGCTGAGTTTGGCCCTGCCAGGATTCGAACCTGTGTGAACAGGCCCTGCAAAGATGTTAAAGCGAGCACTCTACTCATTGTGCTATCGGACTGGCTAATTATGTGGTTTAAAAAGAACTTGCCTTACTGTAGTGCATTGAAGCACTGTGCAAGTCAGATTTATAGAACACTCAGTAGCTGCTGTCTAAAATGTTGAAAAAGGACTTTTCAGAAAGCATTGCTGGTTGGTGCAAAACTAATATTGTATGGTAGCGGATTTGGGATCGGGTCCGGTAGCTGAATTGCAAGCGATGGAGCCAGGAAATATGAGCCGCAATCGCTGACTTCCTCACTCGACCAAATTGTGTTATCCTTACCAAATGAAATCAGGACCTCAACGTACCTTGTTTTACTGGGGAGCCAAAACTGAGACTACTTAGCAACGATTGCTTGTGTTATAAAAAAAAGGCTACAATATAGTCTTTGTGACGAATCAACTTCCGCGGCACCAGTGGTTCAGGGATGAATATCGGTTCTATAACATCAATCAGCCCCACACCTCTAGGACACCAGAAGGGATCCGAGCAGATTGGAAACACAAGCAAATTATGAACCTCCTTGTCCAAATTTGGTAACGTGGACAGAACGGCAGGCTTATCTCAGCAAGGTTGTGAATCATTGGTTAGTTGCAACATAGCAAAAATACATTTATTACCCAATGATAAAAGGTACTGTCCAGTCAAGGTTGTACACAAAGATCTACTTTATTATTATGACAACAGACAGTTCTAGCACACTACAAAATACAACCCACCCTGTAAATGAAAGCAGGGGACAGACAGTTTAAAGAAGGAAAAGGGATGAACTCTGGATACTGACAGGAGGGTAGTCGGTTAAGTAATAGTTCAAGGTCACTTGGTTCAGCACAAAGGGAGCAATGGGTCATAGTATGTCACTAGGGGCCTGTAGAGGTTCTTGGTGCTCGACAGGGACGAGTCAGTTTCAGAGCACTTTGCAGCTACTGCAACAGAGTTCAAGACGGGTGCCAGCTGCGGGTATCAGGCAGCAGGCAGTCCGTTCAGCGAGGCTGTACGGACAGCTGCAGGCTGAGCTACATGGCGGCTCTGGGTCAGGAATCGTTGTCTCAGTGCTGCTCAATGGGTCTGAAGCACTGGTCGAGGCATCTCGGACGACGTTAGCGACTGCAGTGTGACAATAGTCAGCAGTGAAGTTGGTTGCAGCTCGCTCGAAAATGTCCTTAAGGGGGATGCTGGTTAATGCTTGTCGATACCTAGCATCTTCACTGGGCTTGTGTCGTCCTTTAAGGAGGATGGCCCAAAGCTGAGGAGAGTTTTGCAGGCAACGGCCTTGTCTTTGGTTTGGTTCAGAGACTCTCTGGGAATTCCCACCTAGGAAGCTTGCTAGGAGGGCACGCTGTGTGCTGGCCGGGTACCGTTCTGGAGATGCTTTGGGGGGTCCTTTGGATTCAGTATCTCCCTCTGTTCCCTGGGTGATGTTTAGGGGAGGGATCTTGCTTCTTTGTTTGAAAATCCAAGCCTTCCTTCACTGGTGGAAGCTGTAAGGCAGACTGTTCCTTCAGCCATCTGCCCAAATGGGCCACAGTGATTGGTGTTGGCTAGGTAAAGGGATGACAAAATGTAAATCTAAGTCCCACCCATCTTCCTGTCTGTTGTGGATCAAAGGGTCTCTCTGGTTATTGAGCTCGCTGTGGTTCCTGGTTAAAGCGGCAGGTCTCCCTTGTAGCTGTGGTGAGACCAGACTTTTGGTCTCTGCCAAACCACATATTCCTACCTTCTGAATGGGGCTTCCCCGCTGGGGTGCCTACTGTAATCCACGCATTCCCAGACATGACATTTCACTGTCCATTGACGCTAAGGGTGTGAGCTGGCTTCAGGTTGACACAGTGCATATCAAAGGTTGTTGGGGTTTCCTTTCTCCTTTGCTCACCTCTGCAGCTTTGAAGTATAGTATATAATTGCTGCCACCAATCTACAGTGCTTACACAAAAGGAGAGGACAGGTCCATGAAGCCTTTCATAGTTATTTAGGCTGGCCATGGCAGGAGGAAGGTGTTGCCCTCCCCCTTCTGAAAGACAAGGTGTAATACTGACTGTCTATCCCAACTAAATGTGACAGGGGGACTGTGCCTGTAGGCTTTGTCCGCCCAGAGTACACAGGTCTATGTGTATGTCACACAGTGAGCATTGGAAAATGTGTGCGTATTATCCCCACACATTTTCTGGAGGCTGATCTACCATCATTCATTTAAAATCTCAAAAGAAGCCAGGCGACCACAAACCCACCCTGTGGATGTTCGAATTCCTCACAGTCTTGCTCCGTACATAATCCTATTGGTGATTTATTGTAATAGCGTTGACCAATTAGCTCTTTAACACCAAAAACGCAATCGTCTCTAAGAGCCATGGTGCTATTCTAGAAGAAAAGTGAATTATAATATGTTTAATGTCATGATAAAACAGAAAAATATTGACTAAGTAATTAGTTCACACAGCAGATCGAATGTTCTCTTTTTGCTTGAATAAAAGTTATTACCCAAATAATGTACAAACCTGAATAGCATTGGCAGTGCATGCAAAGAAAGTGTGTGCATGTACTGCTCGCGGATATGGGAGGCATGCATTTTGAAATGGTTCCCTGCTCACCTCCAACTGGCCTTGCATGCGGCCCAGAGGCGTTGCTAGGGGGAAGTTGAAGGGGCGATAGCCCTGGGTCTTTTGGTTGTAGCCCCGAATAGAAGCTCAGAGGCTACAACCAAAAGGCTAGCTAGCCCCGAGTCCCGACAGTCCCGACAGTAGCGTAGCCCCAGATCTTTTCCAGACCTAGCAACACCCCTGATGCGGGCTGATGCACAGACAGCAGAGTAGCCCACCTGGGGCACATATCACAGCAGACTGATAGCAAGTGCTTTCCACTGTGGCAGCCGTGGCCTAGTGTGGGATAGCACGCTTCTGTGTGTGCACACCCTGCATCTCTGGACGCTGGGGTACGCTTCACGGTGGGTGGGGGTGTACTGGCTCCGAATGCGTCAGATTCCCAGCACGTCGTCATGTATACAAGGTACAGACACGAATGTGTACAGTACAAATGAGATATACTCAGAGCCCAGACTAATATTTACAGGACATAGGCACACACAGGCACACACAAAATATACAGGACATAGCGAGATGTTTAGGCAGACAAGATTATATACCAGTGTGCAGAAAGCTATATACTGGCAGTGGTCAAAGTGTACAGAAAGTAGTGGAATTATGTTCCCTGCTGGACTGCTCACTCCTCACAAACCCCATCACCACACCCCCTCTCACACACAATACAAATCCCCAAACACATGCGCCTGTTGTTTGAGAGAACGTCCAGTGCAGTGCACTAAATGTGCAAGTTTGAACTTCTTCCTAGACTTTTATTTTAAATTGAAACCATTCCTGAATGGTTCCCTTTTAAAATAAAAGTATAGGAACAGTAAACCTTAATTTTAAAAAAGTAGAAGAGCGCCGCTCCCAAACGCTTCCGCCCACTTCGACCACTGTATACTGGCCACAGTTAATGTGATGCAAATTGTGCATTTTAAAGAACGTGTATTCTGTAACACAGGTCAAAACTACTAGCTGCATGGTGAAGTAACTTGTCAAACTGGCACACAAGAGCCAGAAAAGTGACCCACTATGACCAAAAAGACTGGCCCACACTAGCATTTTGAATTTGTGCACCAGCATTGCTGTATTGCCCTATAGACCAGTCCATCCTGTGTACAGATGATACATACATATCCGGCAGATGGCAGACAAGGGGCAGAGGGACATATAGAGGTGTTCGGAACACCTGAATAAACTAGGATGCAAAAATATACACAGGATGGGGAGGAATGTGTGTGGCACACTGTGCACGTGGCATGGAGGATTCCAGGACTGTCTGGAGGAGACAGAAGGATGTGTGTAAAAAAGAGGCCTTGTCTCGGTTTCGGCCTCTCCCTCTCTCTCTCATTAAGCCATCTATAAAGTAGCATTGCCCTCTAAGACAATAAACTGGAGCAAAAGGCTTAATTTTGGGCAAATTTGCATACCGCAAAGCCTTTCTAATACGGCTCTGAACTAGAGCTGAGCTTCAAGCGATAGCTAGTAGGTGGCGTTGTGGGGGGTGTGACATGTTTTTAAGGGAATTATCCTACTTTTATACATATAATAATGCGATGGTCACCCCACTATGGTTAAGGTGTATAACATAGGAAAAGCAAACATTCTATTGCTAATAACATTTGACTTGCATGACAGATTTGGTTGACATTTTCCAAACAAGAAGTTTGTCATGGGACCCCCACACCTCTAGACAGGAAATTATGGGAAATATTTGTTATTAAGAAAGGGAAAAAAACACTGTTTTTGGCTTACTCCCATTCATTTTTCCATAGAGAAAAAGTCCTGATTTTATCAAGCCGAAGCGCAAAACCTGCGGGAGGGAATTGGAACAAATAAGAAACAACCTGGGCATGAAGTGTTTACTTAATTTCCGGGACAGGCGACCTCATTACGAGTGAGCCGGTCCGGACATACAGGTGCCGGTAACAAGTTACCGGCACACTTTCTGGACTGGGTCACTGTGAGTCTGCCAGTAGGGGCACTGTACTACCAGCAGGTCTGACCTGCTGGGAGTTCAGGCCTCTACGTGCATGTTTTTCTCTGAAGCACCGGCACCACTACTAACGGTGCTGGTGCTTCACGGTTCCCACTCCCATCTAGTCCTAAAGCACTCCATGGGAACGGGAAGTTACCAATACCGTGGCCTCTTGTTATATCCTGGTAGCACCAGGATGTCAGGTGGCAGTAACCTTAATACGGGTTTGGCGGCAACCCGCCAGTAGCACCAGTGGGGTACCGCCAACCTAGTAATGAGGGCCAGGGTTGGGGTTATTCTGTCCAGTAGTTTTCAAAATATTTGATGGGGAAGAGGGTGCAGCCTTCTCCCAAAAATATATATATATCTCCCATGGTGCTTTGCAGCAGAGAGGCTTTTCAGAAATTAAATGCAATCATTTATTTTTTTGCTCAATGCCAGGGCTTACCGCAGTAATACCATGGGAATGTGAAAACCTAAAGTGCAAAAAAAACTATTTGGAGGAGGAAAAAGGATGAAATCGCATCAGGTTAGAGGCAGGTTTTGGGAAAGAGGACATCATGTGAAGTTGAGGTGGTCTGGGGAGGGCAGTTACAGTTCAGACGTGTTTGCATTATTGGGGTACTATCGGGGGTATCTGGCGAGATTACAGCAGTAATAACGCAAGACACCCTCAGAATAAAAAATGCCCCACATGAAGCAAAGAGAGAAAGGGAATAATGGGAGGGAGTCAGGGAGGTAAAAATTAACTGAGGTGGGTGAGGGGACATAGGGAAAAGGAAGGAGGCACATGGAGGGTGCATGTGATGACTTTTTAATTTTCAAGCGTTATTGTTAAAATTACTGCGGAATTACCACAGGAATTTAAATCGAGGAACAAAAAATGAATGGGGGGACATCTGTTGTGATCACATCTACTAGGCAGGGAGAAATGCATCTTTGTGCCAGTAGCCCTGGGCAGTGGGCCCCAAAGAAACCTATTGGTGCAACATGTGCAGCAGCCACGACCAAAAACCGTGGCCACTGGCCATGGCCAAGGGCCATGACTAGCGGGCTTGGAAGAAAGCTAGTGTTTTAAAATCCACAGTGGACATGGCCAAAGGCCGTGCTCACTGGCCAGGGCTGCACATGGCTAGTGGGCCCCAAGGAAACCTATAGGTGGAACATGTACTGGCCATTGCTAGTGGGCCCTAAAGAAACCTATTGGTGCAACATGTACAGTGGCCTTTGAATAAACTATGGTATAACACAACCCTTGAAATTCAGCAGATGTGGGAAGTGATGATCACGTTAAAGGGATAGTTCACTCAAAAATGTTATGCTTTTAAAAGATTGGCCATAACAAAAAATATATATCAAAAACACTTTTACAAAAGGTTTCTATGTAAAATATTTGGCAAATGAACCTCAAAGTCTGGATTTTCAAGCACTAGGAGGCATACTTTTTTTTACAATGAACCAGCCTCCTGTGTTTCTGTCACCTCTGCTCTTGTTGCAGTAATCAAGCAAAAGCCCCTTACTGGGAGCTTTTGCTTATTGCTGCCGGAGAGCAGAGAATGCTGTAGAATCTTGACATGCCTGCATGAGGGGAGTGCTGGGACCACACAACGCCGACCCCTTCAAATATATATATTATATACTCGTATCCAGACACACGTTCATTAATTTAGAAATGCGGCGGATGGTGGAGTATTCATAACTGCTGTGACTTTCGTTTTTAGTTTCCTCTGCGTCCCAACTTTTGCAAACCTAATGAGCACATGCATACCAGATGGAATTCACAATGGCAAACAAAATAAGAGGCTGCCAAGGTAGCTCAGTGGGTTTTGCACCTCCTACTGCGATCTGTCTGTGATCTGCAGGTTCGAATCCCAGCAAGGCCAACTCAGCCTTTTATCTTTCCGAGGTCGATAAATGAGTGCCAACTCTGGGGCTGTGTTATTGAATGTATGTGTGGTCTGTGTAAAGCGCGTAGGCGTGACAGCTACATGAATAACACAGCATTACATCGTAGGGGTCACCAACGGTGGATGCGGAGTTAAGATGATTATCACTACCCTCATCGGCTGAATTGCAAGGGTTTTGTTGCATTAAATCTGATCACCTTGTCTAAAGTTTTTTCAGTTATATATATCAGTTGCCAAGAAAAGAATGCAGTAAACTGCAATAATACTGGAATCATTGTCTTTTGTCCCATTTTTGCATTCTTTTGCTCTTATTTTATCATCTGTCCTTTTCATGCGTATTTCCATGTTTTGCATGCTCCTTCCATGCTCTCTTTCACCATCATTTTCTCCCTCCCTATTTCTGTGGCTCTTTAATTTTCTCTTCGCTCTCTCTCTCTCTCGCGCCACTAAGTCTCTCTCAAGCTGTCTGTCTTTCTACTTGCTCATTTCCTCTGCATGTTTTGGGTCTTGTGTTGGATGACTGCCTTTTTTTCTTGCTTGTTTTTGTTTGCCCTCCTCTCTCCCTGGCACTATCTTCCTGTCACTTCCCTTTCCTCGTGAGCACAAGATGTCGCGGTTGCAGGCCCTGCCTCAGAGTAGGAAGCCGCCCTGTTCCCAAACACCTAGCTGCGGAGCCAGGCTCGCCGCCAAAAACACGGGGCCCAGATTGATTCACTACTAGAAGACGAAAAACACAATCCCTATGTCACTGCTGCTGCGTCTTTCCGAGGGGGGCATGTCTTCAGGTGTGGCCCTCTATATAGGCAGACATCATCCCGCTCCAGGCAGACTTTGCTCTTCTCTTTGCCCCCTCACCCCACACACAACTGTAGGTACAGGATCCTTCTCCCCTGAAAGTCTCACCTCAGGACGCTTTCTTCCCCGCAACTCCAACCGCAGAATACTTTCTCCCCTGCAACTCTCACAGCCGGACCATTACCCCCCTGCAACTCTCACCGCAGGACGCATTCTCTCCTGTAACTCTCAACACAGGATCCATTCTCCCCTGCAACTCTCACCGCAGGATCCTTCCTCCCCTGCAACTCTCACCTAGGGTTCTTTCGTCCGTGCAACTCGCACTGCAGGGTCCTTCCCCAGTGCAACTCCCTCTGCCAGAGCCTTTCGCCCATTTACGTCTCACCTCAGGACTCTTTCTTCCTGCATCTCCAACCGGAGGATACTTTCGCCCCTGCAACTCTCAGCGCAGGATGCATTTTTCCATCCAACTCTCACCGCAGGACGCTTTTTCCCTGCAACTCTCACCGCAGGATGCATTCTCCCCTGAAACTCTCACCACAGGATCCATTCTACCCTGCAACTCTCACTGCAGGATGTTTTTGTCCCTGCAACTATCACTGCATGATGCTTTCTTCCCTGCAACTCTCACCACAAGATGCTTTCTTCCCTGCAACTCTCACTGCAGGATGCTTTCTTCCCTGCAACTCTCAATACAGGATGCTTTCTTCCTGCAATATGTTCTACACTACAACTCTCACCGCAGGATGCTTTCTTCCCTGTAACTCTCACCGCATGATCAATTATACCCTGCAACTCTCACCACAGGATTCATTCTCCCCTGAAACTCTCACCACAGGATCCATTCATCCCTGCAACTCTCACCGCAGGATGCATTCTCCCCTGAAACTCTCACCGCAGGATGCTTTCTTCGCTGCGACTCTCACCGCAGAATCCATTATACCCTGCAACTCTCACTGCAGGATGCATTCTCCCCTGAAACTCTCACCGCAGGATGCTTTCTTCCCTGCAACTCTCACCACAGGATCCATTCATCTCTGCAACTCTCACCGCAGGATGCATTCTCCCCTTAAACTCTTACCGCAGGATGCTTTCTTCCCTGCAACTCTCACCGCAGGATGCTTTCTTCCCTGCAGTACCTCTTCTCAGTAACCACAACACATAGCATATTTTATGAGGGAATCATATCCATTCATGTGAATTACGCCACAACTATGACCAGTATTTGGCGTTATTGATGATTCAACTATGGCCATAGGTTGGGGGATCACAACATCCATCCTCGTTCATAAGAACTGTATATCTAGATATGTACAATCACACTGCGCACACTGTCAATAGTTAGTGCATGATTGCAATTAGTTTATTCAGATAGACAACACCCTGACACGTGTTTCGAGCCGTGCTCTTCTTCTGAGGCTTAAAGACTTGTCTGTAGCTTACACATTCAATTAATAGTACGCATCAAATATATCTCAGTGCCAAACACTATTTTCTCTTCGTAGTTGCGGTACGGAAATTAACTTCCGCATTTCGGCAAAGCTTCCACGTTGTCATAAAAACACCACAACCGGGGTATTGAGCAGTACACGATGACCACAGATTGCGATTATTACATTGATGTTCGTTATTAATACCACGGTAGCCATGACCGATAGGTGTGTGTGCGGACAGTTACAGTAGAACCATAGACTGCATCACACCCATTCTTTTGAAACGTTTGTTTCACTGTAACCCTAGATTGCGTGTATTGCACTCATTCCTATATCATCCCCAGTATGCCCAATAATTTGAGTTTTGACCATGAAGCCATGCACCCCTAGCCATTTTTCATAGGGGTGGCCTGATGAGGTCACTGTAAATCTTGGAATGGCACACTTAGTTGCATTTGGTGTTCGGGCCAGCATTTTTATAAGGGTGGCCGTAGCCCCCCTTGGCCACCCGTTGGTGGCGCCCCGTAGATTGTGCAGTACGTCCATTATTATAGCACCATCACTATATCCAATAATTTGAGTAATTGAGAGTTACACAATAACAAAAGATTGTGTATCACATCCATTCTAATAGAACCATCACTGCGCTTAAAAATAATGCTATGGTCACAGAAAGTGGGGCACCACATCCATCGTCCTTTATAATAACACCGTCGCTGTGACCAATAACTGGGGTCCGGACCATCACACTATCAGCCTGGACTGCAGGTATTACCTCCATTCCTATAACACCATCACTATGCCCGCTAAGGTGAGCTATTGGTGATTAGACTATGACCATGGACCCAGTGCCGGATTATACATTAGGCCAAGTAAGTACCGGCCTATGGGCCCCACTCCTTTTAGGGGCCCCGTAACAACGGATCAAAATAAAGCCGTGCAGAAAATGTAAAAAGTATTAGGAGATCATTTGCGGAGGCTGGGGCCTGACATTTGGTCGGCCTAGGGGCATCTACAGGTTTAATCCTGCACTGCATGGACTGTGGTATATCACATCCATCGTCGTTAATAATAGGGCAGTCGCAATGATCAATATCTGGGATACTGACAGTTATTCTAGGACGGCTGCATTCAAACTGTGGGGGGGCGCACCCGCAGGGGGCCACGGCCACATCCCTTGAGGGATGTGAGAGCCCAGCATGAAATGTTCAAAAAACTAAATTAAAAAAAAGAATGTATATTTTTTTTTTTAGATTGGAAGAAATCGGCAGGGGCGGCTCACATGGTCGGGCTGAAGCATGAAACTGTCTCAGGCACTAATGAAAAAATGGCCCACAGTTGTAAATGGATATTCATTCTTTAGTCACAGACTGTTTGAATAGTACCCAAGGGGGTGCTTTGTGTTAAAATGTAAGAAAATTGTGATATTTAAAGAATATTTATTTAGCAACAATGGTCGAAACTACTAGCTGCATAGTAAAGTAACTCATCAAACTGGCCCAAATTGGCCAAACAGGTGGCCATTTTCACTGGGCCACACTAGCATTTAGCATTGTTGGTACAGGCATTGTCCCATTACCCTATAGGCCAGTCTGAGCCTGACGGTTCATCCATAATGACGAGGGGGCGCCCACCCATTGGCCCCCTCACCCATTATGGAGGAGCTAAGGAGCAAGCCCAGTGAAACAATGAGCACTCCCTCAGCTGCTTTTTCCAGCTGAGGGAGTGCTCCTGGGCTAGCTGAACTGTCAAAGGGAAACACTATTTCCTTTTGACAGTTCAGTTCCCCAGCCGCACATGCTCACTGAGCCATGCAAGGCTGGGGCGTTTTGCATCGCCAGCATTGCATAGCTCATTGGAAATGCTGGCTGGGGCACTGCATGTCTGTTTGTCCGAGGGGGAGCTCCTGCGCCTCCTCGCACATACGGACAGAGTTGCCTGGAGCAGGGCGTTTCAGCACCCACACACAGGCCAATGCAGAAGGTACGTTTATGCGTTTATGTTCATTTTTTTTTTTATTTAAACATGTGTATGGAGGCATGTATGCTTGTGTTATGAGTGAGTCTATGGTGATGGATGCTCGTATGAATAATAGTGGGGGGTGGGTGTGTGTGTGTGTGTGTGTGTGTGTGTGTGTGTGTGTGTGTGTGTGTGTGTGTGTGTGTGTGTGTGTGTGTGTGTGTGTGTGTGTGTGTGTGTGTGTGTGTGTGTGTGTGTGTGTGTGTGTGTGTGTGTGTGTGTGTGTGTGTGTGTGTGTGTGTGTGTGTGTGTGTGTGTGTGTGTGTGTGTGTGTGTGTGTGTGTGTTAGTTTGTTTTGGTCCGTTGATCTGATTTTGGCAAGTGGTGGATAGAGGAGGGAAGGAGGGTTGTACAACAAAGGCATTTTAAAAATGCCTAAATGCCTTTGTTGCACAATCCCCCTACCCACCTGGCAAAATCAGCTCTCCTTCTGAGGCGCTGTGGAGCCCAGGGGACAGGGATGCTATTTTTTTTACTGGATTTCTATCATAGATGTGCAGTCAAAAATACCATGCTTTCCCCCTTGGCACCCAAGCGCCTTGCATACACACATAATAATGTTGATTGTGTTAGGCCCAGTGGGGCCCAGGGGACTGGGATGGTATCTTTTTACTGGACATCTATCATAGATGTCCAGTAAAAAAATGTCATGCCTGCCCTCTGGACCCCCCAGCACCAATTGCAAACTGTTTGGCTATCTACCCATTTTTTTTTTAAGTATGCCCTACAACGTTACTTTTTAACCCATTGTTTTAAATCCTCCTTCATTGGTTCAGGCTCCCTCACTGTGCTCGGTCGCTATGGCATTTTTGGGGGAAATAGTTAGGCCCCTCCACTTAAAAAATTTACCAGCCACCACTGGCCATCGGACTGTGTGGGTAACAGGATGGGGGGAGCCCAGGGACTGTAGTGGGAGCAGGGTGGGGAGAGCCCAGGGTTTGTTTGTGCATTTTATATAGCACTACGAACTTTCAGGTATCTGAGCGCTGCTTATTTCCCACAGTGTGGGGTGCTCATTTATGGAACTCAGAAGGATGAAAGGCTGAGTTTGACCCTGCCGGGATTCGAACCTGCATCAGCAGGCTCTGAACGGATGTCACAGCAAGCGTTCTACTTGCTGTGCTATCTGACCGGCTGGTGCGTGATGGGGTGGGGAGAGCCCAGGGACTCGGTAGGAGTGGGATGAGGGAGCCCAGCGACTGTGATGGGAGCAGGTGGGGGAGCCCAGGGACTATACTGGGAGTAGGGTGAGGTGACGGCGTGAAAAACATACGGTCAATTTGGCATTTTTGGGGAGCCCGCCCTGCCCAAATTTTGCTTGGGAGGGCCCAGTCCAAAAGGTTTGAAGACCACTGTTCTAGGACCATATACTGTGTTTGCTAAATGCATTCTAAAAAGGCGATCGCGGCAACCAATAATTGGGGATATTGACAATGCTGGCATGACCAAAGATTGTGACATCACATCTATGCTCGTGAATACCAGCACAGCCCATAGGACCAATAATTCAGGATCGCCACAATGTCACTACCACCATTCTCCTTCATTATGACATCACTAAGATGAATACGTTGGGGCGGGGCGATGGCGTAGCGGCCAATGGGGCAATCAAATGGATTCTCATTAAGAATAACCCCACCACTATGTAACATTCATTGGACTCTTGGCGATTACACTACAACCCTGGGTGGTGGACTATTTGATAACTCCATGGCTCCCACAGATAACTGTCGGTATGCCTCCATTTAATATGCTCACACTAGGACGATACATTCTGGACGCAGGACACGTATCCCCTTGACTGCCCTGACACTACGATATTAGATTGGGTGAGCATCGCATATGTAATGGCACTCACACCAGGCCCTGTCCACAGACTTGGGGGCAATGCATCCGTACTCATTTGTAGTCCTCCCAAAAGGACTGGAGATTGGGGTACAGCACTCACACGAGGCCCATCGTTTAGGGGGCGATCCTTATTGCTCTCGTGCTATAGCCACAGATCAGGTTGCCAGCCATCTGTTTGTTTTGCAAAGGTTGCACTCTATGTGCTTTTTGATAATAGATCGGGAGGGTCAGTATAGATGTTCGCTTCAACAACAACTCTTGTGGTCTGGTCAAAAATCCGTGGTCTTTGTTACCGATAATGCCCGGGCCCCGACCATGCCTTTCTCAGTGAATATCAGTCTTCCTCTCTCACCATAGGGTGGGCGGGGGAGGGGCATTGTCCTAAATGAACTCTTGCACTATGACATAGGATTGTGGGGAAGCAGTAGGGCTGGTCCGCACTTCGCATGATGCTCGCCCAGTGAACACTCTATGGGGGTATGGCAGCCATTCTCATTAGCAGTAATACTCGCATTTGGACCCCTGCACGACGATCACTAGCTGGGAATACATGGCAATCTTCCTCACTCGTCCTAGCCCTTGCAGCGTAGGGATTGGGGAGCAGAAGTGCACCCCGCGACTCCTTAATAGTAAAGATCCCTCTTTGCCGATACAGTAGTTTGGGGGGTGTTATCATTGTTCTCGTTTTTCACATCGCCAGTGCGACCATACATTGTGGGGTAATGCACAGCTGTAAGGGCATAGGTATGACCAAAGCCTGGCGAAAACTGCACCCGTTCTCAGTCGTCACTCTTTGGTTACAGACTGGATGGCAGTCTCACTCTGCCATCCAGTCTGTAACCATCACTCTGTGACGACAGATTGGAGGAAATGGAATCCATTTGCAATACTATAACACTGTTTGGCTACAGGTTAGTGGTAATTACATCCATGCTCATAAACTATATCATGCATGCTCATTTACTATAACACTCACTGTTTGGCCCTAGACTCACTCCACGGCTGCAGATTGGGGGAAATGGCATCCATTTTCACTAACTATAACACTCACTGTTTGGCCCTAGACTCACTCCACGGCTGGAGATTGGGGGAAATGGCATCCATTTTCATTCATTTGACCCTAGTCTCACTCTACGGCTGCAGATTGGGGGAAATGGCATCCATTTTCACTAACTATAACACTCACTGTTTGGCCCTAGACTCACTCCACGGCTGGAGATTGGGGGAAATGGCATCCATTTTCATTCATTTGACCCTAGTCTCACTCTACGGCTGCAGATTGGGGGAAATGGCATCCATTTTCACTAACTATAACACTCACTGTTTGGCCCTAGACTCACTCCACGGCTGGAGATTGGGGGAAATGGCATCCATTTTCATTCATTTGACCCTAGTCTCACTCTACGGCTGCAGATTGGGGGAAATGGCATCCATTTTCACTAACTATAACACTCACTGTTTGGCCCTAGACTCACTCCACGGCTGGAGATTGGGGGAAATGGCATCCATTTTCATTCATTTGACCCTAGTCTCACTCTACGGCTGCAGATTGGGGGAAATGGCATCCATTTTCATTAACTATCAAAATCACTGTTTGACCCTAGGCTCATTCCATGGCTGCAGATTGGGGGAAATGGCATCCATTTTCATTAACTATAAAACTCACTGTTTGACCCTAGACTCACTCCACGGCTGCAGATTGGGGGAAATGGCATCCATTTTCATTAACTATAAAACTCACTGTTTGGCCCTAGACTCACTATACGGCTGCAGATTGGGGGAAATGGCATCCATTTTCATTAACTATCAAACTCACTGTTTGACCCTAGACTCACTCTACGGCTGCAGATTGGGGGAAATGGCATCCATTTTCATTAACTATCAAACTCACTGTTTGACCCTAGACTCACTCTACAGCTGCAGATTGGGGGAAATGGCATCCATTTTCATTAACTATCAAACTCACTGTTTGACCCTAGACTCACTCTACAGCTGCAGATTGGGGGAAATGGCATCCATTTTCATTAACTATAAAACTCACTGTTTGACCCTAGACTCACTCCATGGCTGCAGATTGGGGGAAATGGCATCCATTTTCATTAACTATAAAACTCACTGTTTGACCCTAGACTCACTCTACGGCTGCAGATTGGGGGAAATGGCATCCATTTTCATTAACTATAAAACTCACTGTTTGACCCTAGACTCACTCTACGGCTGCAGATTGGGGGAAATGGCATCCATTTTCATTAACTATAAAACTCACTGTTTGACCCTAGACTCACTCTACGGCTGCAGATTGGGGGAAATGGCATCCATTTTCATTAACTATAAAACTCACTGTTTGACCCTAGACTCACTCTACGGCTGCAGATTGGGGGAAATGGCATCCATTTTCATTAACTATAAAACTCACTGTTTGACCCTAGACTCACTCTACGGCTGCAGATTGGGGGAAATGGCATCCATTTTCATTAACTATAAAACTCACTGTTTGACCCTAGACTCACTCTACGGCTGCAGATTGGGGGAAATGGCATCCATTTTCATTAACTATAAAACTCACTGTTTGACCCTAGACTCACTCTACGGCTGCAGATTGGGGGAAATGGCATCCATTTTCATTAACTATAAAACTCACTGTTTGACCCTAGACTCACTCTACGGCTGCAGATTGGGGGAAATGGCATCCATTTTCATTAACTATAAAACTCACTGTTTGACCCTAGACTCACTCCATGGCTGCAGATTGGGGGAAATGGCATCCATTTTCATTAACTATAAAACTCACTGTTTGACCCTAGACTCACTCTACGGCTGCAGATTGGGGGAAATGGCATCCATTTTCATTAACTATAAAACTCACTGTTTGACCCTAGACTCACTCTACGGCTGCAGATTGGGGGAAATGGCATCCATTTTCATTAACTATAAAACTCACTGTTTGACCCTAGACTCACTCTACGGCTGCAGATTGGGGGAAATGGCATCCATTTTCATTAACTATAAAACTCACTGTTTGACCCTAGACTCACTCTACGGCTGCAGATTGGGGGAAATGGCATCCATTTTCATTAACTATAAAACTCACTGTTTGACCCTAGACTCACTCTACGGCTGCAGATTGGGGGAAATGGCATCCATTTTCATTAACTATAAAACTCACTGTTTGACCCTAGACTCACTCTACGGCTGCAGATTGGGGGAAATGGCATCCATTTTCATTAACTATAAAACTCACTGTTTGACCCTAGACTCACTCTACGGCTGCAGATTGGGGGAAATGGCATCCATTTTCATTAACTATAAAATTCACTGTTTGACCCTAGACTCACCATGTGGCCACACATTGCGGGCATTGTAATAGGCTTCTTCAAGTATCACACCCTCCCCATGGAAAACGATTGGGAAACATTACACATATGTGCTTTTTAACTAGACCACTAACTCCATGAGCGCAGATTGTGGGGAAATGTGATTGGTTCTCTGTAACCTTAGCACTCACTCTATGGAAATAGAGTGGGGACATTGTCGCGTTCTTGGGGACTATGACACGCAGCCTCTGGCCACAGCTAGGGAGGAAACGATATCGGTGTATGTGCCTATATCTCTCACTATGGGACCCAAGATGGGGAAAGTGATTCCCGCCCCCACTAGCCATATCCCCGCACAATGGCTATGGATTGGGGAGGGATATCCCTTCCCAGCAAGCATAGAATCCACTCGAGAGCATAGCTTGACTGCACATCTGGCCGCAGATTGGGGGTAACGCAACCCTTCTCTTGGGTAATGGCGCTTGGGTGATAACCAGTCTGTTTCCATCAGCAGCCACTCCCCTGCCCCATTCCCCCTCCACAATGTTATCT
Source organism: Ambystoma mexicanum (assembly GCF_040938575.1). Classification (NCBI taxonomy): domain Eukaryota; kingdom Metazoa; phylum Chordata; class Amphibia; order Caudata; family Ambystomatidae; genus Ambystoma; species Ambystoma mexicanum. The sequence continues at coordinate 1,030,285,110 of NC_090923.1, read as the reverse complement.
GTTCCGTGCACCCTCGTCCAGGCAATACCCGTGCCCCTGTGCACAATAACGGGCATTCTGATGTAGTAGATCACACGATGTGGCGATCCCGTTGACAATGGCATCTCCGCACTGAACAGGGCTGGGAAACATCTGCCAAAAATAGCGCCCCCAGTCTGGTCCCTGAACCCCAAGATGTGGCGCAGCCAGTAGCATGCAGCGTTTGACCTCGGGCAGCAAGCCCCAACCCCCTGGGTGAATGGGTCCTGAGGGGGTGGGGAGAGGTGAGCTGGGCCAGGGTGTACTCACCCTCTGTGGGAACCGTGTCGCCATCCGAGGTGCCAGCTCCTTGCCTCCGCTGCTACGGCCGTCGCTCTCTGCGCTTTCTGGGGCGGTGGGGGCTGAGCACACAAGGGTATCGATCGGAGAGCGCCGGGGATGGAGGGGGAGCAGGCGTGTTCTACAGAGAGCGGTCTATGATGGTGGAGAATAAAGCTACAACAGTGAGGGTGGGGGCAGCACTACAGCCCACCTCCTGGCTAGATGGAATTATTATACTAAGCCCCCTTTGAGGGGCGGGTGCTTACTGAGACCCAGATGCCACTAAATTGGGGATTAGCGGGTGCTGCTCTGTGCCGCCGGCTCCCCGCTTTCCCAGGGCGCTGTCAAGGCTCCTCTCGGGTCCAGGGGCTGGGGTGGTTGGTGTGCGGCGGCACGGCGTCTGCTGGAATGAGGCTCGCGGGCTGCACAGCCGCGCGGGTGTGGCGGGCAGGATGCGAGCAAGGTGAGGGGAGGCTAGATGGGGCAGCAGAGGGTGGGGTGCAGGCAGCGTGTTGGGGGGACGGGACGTGCGGGCGCAGAATAAAGGGGCCAGTCGGGGGACAGAACGTGCGGGACGCTGCGTGCTGCTTTGCGAGCTTCTGTTGCCGGGAGAAGCTCCGGGGAGCTCTGGCCTCCTCCCCTCGCACCAGGGTGTTTAATTTAAGATTCCAGAGTTCTCCACCTCCCCCCCCACCCCCCCACCCCTCCACAGCCTCCTCTGCCCATAGTCCCTCCTGTCTTGCAATATCTCAATCTGGTATCCCCTCCTCTGCCCTTTCTCCCGCCCGCCCCTACTGCACCTGCACCTGTTCAGGGCCCTCCTACTCCTGGCGCCCCTCCTCCCCCCATTCTTCCCCTTTCTTCTCCCACCTATCCCTCCCTCCTGCTAGCTGCCACCCGCCTCCCGCGTCCCTCTCCTCCCGCCCACCCCCTCCTCCTCCTCCTCACACTCCATCTTCTCATCTGGGCTCAGGTGGCTGCCCTGCTCCCTGAGCAGGGATGCGGTGGGCGGGCAGGGGGCGGGTGGCGTGGGGGCATGCTGGAGACCGAGCACAGAAGCCAATGCCAGGCTGGAGGACTCCGCGGAGAGGGCGCGTTGTTCGGGGTGTATTTATTTTCGGTACACACCAGAGGGTCTTTATTTTATATCAATTCTAGGAAAGATTGCACTGACAGCGTGAACAGCCTGGCGTACGCCCCCTGTGCCGAGTGCATTTTCTAGAGGGTGCCCAGGCTGCCCTAAGCCCTCCCTGATGAGTGCCATCTGTGCTGCTTGCCCTGGCTGGCATATGCCTCCCCTGGTGAGTGGCAGCATATAGCATAAGCGCTCTCCGCAGGATGGCGCACTCTCCGCAGGATGGCATCCGTGCAGAATGCGGAGCATAGAGCATAAGCACTCTCCGCAGGATGGCATCCATGCAGAGTGTGCAGCATATAGCATAAGCACTCTCCGCAGGATGGCATCCATACATAGTGTGCAGCATATTGCATAAGGACTCTCTGCAAGATGGCATCCGTGCAGAGTGTGCAGCATATAGCATAAGCACTCTCCGCAGGATGGCACACTCTCCGCAGAATGGCATCTGTGCAGAGTGAATGTGCAGCATATAGCATAAGCACTCTCCGCAGGATGGCATCCGTGCAGAGTGCACATCATATAGCATAAGCACCCGTGCAGAATGTGCAGCATATAGCATAAGCACTCTCTGCAGGATGGCACACTCTCCGCAGGATGGCATCCGTGCAGAATGTGCAGCATATAGCATAAGCACTCTCCGCAGGATGGCATCCATGCAGAGTGCGCAGCATAACATAAGCACCAGTGCAGAATGCGCAGCATATAGCATAAGTACTCTCCTCAGGATGGCAACCATGCAGAATGCGCAGCATATAGCATAAGCACTCTCCGCAGGATGCCATCCATGCAGAATGCACAGCATATAGCATAAGCACCAGTGCAGAATGCGCAGCATATAGCATAAGTACTCTCCTCAGGGTGGCATCCATGCAGAATGCGCAGCATATAGCATAAACACTCTCCGCAGGATGGCATCCATGTAGAATGCGCAGCATATAGCATAAGGACTCTCCGCAGAATGGCATCCATGCAGAATGCGCAGCATATAGCATAAGGACTCTCCGCAGGATGGCATCCATGCAGAATTCGCAGCATGTAGCATAAGCACCAGTGCAGAATGCGCAGCATATAGCATAAGGACTCTCCGCAGGATGGCATCCATGCAGAATTCGCAGCATATAGCATAAGGACTCTCCGCAGAATGGCATCCATGCAGAGTGCGCGGCATATAGCATAAGCACTGTCCGCCTGGCACCGATCTCTCCGCTTTCATTGCCTCGCAGAAGCACCCTATTGGAGCCGAGAGTTCGGCTGTGTGCCCCACTTGGACATAAGGGGTGCATATGTGACCTTTCACAAGCGCACTCATGCTCCAGCATGTGCAACTCCTAATCCAACGTCAAACAAGGATCAGCGCTGGCCAATGGGCCACCTCCGGGATACGGCATCAGATCTCCAGCCGGATCTCGGTATCCTACTTGCCTCTGCCTCAGCCCTTGCCAACAACCCACTCAAAGCCCTGCGGGCGCACCGAAAAGTCCCTCGGTTCACTAATTGACTGTCATTTAGTGATCAGAGGGCCAGGGAGACGAGCTTTGCCACGCCCATTAAAGAATAAGGCGCGAGCCACACACAATACAAGAACAGCAGGGGACTCCATTCACAGGAACAAACACACACACACCAACGAGTCCCCTGCTGTTCCTGGATTCTGTGTGGCAGGACAGGTTGCTCTTCACCAATAGCAAATAATGGGGCGCGTTGCCTCCAGCCCCGGTCACTGGCATGCAAATGTATATGCCTGATGCTTAAGTTTACATGGCAGTGAGCTGGAGGCAAAGCGCCCTGGGACGCTCACCTGCAGCTCTGGGCCCTGCACCAGCTCCCTCCTTGCAGCGGGGCCGAGGTGGCAGGGGGTGCAGTGCTCCCACTGGTACTATCTCTGGAGGGCCAGTCTTGCTACTCTGAATCCCCAGCAGGGCTGGAAAATGAGGGCACCTGTGTAGGTGAGTCACGTGTTAGTCTGATGTTTATGAAAGGTGAGCAGTGCTGAAGGAGGGGTTAAAATGTTGTGCTTGTCAAGCTGCTTAATCACAAATATATGAGTCTGTTCTGCCGACAGCAGTCATTAGGAAATTAAACTGTGGGTAAATGGGTGGCAACTTTTGATTTTCACTGCAGGGGCAGAAATACTCCAGCCCGGAATATACGAAAGCGACCATCCAAACCCGTGCCCGGGCCAAACACATTTTATAGCACTTGTTTTTTTAATAAGGAATTGCAAAAAGTAATACAATTAGCAACCAGTTTTTAATATGTAATCTCTCAGCAACGGTCACTCAACCTGCTGAGCTACCCTGCTATTCGTCTACTGTAGAGCTGTTTATGGATCCCTTGATGTAATAAAAATCACTGTATTACCAACATTATTTTGGGTGCAGCACTGCCATGGATGGTATTCAAATCAGAACTGATGTACAGTTTGGAGTTAGGAAAGAAGCAGCATGACAGATATTGCACCATTTTCAACTATTATTTTGAACATTTCCTTTGAGCGGAGTTCAGCTACAGCCTCCGCCCCTTCAAACTCCACCCCCTCCAAACTCTGTCCCAAGCCAGCCCTTGTGAGATCCCCTTCACATTTTTTCCATTTCCACCATGCAAAAAAGCTGCTCACCTCTTGGTAGCACGGCCGAGCACGCATCCTGAAGTCTGTAGAAGGCAGATGGGTGGGTTCAGATTAAAGCATGGCACAAAGATTCTATTTCAAACAATCGATAAGTAAATAGGGTTGCGCCATTTTCTTGTACAAAAATAAGTTTCATTAAAAGAAATGTATAAGGATAATAAGAGTCAAGAATGAAAAATGCTTTGCAATAGAAAGTGGGGGAATAGCGTGCTGCTGTGTTCCGCTGTAGCAGTAGCCTCTGAACATTTCTTATCCTAAGCATACCAGGCAGCAGTGCTTTAAGTGGGTCAAGGAATCGAGGAGGGAGGTTTGGGGGGCTCTAATGCGCTGCAAAGCAATGCCTGGGGGCGGAGCCTGCGAATTGTCTGGTGCGGCCTCACAAACCTAAGTACTAGTTAAGGAGCCTTTAGAAGATGCTGTCCCCGTAGGATTAAAGCGGTGGCCCAGGAAACCCGACAGAGTTTCCTGGAATGAAAGGCAGTGAAATCTATTTTAAAAGGGTTTGTTAAATGATGTAACTCATGTGCAATGAAGAACACCGATTCAAATAAAGACAAGCCATTATAAAATCAAACCAAAATGGGTTATTGCACGTTCCAGACCCTCATGATTTTGATGTGTTAACTTTATGAAAGCATTTGAATGATAAGACTTTAATATGTCGCACAAATCAAACAATGTATTCTCTATGTCATACTTTCCTGTCTGTGTTAGAAAAAAAAGAATTTAAAATGTCTTTAACTGATGATGTTTTTCTAAGCAAACGGAGTACTGGATAGCCCTGGCTGACTTATAGCCCTTCCAGGTAATGTGTAATGAAATGTAAAGTAAGAACCCTTTTGGCAGTTCACTGCCCAGATACTAAGGGTCTGCACAGTGACGGTCAGTGGAAGTGGCAGGAGTTCAATTAGGTGTTATTAAAAACCTTCTCAGGGGTCCACCGGCATCCTGCAAACGGTCAGGCACTAGGACAAAAGTGGCCATCCACGTGGCTGGCTTTAAGGGTCTCTTCAGGATACAAAGGGCCTCATTACGAGTTGGGCGGTATAATACCACCCAATGGAATCACCATTACCGCCACTTGATCCAGTGGAATTACTGCCGGATTACAAATGGCTGAGTTAATACCCATTTTTTGAGAGTCCATTGGACTCTACGGGGCATTTTTGGCAGTAATTCTGCCGATTTTCGCCAGAAAGTGGGAGGATTTACCTCCCACATGAGCGCTCCAGGGCCATACTAGTAGTATGGCGGTGCGGGAAAGTGGGCGTAATTCTGTTAGCAGCAATTTTTTCCTGCACCGCCATACTTGTAATGGGCCCCAAAGAGCTCTCACTCTGTGGAAGGCAAGGATGCAAGTGAAATGGGTTATGGTTTGGCATGACCGCCACGGGGAGGGCTGCATTCCTAAAAACATCAGGTATCGAGACCACTGGGATAGCATTTGGAGCTATGCAACACCAAACCTTCACCTGACAGACAACAGCAAGACACCAGGGCCTTCGTCATCACACGGACAGCTTCCATGGAGGCTAGTTCACCAAGACCAGGCTTTAGCCAGCACCCATACTGAGTGAAGAGACACTCAGTCCCATAAATCAAGTAGGGCTAGGCACTACATAGGTTAGGCATCCACACAGACAAGATGTTTTCAGGTTCTCTTCAGGAAGGGGTTCCACCAAACGGATGAATAATTGATTGAAGACAAAGACGTATTTCTCACAGTATTTGAAATCCCCCACAAAATAGCAAAAATATGATAGCAATGCTCTGTGTGGTCCTTTAATCTAAAACAAAATATTGTCATATCACATTGGGAAAGCCCCAAACAAGATAATGAAACACCCCTCATAATAAAACACATGTGTGACGAATTAACTTCCAAGGCACCAGTGGTCCAGGGATGAATATCAGTTTCTAAACCATCAATCAACTTCACACCTCTAGTACACCAGAAGGGATCCCAATCGATTGGAATACAAGTAAATTATAAGACCTCTTTGTCTGATTTTGGTAACGTGTACGGAACAGCAGGCTCATCTCCGCAAGGTCGTGGATCGTTGGTTAGCTGCAACACAGCGAAAATACAATTCATACCCAATGATAAAAGGGACTGTCCAGTCAAGGTTGTATACAAATATCTACATTATTATTACGACAACAGACCGTTCTAGCACACTACTGAACTGGATGGACCCCAGCCGGCTGATGAGCCTGGGGGTCGCCAAACAGTACTTTAAAATGAGTAGCAGCGCCCTCGAGATAGATGGGGATGCAGATTCGTACTCTCGCATCAAATAATGATGACAACTCAATAGTTTGCCAATGGGAGTCCGTTTAATGACAAGTACAAAAAACGGGGAGTTCAATGAACATCAGCAACCGCTCGATCTTCTTTCTCGCTTAAACTCCAAGTAATTTCAGAAAAACCACAACATTTAGACCAAAACACGTCATCATTGACGTGTAATCTTAAAAACCTAACATGCAACTTGATTGGTTATAGGAAGGTAACTTTAACATAGGTACTATATCTGTGTATGGTAATGGGAGAGGGGATTGGATAATAATGTCAGGTGGGACAACTAAGCCCTTTCTTCAAACTGGCCACTGTACACATCACTAAAAGTATGACTTCCCATTGGCTCTACTCTCTATAGGACCCTAGATTACATGGTCCACTATGATTGGATTGGCATCGATCCCACACATTCTTTTCCACTTGTGCTTAGCAACATGCAGAATAATTAGCCAGGTGCAGGGAGTAAGTCTGCACCCCAGCTTCCCTCCAATTTATGTTACAACCATTCATCACCTCAGTGGCCGTGTGTCAATTACTGCTTTGTAGTTTGGCATTGAGCCTGCTTCTTGGTCTGAGAAAGTTAAGGAGTATGGTACGACAAGGCTCCATGCGTAGGTGTGAAAGTCTCAACCCTTTCGGCCTGCCTTGCCACGTAACTAGGACACCATGAAATCGGCCTCTTCTTCTTGCAGTTTCGTATATTTGATTTAATTCGGCCAGTCGTCTACCATCTGCGTCTCTTTATCAGCATTCTTAGGTCATTATATATTCTACATGTGTGTCCGTCCGATTTCTTTTAGTATCTTCTTGGTTTCTTGGTTTATTTTGGTATTTCATTCTGACAAACGTCCTTTTGTCGTGTCTGTAGATATGGATTTCTCAGTGAGTACCTTGAGTAAGGTGAAGAAACCTATGCCACAGAAACAGATGAAGATATTAACTAATTTTACACGTGTACAGATGCAGAAGAAACGCAAGCAGCAAAGAAACCTTGAAGCTAGCTCTAAGCTTATAGTCAAATACATTGTGGCAAGTGCCAACGTATACATACATAGGAATAAGAGATTTATGGATGTTTCCACTAAATGTATTGAAGCTGGTTGGACATTAGTAAAAGGCCTCAGTTCAGTGTATCACAGTTAAAAAAGCAAACATTGAATTACAGAAGTGGAGCTCAGAAAGGTGAGGTTGGATGAGCCTCAAAGAGCCAGGGTCTTATCAAACTGGAGTAAACTGACTTTGGAAACAGGATCATGTGAAAGAACAAGGAATGAGCATAACAAGGAAGACTTCAGAGGTCTATTAAAATAAAATATTAAATACACGAAAAGGCTCGATTTTATGGTTTCTAGTCACATGGAAGCATGAAGCTAGACGAATGAGATGGTCACACCTACGCATGAAGGCAGACTGTGCTTCTCACCCCTTAATTTTCTCAGAACTAAGAACACTCTGAAGGACGAAGTTCAAAGGCCTAATTGACAGTAGACCACTGAGGTGATGATGGATTGATATGCTAATTGGTGTGAAGCTAACGTTAAGGCAACCTCACCAGCATCTGGACGGCCAGCCTGCAGGCTGCTAACATAGGTGGAAAAGTACTGAAGATGGATAGAGTGCCAACCAATTGTAGAGGAACTGCGTATTCAGGGGTTCTATAGTGTGTAAACCAATGGGACGTCATGTATTTTAGTGACGTTCATAGTGGTCATTTTTAGAGTAGGGCTTAGTTGCCCACCTTATGTTAGGAAAACGAATCACATAGTTACACTTTTTTAGACTAGTATGGATTATATACTTAGATGTTCACCCAGAGCCAATCACCCATGCTTATAAGTATTGTAGTTTTGCCATGTTGGATAACATTGTAGTGACGTAGGTCAATGTCATTGATGATACATTTTGGTTATAAAAGTACAGTTTTTTCTTAAATGCTTTGAGTTTGAAGATCAAGTGTTTGCGTTGATGTTCATTATGCTCCCTGTTTCAGAAAATTGATAATAAAATAGTCTTCCTTTTTTCAACATCCTGAGTCGGCTCTATTATTTGATGTATGAGTAAGATCTACATCTCCATCCATCTCAAGGGTAATTGCTACTCATGAAAGGGGCTGGACTATCCAGTTCACTTGGTAGCAGAGAGAGGATGTTTTAAGAACCATCAATCTGAGTAAACTTTAGAGTTTCGGTAATATCGTACGACCTTTGCCATTCGGCTGAAAGAACGTGAAGCTCCCAGTAGATAGTGGCTAGTGTAAAACCAAAAAAGTGTCTTGCAAGACCAGGTGTGATGAGTCCCTTCATTTCAAATAGAATCCGCTCCGATGTCTACGCGAAGCAGATGGATCGGAAGGTTGAAGAGGCAATAAAAAAGGCAAACGATCACGAGAGTCAGAAGAGGAAAAGATGATATCAGTGAGTAAAAAACCGAGTGAGCTGACAAAAGCATGGGTGATGAGTGAAGAAAAAAGAGAGTAATGGAGGGAGGCGGGATAAAATATAATGTGAGAGTAAGTTTATAATATATGTGGGGAATGAGATGACTTGAGTGTGGCCGAGCAATGATATAAATCGTGAGAGAGGCCACCATAAGAGAATATGCCCTGGCCTGCATTTTGTATGACATAACAGAAGAAGTTTGAACCCAAAATCCCATAGTTGGATGATAGGAGTATTTGTAGAGGGCTAACGAGTATTAAGAAGAGAATTATAGAAAATGTATGTAACCGGTTGAGTCTGTTTGTTTGCTTTATGTGGTTTTATGAACAATGGCGTCATCAGCGGAAAACATTATTTGATTGGTCAGAATTGAACCTGATGTTTGTTTTTAGAAAGATTAAAGTAACAATTGTGATCAGTGGGATTGGAGCTTTCGACGATTGGTGCTCGCCCATATTATGTTATTTTTCTGAAACGTGTTTTTAAATCTGTGATTAAAAATAAAACAAAGTGCCACACAAAGCTAAGAGTAGATGAGTTAAGAATGGAGGATATTACTCCACCTGTGCATCTCTGTAAGCAGCTACCGAAACATGCACCTAGGCTTAAACAGTATAGTGCGGAATGGGTTAAGGGAACCGCAGATAAAATGCTTATGCTGTGGCCACAAGGAGGTTCGCTATCAAAAGCAGTTTTGCAGCATATGACGACATATCTGCATGCAGCATATACAGGAAAGAAGCTAGAAAAGCGATTAGCTAGTTTAAAACTTTGGACGATTTATCAACAAGAGAAGGATGAAGAACCTCCTATAGATTGGATACTTAACATATGCAGAGAGGGGGGTGAGGAGCCTTCTGCTCCTCCCGCCTCAGCTGAAAAAGAGACGGGAGTAATAAAGACTATGAATTATATCCATTAAGGGAGCTTAAAGCAGCATCAGGATATAGTAACTCAGCATATGAGTCACCTGTGCAAAGCAGCAACGAAAGCACGGAGAAGAATACAGAGAAAGATGTAATCTCTAAGGTCCCAAGGGACACAGAGAGATGCAATAAGGAAATGATTGATCGAGCAAGTACTTCTCTAGATATAGGAAGAGAGATACAACGATGGAAAGGAGAAAAAGACAAGGCTGATGAGATATTGCTTTTACAGAATGAATGGATGGGTGGTCAGATTTTATTAAAACTCGATGGTTAGAGCATTGAGGATGTAAGACAAAGGGAGGATCAAGACAAACAAGACAAAAAAGATAATGAAAGAGAGGAACAATTGTAAGATGAAGGAGCGAAAAGAAAGGATAGGCAGAGTCGAGAGCAGTTGTACCAAGAAGAACAGTCGAGAAAGCAAGAGAGAGCAGAAGAATAAAGAAAACGCAATAATAGAGAGAGAGCGATTGATGAACAGGAAAGGATAGAACAGAAAAAAATAGAAGCAGAGGAACAGAAGATAAGGGATAAAAGAACACAAAGACGAAAGGATGAGGAGATACGCAGGGCAAATGAGAGAAGGGCTATGAGGAAAAAGAGGAAGACAGAGTAAGAGAAGAAGCGAGGAAACAAAGAGAATTTGATGATGATGATATAAAACGTAAAAGAAGGCAGAGAGCACTCGATCGCGATCGCCTTGAGAAGGAGATAAGACATCCTGAGCCAGAAGTAGCATGGGATGATATAGAGGATTTTTTTCCAGAGTACGAGTCATTACCAGGCCTGTCTAGAGTAAATCTAGAAGACGGGTTTGACTCGGGGAGGATTGGGGAAGTGATCAATAAAGTATATCATGAAATGAAAGCCCAGAAAGTGTTAAAGGGGAAGGGAAAAAATGATCGACTCAAGAGTACTCAGTTGTACGATACAGAGGGAGCCTCATATAGTACGAGGCCAAAGAAGTTGTCTCTAGATAGACTGACTGAGCATAAATGATTCTGAGAGAAGTTGCACAAGTTGGGCACAGGAAATGGCCGACGAAGACAGAGATATCTTCCATGGGGAAGAAAGAAGAGACTATGTGCTCCTGAGGGATGTTTTTTAATAGTGAAAGAAGTCCGATGGTCCGATTTAAATGCACCTGTAACCATAGCGCCAGAATCATCGGCACAGTCAGATCGGCCTAAGGGGCAATTCCACAGTGAAAGGGGAGAATCTCCGGCTTATGTGAGAGATCAAGATCACTACCTGATAGAAGGTGATTCGGGAAGTGCTTGCTGCTATCGATGCAGCAAGAGGTAGGTAATTAGCCCGAACTACAGAAATACAAAATAGAATGTTACCGATATTATCCCCAGCAGCTCCGGTGACGGATTTAATGACAAACCTCAGGTACACCAGTGATACATCGTCGTCTCTGAACAGTCAGCTTTCTATAAATGCCATCCCCATTATAGAAACAGTCCCGGTTACAAGCAATAAAAATGTGGATTCTATGATCAAATCCCCATTTAACGGAAAGGGCAAGCATAATACAGATAATGGGAATGCTAACATCATAGCTGATACCATACAAACTTGTAGGATAAATGACATACAGGACAGGGTAATTAATCACTCCTCCCAGTCAAATAAAGTACCCTCCCTACCCCTGAATACCTCAGTGTTGAATTTATCGCTCCTAAACGCTAGATTCCTAGTTAAACATACCTTGGATGTCCGGGACTACATCAGTGACAATAGTATTGATATTATGTGTGTAACTGAGACCTGGTTATCCAAGGCGCATGGACCCATTATAGAACAGGTTACCCACCAGGCTATACATTTTTTGGAAAACATTGTAAAGAGGGTCCTGGTGGTGGTGTTGCAGTTATCTGTAAGGAGGATTTGAAAATGTATGAAACCAAAATTGATTGCGAAGGATGCGACATTTTACACACCAAATTTATTCCCAATCCTAATTTCAGCATACACCTGATAACTGTATATAGACCACCAGGAGTCTCACATAACTTCAATGAGGAACTCACGAATGTACTTAACGCTATCCGGACTATGAATTCCGCCATTATACTAGTAGGAGATTTGAACCTATGGAAAGGAAATACTATAGACAAAAAAGCTAAGGAATTGGAAAAGTAGTTAAATAAAAACAACATCCTGGTGCATAACAATGACCCAACGCATATCAAAGGGAATATTTTGGATTGGATGGCTAGCTATAATATTACATTATCAGGGATCACTGCCACACAATGTATTTGGTCCGACCACTTGTTTGTCTCTAGCCAAATACTGCTTCCGCATTCTAATAAGACCAAACACGAGCCATTGCGCAAAACTATACATAGAAATCATAAGGCACTTACTACAGATAATCTATCTGAATGTATGAAATCCCTTATGCACAAAACCAGTGAATTAGACCATCCTGACATACTTGTGGAGGAATACAGCACACAAATGACAAACCTATTGGATGATGTGGCTCCAATGAAGTCCAAAACTATTAGGAAACATGTTCTCCAACAAAAATGGTTTACACCAGATCTAACCAAATTAAAGGCTAGCAAAAGATGCGCAGAACGTACCTGGCTTAAAGATCAAAACTCAAATAATAAGGCCACCTGGAAACTACATGAGAAAACTTATAAAGAAACAATTATGGAAGCCAAGCGGACCTATTATAATGATCAAATTGAATTAGCCGACAATGATACAAAGGAACTTTTTAATCTCTTCAGGTCCTGGGAGAAACCAGAAGTTCTAAATCACACTATCACACCCACTGAAGAGGACTGTGTTAGAACACAGAAAGCTTTCGCTAATAAACTGTTATGTGCTCAAGATAAAATTAGGAGAGAATTACAGAACCAAACCCCAGGTATAAATCCCTTCATCTCAGAGAATGTAGAAACAAATCATTTGACCGATCATACATCACCTGCAAATGAAGAACTGAAATCAACCCACATAGGATTTAAATTCCCAGAGATTTCAGTCACTGAGATTGAAGATATTATGAGAGCTATGAACCCGACTAGTTGCCCGGGGGATCTCATACCTTCAAAGATAATTCTGGACTATTTGGGCATTTTTGCTCCATTTCTATGCAGATTCGTGAATGCCTCCTTTAGACACTGCACGGTTCCACAGGCCATTAAAACAGTGGCAGTTACACCCCTTTTAAAAAAGGCAGGTTTAGACCCTAAAGACGCTACCAATTTTCAGCCCATTACAAACACTCTATTCTTTTTGAAGTTGGTCGACAAGGTAGCCACAATCCACCTTCAACTTCATATTAATCCACCTTCAACTTCATATTGAAAACACAGGTCGGTTACACGAAAGATAATCAGGCTTCCTTCGTTTTCACGGCACAGAGAGTGCCCTGGTGGACCTCCAAACCCACATGTTAACTTTAGTGGAAAGAAGTAGACCGGGCCTGTTAATATTGTTAGATCGTAGTGCAGCCTTTGATCTCTTGGATCATAAGATACTACTGAATAGGCTGCTAGATATGGGTGGTCTGGCTACTGAGACTATAAACTGGGTTAGAGCTTTTTTGAAGGGTAGAAGATCCTGGGTACACTGGGGAGACGGGTTCTCTGAAGTAGAAACCATCATGTGTGGCATCCCTCAGGGAGCATGTTTGTCACCCCTGCTCTTTAACATTTATATTGTTCCTCTTTGTAGAGAACTGGAAAAGTTGGGCTTTTATTTCACAAATTACGCCAACGACTTCCAGCTGTCTATGGAGCTATCAGGAGATCACCAGGAAGATCAGTATGAACTAAACCAAGTCTATAAAGTGATAAAGCACTGGATGACTACAAACTGGCTATGCCTAAATGCTGGGAAAACGGAACTCATGATTTATGGGTCCAAAAAATCTAAAGAAGCATTAGTCCCTGCCTTTTCTAGTTTCTTGGTTGAAGACAGCCTTATTGAAGTAGTCGATAAGGTGAAAACTCTGGGTGCATACCTGGAGGCCTCCTTAGACGCAGGAGCTCAAGTAGATGCTATTGAAAAGAATACCCAATACCACGTGCGAGTATTGAGACAGGTCGCCCCACTAATATCTAAAAATAATCGAGCCAAGTTAGTAAGGGCCATTATTCTGCTACGCCTGGACTACTGCAATGCCCTACTGGGGGGCGCTAGTAGAGAAGATGTCCTCAGATTGCAGAAAATCCAGAATACATCTGTGGGCATAATCTATGGCATGAAAAGGTATGAACCCACCTCTCTTGCCAGAAAGAAATTACACTGGCTATCCATATCTGCTAGGATCTCCTTTAAAATGCTGACCCTGTGTCATAAATGCGTCAATGGGACAGCTCCGAGCTACCGAAAGGACAAGATTACTATATACCAGCCCACAAAAAAATCTTCGCTCCACCTCCACCCAGCTTTTACAGGTGGCAAGGACTAAGAGAGCTTGTGGAAATGGACGTTCTTTTCCAGTGCTTGCGTCTAAGGCCTGGAACAATCTACTGTTGGTGCTCAGAGAAGAAAGCAATCTCTTGGCTTTCCGAAAACATCTGAAAACTGCACTTTTCATCTAATCTTCGGCTCATCTTCACTGACCCGTTTCTGCTTGTGAAGGAGTGCTTAGATGCCGGAGGGCTTTGGCGCTATAGAAATGTTATAACATAACATAACATAACATGTGGTAATATCGTTCCTGCATTGGACAGACAAATGATGAGAGATGAGAATGAGTTTGAGGCTTCGCAGTTTCCCTTATTGGAAAAAGGAGGGGCCAGACCACAATATATACCATGGCCCCAGATGGATAAGGATAACTTAAGGTGTAAGCTCCCAGGCTTAACTTCAGGCACTGGGAAATGGATACATGAATTAGAGAAAATGACAGGAGGAAACACGTTAGCCACAGATAACATTAAAGGTCTCTTCATTGCCATACTTGGTGAGAGAGTTGATGACATGTGGACGAGGGCAGGGTACCTGTAACGCTCACCTGACTCCCACGGGGGCGCTGGCCTGGTTCGCGCTGCTGTGACCTCGTCTAAGGTGATGCGCAGGGTTCGGAAGACGGACTGGACCGGGCCCCAGATCTGGCTTGTCTGACTCGCAGAAGTATCCTTCTTAGGGTCTGGAAGGACGAGCTCTCCGCCCTGCTTCTGATGCAGGGGCGCGTTGGTATCCAGTTACGTCACTGGATTTTCGGATGGGTGAGAACCAAACTTGCTTGGCTTCCAGGTAAGTTTTTCTATAAGTGGTTCCCCTTGTGTCCATGCATTAATGTTCTAATGCTAGTGTCTTTTTCCCCATAGGGGCGGGGTACGGAATGCCGGGGAACAGACACCGACCCGAGGTGAGCGGTGAAATCCTTGTGGAAATCAGGTAAGTCTTTAATGAGTGTTTTGGTAATGTCTTTTCATTCACTCATTGACGCTGATGTCTTTTTCCCCTTAGGGGCAGGGGTCCGAAAATGCCTGGATGCGGCGCGGACCCGAACTGAAAAGGGAATGACCCAACAGGTAAGTCTTGACATGGAGTTTTAGCTTCCCTTTTCCCTTCTTTCTCTCACCTTGGTTCTTGTCTTTTTCTCCCTAGGCGCGGGGGCGCGACTGCGAATCCGGATGGTCGCTGCTGAACATGCAGGCGCCCTGTAAAGGTGAGTAGAATGCGGCGCTGCAGCGATCGATGCGATGTGCTTTTAAAAATAAATGTATTCCCTTTCAGGATTGTCGGCGAAATGTCTCTGGGATGCAGATTTAGCAGGTGAGACCTTTTCCTTCTTCTGTTCTCTTGTTCCCTTCTTTTGCAGGTGATTCAGGATGCTGGCAGGTGTGGCAGAAGTCAAGATGCAGGAGCAGACACGGTGAGCGTCCAGCTGCTAGATGCAGAACAACGCGAAGTACATGTGGCTGATCAGGTGTGGTTTAAATAGCCTTGGAAGAAGTTCCTAGAATGTGTCCTTCCTCCAATCAGGTATGTATCCTTCCCCGACCACGCCCGGGTGGTAAATGAGTCCCACAGGTAAAGTAGTTCCTTTCAGGCCTCAAGGAGGCCGGGGTTCTGCAGCATTGTCTGCATCAGGTAAGTGCACCCAAACACTTTCATAATGAGCCTGGCGTCTATGGCGCCAGGACTGACATTTTCTATGAGCCTGGCGCCATAGGCGCCAGGATGCTGTCCAAAGGGCCCCTATAAGGGGTTGCTGGGACCTTCCCCGGGGACTTGATGTCCGCTTTCGGGGACACAGGGCCTGAGCCGGCTCCCCGGGAGCGGGCATCGTGACAGCACTCCCCCCCAAGGCCCCTCCCAAGGTTGTTCCCTCCGGGGGTTTTGGTTTGTTTGGGAAGAGTCGGTGGAATTTCTTGACTAATCGAGGTGCATGCATATGGTCACTGGGTTCCCACGACCTCTCCTGAGGTCCGTACACCTTCCAATCAATTAGGTAGAAAAGCTTTGACCTAAACATTTTTGAATCTAAAATGTTCTTCACTTCGAATTCGGGTTCCCCATCTATTTGAATAGGTTCTGGAGGTTTGAGTAGTCGGGTTCCGGGTACCACTGGTTTCAGAAGTGACACATGAAAAACAGGGTGAATTCGCACATTAGCTGGTAAATCAAGTTTAACCGCTACTGGGTTAATTATTGCCGTAATAGAATAAGGTCCCAGATATTTTGGGTTAAAAGTTCAAGGCCCTTTGAGCGGTAAATGTCTGGTAGCTAACCACACTTCATCCCCAATCTGATACGGAGGTGCTTCACTCCGATGTAGGTCAGCATTCTCCTTGTATTTTCTCTTGGCTTGTTGTAAATGCGTGGTTGCCTCTTTGAAGGCTCGGGTAATGGTAGAATGCAGATGTTCTACTGCGGGCACTCCGAGGTTCTGAGGTGAGTCGAGGTTTGAGGTCCGAGGGTGATGTCCAAACAAGGTATAAAAAGGACTATGGCCAGTTTCAGAGTTTACCGAATTATTATATGCGTATTCGGCTATCCAAAGAATGTCTTTCCAGTTGCTTTCAGATTGCTGTAACATACACCGTAAGTACTGCTCAAGGGTCTGATTTGTCCTCTCGGTCTGACCATCGGTCTGAGGGTGGTGACTGGTCGATAATCTTACGTCGATTTGTGCCATTTGACAACATTTGCGCCAGAAGTGGGAAATTAATTGGCTTCCCCGGTCAGAGATTAGTATAGATGGGAATCCATGTAGCCGAACAATATTTTCGAGGAATTCTTTGGCTAGGACAGAAGCTGAGGTAAACCTTTCAAAGGAATGAAGTGGGCCATTTTGGAAAACAAATCCACAATTACCAGAATGGTATTGTATCCCGAACAAGGAGGCAAGTCCGTAATAAAATCCATTGATAGGGTGTGCCAGGGTTCTGGCGGTATGTCTAGAGGTTGAAGGAGACCGGCTGGTCTTTTCTTTTGACCTTTATTTTGGGCGCAAACACCACAGGACATCACAAAAGATTTAACATCTTTTCGCCAAGAGGGCCACCAGAATTGTCGTTTCACCTTTTCCATTGTCTTGGCAATACCGGGGTGTCCCTCTATTAATGTATCATGATAACCTGAAATAACTAGTTCGTGTAAATGCTGGTGCGGCAGGAATAAGCGTCCTTGGTAATAAGGTAAACCATTATCTATGGTAAAGTCTGATCCCTTTTGTATCCAATCAGGTAGGACTGTAGGGTCCAGGAGTTGTTTCACTCTGACTTGAATGTCTTCAAGCGTCTGTAACGAAGTCATGCCTAGAATTCTCTGTTCGGGAATTATTGGTACTGGTTCTGAGTTTGTATCAGATTCTCCCATTCCAATTCGGGATAAGGCGTCTGCTTTGCCGTTCTTGCAGCCAGGTCGATAGGTAATCACGAAATCATATTCAGCGAAAAACAAAGCCCATCGGAGCTGCCGTGATGACTGAGCCTTGGCGGTTTTCAAATACTGTAAATTCCGGTGATCAGTGATCACCGTGATGGTATGTCGAGCGCCAAGCAGGTAATGCCGCCAGGCTTTAAAAGCGGACTTTATGGCTAAGAGCTCTCTGTCAGTGATTGCGTAATTAATCTCTGGTGCCGAGAATTTTCTGGCTGGACCAAAATGCTACGGGATGCAGTTGGTTGGTTTCAGGATCTCTTTGAGACAGAACTGCTCCCATGGCTAGGCTGGATGAGTCAGTTTCGACGACATACGGGAGATCTGGACGTGGGTGTTTCAATATAGGTGCAGAGGTAAACTTAGCTTTTAAATCCTGGAAGGCCTGCTCGACTTCTTCAGACCATTCAAAACGTTTATTTTTCCTCAAGAGTGCAGTAATGGGTTGTACTATGCGTGAAAATTCCGGGATAAACCGTCGATAGAAATTGGCAAAGCCGAGCATGCTTTGAACCCCTTTTACAGAGCTAGGTGATGGCCATTTGAGGATGGCATCCACTTTTCTTGAGTCCATTCGGACTCCTTTGGGTGTCAGGATGAAACCGAGAAACTCTACTTCTGTGGTATGGAAAACACATTTCTCCAGTTTAGCAAATAGTTTGTGTTGGCGCAGATTTTTCAGAACTGCCCTAACGTGTTTTCTGTGATCAGATTCCGAAGAGGAGTACACTAGAATGTCATCGATATAGACGACAACACAAACATCGATGAGTTCCCGAAGGACATCATTCATGAAGAATTGGAAGGCAGCAGGCGCATTGCACAACCCGAAAGGCATTACCTGGTATTCGAATAATCCATATTTTGTACGGAAGGCTGTTTTCCATTCGTCGCCTTCTTTTACTCGCACCAAATGATATGCCCCCCGGAGATCTAACTTGGTGTATATGCAAGCGTCCTTCACCTGGTCAAGGAGTTCAGGAATCAGAGGCAGAGGATAACGGTTTTTAACCGTTATCTGGTTCAATGCGCGGTAATCGATACAAGTACTAAGGTCGCCTTCTTTTTTAGGCACGAAGAACAAAGCCGAGGATGCCGGGGACTTTGACGGGCGAATAAAACCATTGGCGATGTATTGATCCAAATATTGTCTCAAATGCAGGTTCTCAGGTTCGGTAAGGGCATAAATCCTGCTACAAGGGGGTTGTGCACTGGGCACCAGATCGATTTGGCAATCGTACGATCGGTGAGGAGGTAACGTGTTGGCCTGTTCCTTTTGGAAGACGTCCTGAAAGTCCTGGTATTCCGGAGGTAATTGCATGGAGGCAGAGGTTACAGATGCTAGATTAATCTTCAGGTTTTCTGGGTAGCAGGTTTGTGCACAATCCGGGAAGGTTACTCTATTAGCTCGCCAATCAATTCGAGGATTATGTGTCTCTAACCAAGGAATTCCAAGAATAACCTGAAACTGTGGAGCCTTGATTACATCAAACACAACTGCCTCCCGATGGCCGTCAGGACCAATAAGAGTCACCTCAGTAGTGGAATGTGTTACCGGTCCAGAGGCAATTTCAGTTCCATCGACTGTGGTGATGACATCTTTGCTGGTTTTAGGACGGAGAGGGAGGTTAATCCTAGAGACCAATTCACGATCCACATAGTTTCCAATAGCCCCACTATCGATGTATGCCTTTATTGCATGCAACCGCTTAGGCTTTTCTGGATCTACGAGAACCATTGGCACAATGAAATGCGAGGTCTAAGAGTTAGTTTTCAAGCTCGGCAAGCGGACCCCTACGCTTGTCGGGCTGAGTCGTTTCCCGAAACAGAGTCTTCATGGTTTTTATCAGCAGCTCCTACCACTTTTCGGGGTGGTTTTGCCGGGCAATCTAATAGAAAGTGTCCAGAGTTCCCACAATAAAGACATAATTTTAACTGCCGCCTCCTTTCACGTTCCTTTTGAGTTAAGGGTTCTTTAACCCCTCCAATTTGCATAGGCTCAGAGACATCAACTCCCTTGGGGTTAGCGTGGGTCTTGACCAACACCCGGGTCTCAAACCTGGACCGATCTGTTTTTCTGTTTTGAAGTCTGTGATCCAATTGGACCACTAAGTCTATATATTCTGTGCATTCTTGGGGCGGATTTACAACTTGGGCCAAGACATCTTTAAGTTCTCCGCGTAGACCTCGATAAAATAACGTGACTCTTTTATCCTCTGGCCATCCCGTTTCCACAATTAGTCTATTAAAGGTTGCAATATAGGATAGGAGGTCCTGATTGCCCTGTCGCAGGGATAGAAGTTCGTCATCCAGAGCCTGCCCCTGAGAGTGTCGAGCAAATAACCTTTCCATGCTTGCTTGAAATCCTTGAAAATCACGGAGAATCGGGTCATCTTGAGTAACCAGTGGAACTGACCAATCGGCAGCGCAGCCGCTGAGATATGACAATACAAAGGCTACTTTGGTCTGATCATTAGGAAAGGCCCCAGGTCTGAATAGGAAGTGCAAACGACACTGATTCATGAATACGGCAAATCGTTTGGGGTCCCCAGCAAAGCGTTCAGGTGGGGCCAGCGGCATGTTTCCAGGTAGATTAATCTGCACAGGGTTACTGGGAACCACAGGAGCGGGGTTCCCTCTGGAACAGGGTAGAGGAGTTTGTCCAGCTTGACCTTGCAAAAGCTGTCTGGCCAGGTCATCAGTTCTTTCCTTTGATATTATTAATTCCCTCTTGAGGGCATTAGTCCCTTGACGAGCGGCATGTACTTCGGCCCGTAATTCCCCCAGTAATTGGGCCAACTGATCAGTCTCAGAAGTTTCCATAGCGCCTGGGTGGGAATTTGTAGGAAGGCTTTGCGTTCTGTAATGCTCACCTGACTCCCACGGGGGCGCTGGCCTGGTTCGCGCTGCTGTGACCTCGTCTAAGGTGATGCGCAGGGTTCGGAAGACGGACTGGACCGGGCCCCAGATCTGGCTTGTCTGACTTGCAGAAATATCCTTCTTAGGGTCTGGAAGGACGAGCTCTCCATCCTGCTTCTGATGCAGGGGCGCGTTGGTATCCAGTTACGTCACTGGATTTTCGGATGGGTGAGAACCAAACTTGCTTGGCTTCCAGGTAAGTTTTTCTATAAGTGGTTCCCCTTGTGTCCATACATTAATGTTCTAATGCTAGTGTCTTTTTCCCCATAGGGGCCGGGGTACGGAATGCAGGGGAAAAGGGACCGACCCGAGGTGAGCGGTGAAATCCTTGTGGAAATCAGGTAAGTCTTTAATGAGTGTTTTGGTAATGTCTTTTCATTCACTCATTAACGCTGAGGTCTTTTTCCCCTTAGGGGCCGGGGTCCGAAAATGCCTGGATGCGGCGCGGACCCAAAATGAAAAGGGAATGACGCAACAGGTAAGTCTTGACATGGAGTTTTAGCTTCCCTTTTCCCTTCTTTCTCTCACCTTTGTTCTTGTCTTTTTCTCCCTAGGCGCGGGGGCGCGACTGCGAATCCGGATGGTCGCTGCTGAACATGGAGGCGCCCTGTAAAGGTGAGTAGAATGCGGCGCTGCAGCGATCGATGCAATGTGCTTTTAAAAATAAATGTCTTCCTTTTCAGGATTGTTGGCGAAATGTCTCTGGGATGCAGATTTAGCAGGTGAGGCCTTTTCCTTCTTCTGTTCTCTTGTTCCCTTCTTTTGCAGGTGATTCAGGATGCTGGCAGGTGTGGCAGAAGTCAAGATGCAGGAGCAGACACGGTGAGCGTCCAGCTGCTAGATGCAGAACAACGCGAAGCACGTGTGGCTGATCGGGTGTGGTTTAAATAGCCTTGGAAGAAGTTCCTAGAATGTGTTCTTCCTCCAATCAGGTATGTATCCTTCCCCGACCACGCCCGGGTGGTAAATGAGTCCCAGAGGTAAAGTAGTTCCTTTCAGGCCTCAAGGAGGCTGGGGTTCTGCAGCATGGTCTGCATCAGGTAAGTGCACCCAAACACTTTCATAATGAGCCTGGCGCCTATGGCGCCAGGACTGACGTTTTCTATGAGCCTGGTGCCATAGGCGCCAGGACGCTGTCCAAAGGGCCCCTATAAGGGGTTGCTGGGACCTTCCCCGGGGACTTGATGTCCGCTTTCGGGGACGCAGGGCCTGAGCCGGCTCCCCGGGAGCGGGCATCGTGACAGTACCTTTGTGTGACTATAGTTAAAACTGCTCATGATGGAGCACCATTCAATAGCTGTAGGGCGGCGGTCTGGAAGGCCCTCAGAGTACTATAACCAGACACGTCCGATATTGGAGCTATAATGATGAAAAAGATGAAGGACAAGGTGATCTGTTGCTTTACATTCAACATTTTCAGGAATCTTGGACTTTGAAAACGCGCGGGTCTTGGGCAAAAGCTATACCAGTATTGTATCATATATTATGCCAGGGGCTACCAGAACCTGTACAGAAGCAGCTTAAGAAATTAGTGGGTATTGAAGCCAAACCATGGTCAGAGATTCAGCTGACCATTGTGCACTATTGCAGGCTCTTGCAGGAGAAGAATCGCAAAAACGATGATGCCCGGAAAGGCAAAGAGGCAAAATTAGTGCAGAAAAATCTGTCTAAATATGCCATTGAAGGGGTGATGTTGACGAGTGTAGATGGACCGAATTCACAGCAGAATGCAAGTATGCCAGAGGTGAATAAGCAGAGGCAGTTTGATCAAAGTAATAATGGATTTACTCTGCGTGGAAGGAGTGGATTCAGAGGAACAGGTTTTCAGAATAATCAATAATAATCAAGGAAATTGGCAGAATAATCAGGGAGGTTTTCAGAACAATCAAGGTGAGTTTCAATACATGCAGAATGACGGTCAGAATATACAGGATGGGCAGATTAGGAGGCCACCCCTATGTTGGACATGCGGGATGAAAGGGCATTCTGCTCGCATGTGTAGAAATCAAGGGTTCATGCAAAACAACCAATTTTCAAGAGGGGGGATTTCAAACCTGCCTGCATATTCGCAGCAGTATAATGATGGGTTTGCTCAGAATCAAATGATGCAACAGCAGCAAGCGCTGAGAGTGCAGCAAGACTTGCAGACACAGCAGGTAGCAGTAGCTCCACCACAAGGGTAGTCGCAGCATGCGCCCAAGCAGATTCAGCAGAGTAAAAGTACAGAGCAGTTAACTACACCTAGGATGGGGAGTGTCACAGTTAGTGGAGGGACTCTGTTTTCAGGTAACGGAATCAGTCTATACCCGTAATGGGACAGCTCACTAGGGGACTTGATGTGTTAATTCCTATCCGTGATGCCGAATCCTCATTCGGAACCAAGAGTAGACGTCACTATAGGGGGCAAACATTTTTCATTTTTAGTAGACACGGGTGCAACGCGTTCATGTACACGTGTATATGCGTTCATGCATATGTCTGGCACTGAATACTCAAGGCTTTTCAGGAGCTACAAGTCGAGTTACTTTCACTGAAGAGTTACCAGTCTCTATAGGAGAATGTGGCATGAAGGTGCCGCTGCTATACTCTAGGCAGACATCTGTCAATATATTGGGTCGAGATTAGATGACAAAGCCCAATATGACCATCGCGTTTACTGATGAAGGCATAGTGTGCTCAACTCCAGGGATGCATTATTTAAACGTGCGTGAAATTATTAGTGCATTTACAGGACAAGTAGCCATGAGTGCAATATCTTTAGAACCAGAGGTTTTTCATTAGGGAGTGTGTGTTCTATTGGCATATCTGCCAGGCCTAGCAGGCAAGGCAATGAGAATACCTGATGAATTTCTGTTTAGACCAAAGATACCTATGCGTGAAGAAGGGCAAATATTTCCCTTGGAATTGCATGCAGCCATAGTGCGGGATGAAATGGCTTTGCTTGATGGGAAGGATGCCAAAGGCAGACAATGGTGTGCAGTGATTGCCATTGGAGAAGGTTACAGATTAACTGACGTCAACGATGAGGACATGTTTGGTGATCATCTATCTGATGACGAAGTAGTATTTGAGGTGAGTATTACTTATTGGGTAAGAGCAATCAAACGAGGGCTACCTCAGAAAATGATGTTGGCACAGCAACGTCCCGAGTATTTTGAGGATGATATGGCAAAAGTGCGAGCTTCATTATGGACCACAGGCGCCTATGACGTAGGCCTATTGAAGGGGGTTGGAGAAGTGAAGATTAAACTGAAACCAGGAGCAATTTTTCCTCGAGCACGACAGTATCCCATGTCTCGAGAGGCAGATGAAGGTATTTTCAAAACAATTTCTGCCATGATGGAGCAGGGCATCCTAGTGACGTCAGAGTCACCGTGTAATACCGTAATGTATCCTGTGAAAAAAGAGAAGGGGGGTCTTGGAGACTAATTCAAGATTTAAGGCCGATAAACACAATTGTAGAAGCCGAGTTCCCTCTAGTCCCTAACCCATCCACAATTCTATGTAATTTACCTGTTGGAGCATGGTATTTCACTGTGATTGATTTGAAAAATGTGTTTTTCTCAATCCCATTGCACAAAGACTCAGAGGATATGACGTCATTTATGTTCAGACAAACACAACTGAAAAGTACTCGATAGACCCAGGGCGATTGTGAGTCTCCATCGATTTTCAATAGAGTCCTGCAGATGGACTTGAGCAATATTGATTTGGAAAGTGTTGTTCTGCAATACGTAGATGACATATTAGTTTGCAGCACTACAGAGGAAGAGTGCAGACCCGATTTTTTCCAGCTGGTGATAATACTTGCTGACAAAGGACATAAGGTTGACAAAGAAAAGTTACAGTATTGTCAACAAGAAGTGTTGTATATTGGCCAATTGATTTCACATGAAGGAAAGAAGGTTACCCCTGAGAGGTCTGAAGCTATTTTGAAAACCGCAAAACCACACACGATAAAACACATGCAGAGGTTTTTGGGATTATGCAATTACGTCAGAGCATGGGTCTTTGATTACAGTTCATATATAAGGCCTTTACTATAGGCTTTAAAGAAAGCACAGGTAACACAGGACAAAATCGCGTGGACTGAGAAAATGGAGGAAGCACTTGAAGAGCTGAAAAAAGCAATTTGTACAGCTGCAGTTTTAGGGATTTCTAATTATGCTATGGAATTATTTTTATTCTCGCACATAGATGGCACTGTTATGACAGCAGTCCTCACGCAGAGGACCATGTTGGGGTAAAAGCCCCCTGCATATTACAGTGGGATTTTAGAACCAGTAATGAGAGGTCACTTTCCATGTGAACAGTCTTTGGCTGCTGCCACGTTCGCCATAGAGAAAGCTGCAAGCATAGTGATGGGATGTTCCATGACATTGTTTTTAGAGCATGCACTATTTATTATTCTAGAGAAACCTAGGGGCACATTGACTTCTCAAAGGGCTTATGCTTACGAGGTAGTTATATCAAATCCAGTGATCAAAATAGTTTGATGCAGAGTAGTGAATCCTGCCAAGTTTGTAGCCAAACCACTGGCAGAATATGAACATGCGCACGACTGTTCGAACTATGAAGAGTTCTATGATGAAATCCCAAGAGTAAAAGAAAATGCCTTGTCAGGTGGAGATTTTTTTTATTGGTTCTTTGAGAATTGATCAAAATAATGGACAGAGATATATGGGTGCCGCTGTGGTAAAGTACACAGCCAATGGGGAGTTTCAGACATTGGTAAGTGCACAACTCCAGTTACATTATTCAGCGCAGGCTGCAGAGCTAGTGGCGCTGATTGTTGCGCTCGAGAATTATGCAGACCAGGAAGTAACAGTGTACACTGAATCTGCCTATGTGACGTAAACAGTGCATGCAGGGTTAGCACATTGGAAAAGGAGGGGCTACCTCCAAGCGGATGGCATGCCAGTGCAACACGCAGCCTTATTAGATAGGCTTATTAAGGCACTACAACTCTCAGTGGCAAGCTCAGCTCATACTAAAAAGACAGACTTTATTTCACTCAGAAACCAAGTAGCAGACGATGAAGCGAAAATCGCTGCTTGTTCAGAGAATATAATATCATTTGAAACACTTGGTGTAAAAGAAAAAATTGTTGTGTTGATGAATGTGGTTGAAAAATATAGTGATTTGTCAAAAACGCAGCTTATGGAGGTTCAGGGGGAAGCACCCCAAGATCAGAAAGATTTGTGGACACGAAGAGGGTGTCATTTAAACCCCTCTGAAGCATTGCGGTGACAAGACAGCACTGGTAAACCAGTGATGCCTGCAGCCTTACTGAGGGTGGTGCTGGAACAGCTACACTACCCTGCACACACAACAAGAGAAAACCTTGCTGCAACGATTGCTGAAGACTGGTTTGTACCAAATCTGTTAGAGCACGTTGCCTTCTTTAAGATGAACTGTATAATTTGTCAAAATTCATGGCTGGGCATACACTGCGCACAGTTAGGGGGGTTATTCCGAGACTCATTGAGCCCTTTCAGCATTTGCATATAGACTATGTTGATATGATTGAAGTATGTAATGGATATAAGTACATGATTATCGTGGTATGTCCCTTTTCAAGGTGGATTGAGGCAGGTCCCTGTATTCATCTAGACTCCACCTGTGCAGCTAAAATGTTGGTGCGGGAAGTGTTTCCTAGATGGGGAGTATGCGAGGTAATAAGGTCAGAAAACGGTCCACATTTTGTGAACCAAACCTTTGAGCAGATCAGCTTATTGCTTGGTATGAAGCACAAGTTTTCCTCGGCTTATCATCCGCAAGGAAATGGGATCTGTGAGAGGCTCAACGGCTTGCATAAGGAAAGGATAGCTACGTTGAAGCTTACTTTGAAAAAAGGGTGGTTGCATTGCCTACCACTGGCATTATATGCTTTTAGGAACCAACCGAGTTCTGACCGCCATCTCACGGCTCACGAAATTGTGACTGGGAGGTGGATGAGAACACCCCTAATGCCTCCATCCAGAGTTATAAGTGATGCTCGGTCAACTGCAGATTTGTTTGGAATGGAAATGCATAATTATTTGAACTGTATGACTTCCAGAATGTTTGTCATTTCAGGACAACTGCAGAGACAAGGGTGCAGGGCAGTACAGAACACAGAAGGACATGCTTCAACAAATGAACCTCAAGAATTTCATCTTCCCAAATTATTTGCCGGAGATGAGGTCTCAATTCAGAACCACACGATAAAAAGGTGGTACAAACCTCATTTCAATGGCCCCTTTATAATGGAAGAAGTCACACCGTCTGCTGTCAAATTGCAGTCCAGGCGTGCTTGGATTTCTATTGGAGACGTCAACATTTTTTCTGGAAAAACCTCTCTGCCCTCTGCACCCCACCGACAAGCAAGTACAATCATCGGGGAAGAACCACAGCATGTGCAGACGAGATCTATGATGAGGAAGAAGGACGCAATTGCTGACAAATAAGAAAGATTGAAAAGTGTTGGACTGTGGCTTGGTCTAGGACACTCCTTTTTACTGTCTCTGAAAAGGTTAAGGGAAGCAAATTTGAACACTCTGTGCAAATCTGTTGCAGGGTTAAGGGAAGATCTATATTCGTGAAACCACACTAGCTTATTGATCTTGGGCTGAGGCATGCTTAAGCCTTGATAAGAACAGAGATGCCAGACTCTGATCGTGGCTTTGATAACTGGAAGAGAGTGCAGTATCCTGATTCGTTCCATACTGAGTTCTTGTTTGTATTTGCCCATGGTCTTATCCAATTACAACGTTTCAAGGATTATATTTGAAGTTTTTCTCTATGTGCTGCGCTCATATCCAGCGATTGTGGGGAGAACTTCTAACATTTTTAATTTTTTCCAAGATCCTAAAAATGGCCAGATTGTAAGGAGACTACTTGCAGCAATTATCAAGCAAGTGTTGCATTTACCTGAGTATAGTGGGGATAGCACAAATGCCCCTGTCACCTGAGGCTGCACACAGCCTTGTTGCAAGGGTTTTCTTTCGTCTGATTGAAGAATACCCACATCTTGTTGGCAGACATACAGATATGCTCACATTCCTAAGGGCTCCCAGTAACACTGAAAATCTGGCTGAGAACTTGGAGAGAATAATTATCCAAGTAAGCCTATATTCCGAGAGAATCCACAGGACGGTGGTGTGAAACTTTCCTTTGAGGGACAGATAGAGAAGGTTGCTGGCAAAGACAGACATTTTGTTTTATGCTGAAAGAAGTTCATCATGTTGTCTGGCTTAAAGCAAATTTGAGGAGTGGATTGGGAGCTGATATATGTCGCAGAACTGATCTAGATATATTGAGAGCAGCTTTCTTCTTGCTGGAGACATTTATATTTCACATGGTTAAAAACTGGCTCCAGGGGGGGCGCTGTTACGCCGAAGCAAGATGGCCACCTGAGTGCGTAGCTCCGGACTACAAGGGCCCATATCCTTCGATATAACCACATAAAATACATTTGGAACATCCATTGTTGCCGTGGCTGCAAGATTGAACTGTATTCTACACTCGAGCCAAATTTGGGTTCTGGAGACCCTCTGAGAACCTCGCTATCACCACCGACTACGAGGCGCGGCTGACGGCTGCTTTCGCCTGGACAGAGCTCCGTGGAGCTCAGACCAGTGAAGCCACCCGAGCCCCTGGCGCAGGCGGCCTGTGTGGGGGAGGGGCATCGAAGCGCGCGTCCCACGCTGAATAACCGCACAGCCCAACGAATCTCCTGGCGGACCTGCAACTGCACTATAACATCGCGGGCTGGTGCCCGGAGCCTGTGACCAGTGCTCCCCCTCTCATTCGGAGCCGGAGCTGCGAATGACCGGAACCGCCGCTGCTGCCCCACGCCACAGTGCGGCCCGTCCCTCTCTGGCCACGCTCTGACATCAAGGTAAGGAGGGAGGGTGGCGTGGAGCCGGCTCGAAAGCAGGGATCCTTCTCCTCTGGCTGTGGACTGGCCTGGGGCCCTCTCCTCCCCCGACAGTGTGCAGATCTGTGGCGGCATTCAGCTCTCCCACCACAGCTACTTAAGCCACCCACAACTCGACTGTCCCTGAGGGAGCGACTCGGGGCCTGAAGCCCTTATCACCCCGGACACTGTGGGGGTCTCCACTCTCTCCCGCCTCTTCATACCCAACATACTAACGTTCCACTGAAGGACCAACCGGGGCATCCCTGATAGAGCGCTCTCTACCCACTCTAATCCATGGCCACTGTGCCTGCACCTTATGCACCAACCCACCGACTCTACCTTAGGTGTCGCCCACCCACGTGTCTGAGTCCTGCACATTTGGGGACACATACTAGGCTTAACAGGAAAAGCTCAAAGCGCACCTTGCTGCAAGTTGGACACTGACCCTGACCCACAGGGCCGAAAAACTATTGTGGGACTCTCACTACCTCTGAGTGCCTACTTTCGTCCGGGATTCCGGACCCTGATCCTGACCCTCAACATGACCAAGGGTGCTGGTGCTGGGAAAAAGCAAGGCTCATTAAACATGTTCACTAAAACGCCATCCAAGCCTGACCCAGAGGACCACGAGGGACAACCTACTAGCTCTGCCCCATCGGCTTCAGACGACTCGCAGAAGATGCTAGAATATATTCGGATGGCTTCACTACGCTCCATACAAAACTAGATGACATGAATGGGCCCATCTCCTCCATTAAAGCCCATATCGAAAAAACGGATGGAAGAGTTGCTGAGGTCGAAACCAGATTGGGAGTTGCCGAAGACGACCTGGGCTCTCTACGCGCTGCAGTCTCCACACTCACCAACCGGGTGACAGCGGTGGAGAAGAAAAATTATGACCTCGAATCCCGCTCGAGACAGAACAATTTGCGCATTATTGGAATACCCGAGGACAATATCTCAGAGCCCATGGAGGACTATGTGGAACGCATCCTAATGACACTCCTCGATGCCCCTAAACTCTCCTCGCAATTCGCCATTGAGAGAGCACACCGCTCCTTGGCCGCAAAAACCCAAACCTGATGCACCGCCGCGACCCATAATAGCCAGGATTCTGAATTTCCGGGACCGCGATGCCCTCCTACGAGCGGCCAGGACCAAGGGAGAACTTCTCCTTGGTGCAAATAGGATCCACCTCTACCCGGACTAGTCAGTGGCGGTGCAACGGGAGCGCCAATCGTTTATAGCTGTAAAAAAGAGACTTCGAGACTTAGGAGTCAGGTACTCCATGCTGTTTCCCGCCAAATTACGCATTGAACACTCCAACAAAACTTTCTTTTTTACGATCCCGGAGGAGGCCTCTAGGTTCCTCGACGAGCATTTCCCTGGCTAATCCACTGCTGCCACAGGCCCAACATGTTATGGTACCTATTTGATGTGTTGGGGCAGTGATGGGCCGCATTTAAACTCACTCATAGAGGTTCTGGACCATGCACTCCTACCCTGAATGTACTTCTGATTATTCCTGTTGGATTGACCTTCCGTGTTTAGACCTTCCATACGAGAAGAATCTCACTTTGTTTGACTATTATTGATACCCTACAGTCACTCTTGGGCTTGTAATGGGCCGGCCCCCCTGGGGGGCAGCCGGGATCAGTGAAAAGGCTTGCAGGCATGATGTGTCATGGCTGGAATCTTTGGTAATGCATAAACATGTTGCGGGGACCCACCTGTCTTTACCATAAATCCTCCACTCATGTAACCTAAGCTGAACGCACTTGTTACTCCTACTGTATTTTGTAATATCCTCACCGTCTTCCAGTCCGTCGCGCCACAGTTAGGACTGCTAACAGCCCCCAGGTGCTGATGCCGAATTGTTTGTTGTTGATTTGTTGGGTATTGGGTTTCATTCCTCAAGTTGGGGGAGGGATGTGGGTGGCGGCGGGGGGACTGGGAGTTATGTTGGGAAAATCTTGGCAACCACCAGAGAGGACACATGTGACATACTAATACTACAGAGGACCCCGGATGGGGTAACGCATGGGCCTAAGCCGAGAAGGCGTGGACCAACACGAACCCACAGTACAAACCTCAGACCACCACTCCACACAGATGGCGGATAACACTATAACCTTCATGAGCTGGAATGTTAGGGGTCTAGGCAACTACAGAAATATGCAACAAATACAACTCAACGCTGAACGTCATGATGGTATCCAAGTCCTATGCTTGCAAGAAACCCACGCTCACTCCGAACAATGCTAGAGATTCGCTAAACAATGGGGACCCCAGAGGTACTACACAAATTACTCTACTCAAAGCCGAGGTACCCTCACCCTAATGCGTAGGAACCTTAAATTCAGTTTCTCCCAATCGCATGTTGACCCCCTTGGGAGATATGTACTCATTGTTGGTAAATTACAAAATCAAGAGGTAGCCATTTTGAATATATATGGGCCTAACATAGACGACCCTGAATCTTACCTGCAACTGGCCTTGATTCTTGAAAGTTCCCCCAGACCCGGATCATATGGGGTGGAGACTTTAACACGATTTTAGATGTTACCCTAGATAGGTCGGGCTCCAGACCTCGCCAGCTTTCAAGGGCAGCCTACACGATCCTCACAACTTTACCCCGATTGGCTATGGTCGACGCTTGGCGCTTGATGTACCCAAACTCCCGCACGTACACCTATTACTCATCGGTTCATGATTCGCATTAAAGAATAGATAGATGGCTAGTGTCCGACATACTAATAAGGTGCCTGTCCCACCTGGCAATCCTCCCCAGAACGCTGTCCGATCACTCCCCGGTGGTAGTCTCTCTAATTTGGGGACATGTCTCTTAAAAAGCGAGACAATGGAAAATGAGGCCCTATGCCCTCCTAGACCATACCTTTGCCTCTGAACTCAAGTACTCCATTGAGGAGTTTTTCTTGGTCAACACAGATTCAGTACCCTCACTAGCCACCCTATGGGAGTCATTCAAAGCGTACCTCAGGGGTATAGCCATGTGTAAAGGTTGTGGCATTCTAAAACGTATTAGAGAGGATATCGCTGCCTGTGAATCGTCCCTGGCCGACCTGGAATCCCAATATTCTCTGAACCACTCTTCTACGACGCTTGCAGCATTGGGTCAGGAGCTGGATAGATTCTGCAGCCTTGCAGAGTGGAAAGTTAAGTTCCTCGACAATCCCTGGGCAGTTAGACGGTATGGGGAAGGCGAACGGCCGGGCCGAGTACTGGCCAGGCTAATTCGACACAAGTTTGGCGCTCCCAACATCCCGGCAATCGAAAGGGCCAATGGTACTCTAGCTACCTCATCGCAGGACATCAACACAGAGTTCCTCGCATTTTACACATCTCTGTACTCTAAAGCCGATGAGCCTCATATCTCTGAAATCGACGCTTACCTAGAGGAACTCCCTCTTACGGCCCTATCCTTTGACGCCTCCGCTTCCCTAGATAGACCTTTCACCGTCGAAGAGCTAACCGAAGCCATTGATGCACTCGCTGCGGGCAAGGCCCCTGGTCCTGACGCTCTCCCTATGGACTTTTACAAACATTATAAATCTATTCTGGCCCCACATTTACTAGCAGTATGGGAAGAGGCCTGCGAAGTAAGCACACTACCTCCCTCTCTCCGTGAGGCCATGATAACAGTACTCCTCAAACCTGGCAAACCCCCCACCCAGTGTGGCTCATATCGCCCCCTTTCGCTAATAAACTGTGATGTTAAAATATTTGCGAAGCTACTGGCTAACCGCCTAGCCCCACTCATGCCTCACATCATACATCCCGACCAGTCAGGTTTTGTCCCAGGTAGATCCACATCCCTAAATCTTAGGCGGCTCTTCAATGTGATCAGTAGAATTAATCCAAACACACAGGTGGTAGCAGCCACCCTGGACATGCAGAAAGCATTTGACTCGGTGTCCTGGGAATACTTGTGGAGAGTCATGGTAAAATGTAGGTTTGGCCCCAACTTTCAATCCTGGGTTCTGCTCCTTTACACCAACCCAGTAGCCAGGGTCCGCACTGAGGATATGTGTTCCACCCTCTTCCAGATAGCCAGGGGGACGTGACAGGGATGTCCTTTTTCCCCATTCATTTTCGCTATAGCAATTGAACCCTTTGCTGACATGATGTGCCAATCACATTCTCACAGGGGCTTACGCACAGCGGGGCAAGCTGATATTGTTTCCTTATACGCTGACGATGCTTTGCTCTACATCCGCTCCCCAGAAGCCAACCTAGCTCCAATCCTATATGACGTGACCCGATTCGGTCAGATATCTGGACTCAAAGTAAACTACTCTAAATCGACCTTGTTTCCACTCACGGACAACACACAACCACCCACCGACCTTCAGGGGTTCATGTGGTCCCACTCCACCTTCACTTATCTGGGAGCAGCGGTCTCCCGGCACGTAGAGAAGTTGCGCACCGATAATTACCAGAATCACTTAGCAAACCTAACGATCAAAACTGTAAATTGGACTAGACTCCCCATTTCCTTAGCTGGCAGAATCGGTATCCTTAAAATGGTTGTGCTGCCCCAACTCCTATACCGCTTTACAAACATCCCACTATGGCCGGGGCGACAGCTTCTTCAAGAGGCTACGCAGCATTACCAATACCTTTCTATGGCATTCCGGTGCAGTCCGGCTCAAACTGGCTACACTCACCACTCTCAAAGAATTAGGCGGGTTCGGCACCCCCGACTTCCTCAGATACTGGGTAGTTGCTCAATCCCAATTTGCCTCCTTCTGGTTCAGCACAGGGATCCCCCCACCTCATGTCCGACTTGAAAAACTAAATGTTGGCGAACGCACGATTGGTTCCCTAATTCTTAAGCCCGTTCCACCTGATCCCGACTCACCGGACCCGGTGGTTAGCACGTCACTTGCACTCACAAAAATATGGATAATGGTTGCAACACCTAATCCGTTCCATGGTGACCTCCCGCTCTGGAATTTTATTCCTGATGTCCCATATATTTCTCAAACTATAGTCTCCCGCTGGTCGGAAGCCGGCTTCCTGGCCCTGCGCGATGTATTTGACCGGGGTAACTTCCTTGAGTGGTCGGACCTCCCTCCACCCCTTAGTCGTAAGCCATCAGCGTGGCTGCAATATTCCTCGCTCCGGAGGGTTCTCAAAGCTAAATATCCTGAGTTTCCTGCAATCCCTCCGGATGACCCCGTAATAACTGAACTGTGCTCTTCCGATGCCTTCAGAGGGAAAGTATCTAGACTTTATAACTTACTGCAGAATAGAGCCGCCCCCTCTTTTGTCAAGCTAAAACTCAAATGGGAGGAAGACCTCGGAGTCGAGATCACTGATGAGCGCTGGTCCCGAATGTGCTCGCATACCCAGGAGGTGTCCTACAATTCCAGGTTCAAATTAGTACAGTTCAAGATACTGCACAGGAATCACCACACACTAGCTAAATTACACTGCATGTTCCAAGAGTATTCACCTCACTGCCCCAGATGTGGAAGCGACCAGGCTACTTATGCTCAGATGATCTGGCACTGCCCACACCTTACACAATACTGGCAGGACATATGCTCTTCTATGTCAGACATGCTAGACTGTTCCATAGATCCATCTCCCAAGCGTTGCCTCTTTCATGAGCTTCCCGGTCTGAAACGTGATGCCAGGAAATTGGCTGGATTCTGTCTGTTGCTGGCAGTGTGCTGTATTTTGTTGCGCTGGCTTCGCCCCTACGCGCCCACACACTCCCAATGGCTCCGGACAGTCACCTGGGCATGCGACACAGAGGAGACCTGGGGGGCTATGCAACACCCTCACTCCAGACCTAGGAATATCTGGAGACGATTTCGCGAATACATGTCCGCTCTGTCCTCCAGCTCAGACTCAGGAACGCCCCCTCCTTCCCACGCTTCTCCGCAGCTCTTTGCGGGATTTACCGCCCTCTCAAATCATGGCGTAAGCCTCCCTTCAGTATCCACTCTAAAGGTTTCATGTAATAATGTTGCATTGTATTGTGGTATCTGCTATGTATGAATTGCAGGCTGATGCCGTGATGTACCTTTTCTGATCAGTTCTGTGTCATGCTTTTGTTTTCTCCTCAATGGGTTGTCAAGTTGAATAAATAAAGTTTAAAAAAAAAAACTGGCTCCAGAAAAATAAAGATCGAGAGTTCATTTCTGTTATTCAGCAAACAGACTGGTGGATCAGGGACGAAGGTGCCAAGGCAGGACAGCAACTTTCAGGAGGAGTGTGTGATGCTGATGCATTAAAACATTTCTTTTTTTCCTTCCTTGTGCAATAAAAATGGGTAGTACTAGTAGCAACTTCGTTATCCCAGACATAGAAAGACATTCACGTTGTCCACGGAATTGGTGTTGTGCATCAACATACCTTTGCCTTATTTATGGTTGCATTTTGTTTATAATCATACTACTTTCAGTCACAGTCCGCACATCCTACTACATTGATATACATGGAGCTAAGACTCCAGGGCATCTTCCTGAACAAAAGGAAGTAGCAATTGTGGCAACTACAAGACACTCAAGGCCCTATGTAGTTATTCCTGTTCCAAAGAAAGATGACCAATTACCTCAGTCTGAGATAAGCACTATTAGCAATCATTCACATGCAAGAAAGGTTGTAGAAACTTTGTTTGGACTCAAGAAACAGGCCTGGCAAAATAGGCAAGATAAGAGGCTGCCAGACAATGTGCCTGAAATAGTAATGCATACAAATACACCTGATCCTGTGGTGAAGAACCCAAAGGTAACTCCTAGAAGACAGACAGGTATGGAGTTTATGCAGGACATTTTTATGCCTAAATGGGGAGCTGAGCAAAGGAAATTCTCGGAAATTTCTCCTACCAGAGGAACATTAACAGGTGTACTTCTTCAACTGACAGATGTGCCTATGATTTATCCAGAAAGAAGGAGGTATGCTCGTACACTTCATGGCATGATTCTGGAAGGTCACATGAGGAGATTGAGAACTAAAAGAAACACTCAAGAAGATGATTCAGAGCTAAATGACTACCTGGACAGTGCAGCACATTTGGGAAATAACATTTGGTACCAGCATATGAAAGAAGTAGGAAGAAGGACCTTGAATGAAGAATGCTTTGTGTGTGCACTCATGCCATATAGTATGGGAAACTCTAGAATCGTCATAGCTATCGAAATAGACGTCCAAACAGCTCATTGTCTTTCACACATAGCACTTTGCAAAACCATTGGCCAGTTCATGGGTCGAGATGCCTACCTCAAATGGGCAACTGAATGGTCATATCCAGATGAAGATGACTATGTGCAAGATACAAAGACAAGGAACAAAGCCCACAATAAGAATCATGTGATCAGATATGAGAAGCCTGGAGTAAAAGGAGCCTGAATCAGATGGGAAGTGAATAAGAAATTGGAGGTTGCAGGAAAATCTGCAGAGGGTGCTCAAAGATGGAAGTACAGAGGACAAATGCAGATCTGGGGATCTGTGTTATCACCCAATGGATGGGAAGAAGGAGTGGTTGTCTGCAGAGCCTGGGCGATCATTGGACGCTATAAACCAGTCATTGACATTGTGCAGAATGGTTGTAAGCCATTATGGCCAAGACTTGCTAAATTATTGACGTGGGTTGAAGATAGTGGAGCACCTCTACATATTGTGCCATTGGAAAGTTCAAATCTGTGCTTCAGAAATAATGGCACAAGAAAAGTTGGAGAAAATAAGAATTTTGGTTGAATCTTTGATGTTATAGGAATGGTACATGGTACAGCAGTGATCATGGATCATTATTCGGCTTGTGCAGCCAGAGCCTATATCAGATTGCCTGAGGATTGGGGAGGAATATGCACACTGGTGAATGTCCATGTTCCAGCTTTAGTGATTACAAAGGGTGATTTACAAATTGACAATTTCCCAAAAGCAGAAGCTCACCTGAGTAAGAAGAGATCTGTGGAGCTGATGAAGAGGACGAAGAGAGATAACTATTTGTCAGCTAAGTCAATAAAAGCTTTCGATGCCATACCATAAGAGCACAGGCTGTTTAGTCATACCTCATCTTGATCTTCATGCCGGCTGTTCAGGTTGGAGCAAACACCAAGTGGCTACAAATCACCAGATGGGAATTGCTGCAGACAATTAACACTACAATAAAAGGATTCAATGCAATCAGAGAAGAGATTGATGACTCTTCAGAACAGATATGTCCTTGGTATGATTACAGCAATGGATGGATGTGTTTGTGCAAAAATGGGAGAATCATGTTGCACATTTAACCCATCTCATGATGACCAGAATGGAACACTGACAGAGGCCATAGACATGCTGACAAAACTCCATGACCAGATGATAGAGGAAGTAGAAGACATTGCTGATGACAGCTGGTTTGGATCACTTTTTAATTGGGTTCCACAATGGATGGTAGACATTTTCAAGTTCATTGGAGCCCTGATAGTGATGATATTGCTTGGATTTTGTGTAATCAAGATAATAATCTCACAATGCAAGAAGAGAGCAAAGAAAGCTATAGGGACGAAGATCATGATCGATGTCTAATCAGAATGGAAGCCCAAAGACCTGAAAGATGACGAGATCAGAGACTTTGTGAAAGCTAGTATCCATGCACCTGAGGGGACAAATTTCCTGTATTCGAAGAATCCCAAAAAATATGTGGGAAGGTGGATCTACTGCAGTCCAAGTGGACAGTGCCAGCTTATGACATGGAATAAGGATGAGCATGTGAAAACAGCAGGATGCCTGAAGTGAGTCATAAAGATATGGATCCCAAAGAGGTTGTTCTTCAGGCCAATCTGCCTAGATGTAAAGGATGATGTGGGAGTGGTTGATGAATTTCCCAGAGGGGGGAGTGTAGAGAAGGAGCCAAGCACCCCCACCTCAGTCGACCCGCCCCTTTTAACTATATGCTGGAAACCAGAGTATGTGACGTATACAGAACAGCTGAATCGGCAAAGAGCAGAATATGGACTCAGTCCAATGCCAGTGAAAGGGCCAGTACCTAACAGAATCTGGGAGCCAAGGTACCCATTGAGAAAACCTTATAAAAATATATGATGGCCATCTGAAGGAGATCTCTGAAGAAGCAGAACCAATAAACAGCAAGGATGAATGGTAGTATTACTAGCCATTGCCAAGCATATGTTATAACGAGCCGAATATGAAGTACATAAAAAGATGCAGTGATCAAGGAATGCAGATATTCTATAAAGGCATCAAGAAAGCAATAAGGATAAGTGACATCTTGGGCTCAAGGTGAAGAAACATATGCCACAGAAATAGATGAAGATATTAAATCATTTTACATGTGTACAGATGCAGAAGAAATGCAAGCAGCAAAGTAA
Source organism: Ambystoma mexicanum (assembly GCF_040938575.1). NCBI lineage: Eukaryota > Metazoa > Chordata > Amphibia > Caudata > Ambystomatidae > Ambystoma > Ambystoma mexicanum. The sequence continues at coordinate 1,030,247,333 of NC_090923.1, read as the reverse complement.
TCGTGAAGCTAGCTCTAAGCTTATAGTAAAATAGATTGCGGCAAGCACCAACGTATACATACATAGGAATGAGAGAATTCTGGATGTTTCCACTAAACATATTAAAGCAGGTTGGACATTAGTAAAAAGGCCTCAGTTCAGTGTGTCGCAGTTAAAAAAAAAGCAAACATTGAATTACAGAAGCGGAGCTCAGAAAGGTGAGGTTGGATGAGCCCCAAAGAGCCAAGGTCTTATCAAACTGGAGTAAACTGACTTTGGATACAGACTTATGTGAAAGAACAAACCTCCTATCCAGAAGGAATGAACATAACAAGAAAGACATCAGAGGTCTATTAAAATAAAATATTAAATACACAAAAGGCCCGATTTTAAGGTCTCTAGTCACATGGAAGCATGAAGTTGAACGAATGACATGGTCACACCTACGCATGAAGGCAGACTGTGCTTCTCACTCCCGAATTTTCTCAGAACTAAGAACACTCTCAAGGACGAAGTTCAAAGGCCTAATTGACAGTAGACCACTGAGGTGATGATTAATTGACATGCTAATTGTTGGGAAGCTAAAGTTAAGGCAATCTCACAATCATCTGGACAGCCAGCCTGCAGGCTTCTAACGTAGGTGGAAAAGTACTGAAGATGGATAGGGGGCCAACCATTTGTATAGGACCTGCGTATTCAAGGGTCCTATAGTGTGTAAACCAATGGGACGTTGTTTATTTAGTGACATTCATAGTGGTCATTTTTAGAGGAGGGCTTAGTTGCCCACCTGATGTTAGGTAAACCAATCACATAGTTACACTTTTTTAGACTAGTATGGATTATATACTTAGATGTTCACCCAGAGCTAATCACCCATGCTTATACATTTTGCAGTTTTGCCACATAGGATAACGTTGGTAGTGACGTAGGTCAATGTCATTGATGAAACATTTTGCTTATAAAAGTACCGTTTTTTTCTTAAATGATTTGAGATTGAAGATCGAGTGTTTGCGTTGATGTTCGTTATGCTCCCTGTTTTAGACAATTGATAATAAAACAGTCTTCCTTTTGTGAACTTCCTGAGTCGGCTCTATTATTTGATGGATGAGTAAGATCTGCATCCCCATCCATCTCGAGGGTAATTGCTGCTCATCAAAGGGGCTGGACTATCCAGTTCACCTGTAAAGGAACACAGAGGACAGACAGTTTGACAAAGGAAAGGGATTCACTCTGGATACTGACAGGAGGGTAGTTGGTAAAGTTATCAGTCTTACTGTTCAAGGATATTCGGATGTATCACCAAAGGGGCAAAGGGTCGTAACTGTCTCTAGGGGCCTTCAGAGAAGGACCAGGGGGGGTAGAACCACAATGTACCTGGTGCTGAAGAAGCTCTTGGTGCTCGACATTGTCGACGCAGATCCCAGGTGCTTCGCAACCCTTGAGACAGATTTAGTAGCTGGAGAAAGCTGCAGGTACCAAGCAGCAGGCAGTTCGACAAGCAAGGCTGGACGGACGTCTGCAGTCTGTCCGGCGTGGTGGCTCAGGGCCAAGAATCGTTGTCTATGTGCTGGTTGACGGATCTGGAATGCTGGTCGAGGCGGCTCAGACGGCTTTGGTGACTGCGGCGTAACAACAGCCAGCAGTGCAGCCGGATGGAGTTGGAGGAGTCGACTGTCTCGAAAATGTAATTAAAAGATGGATGCTGGATGATGCTTGTGTGGCACTCCTCCTAGCTTCTTCGCAGGGCTTGTATTGTCCTTTCAAGATGGACGGCCCAAAGCTCAAGAGAGTGTTTGCAGGCAACGGCCTTGTCCTTAGTTCAGATATTCTCCAGCACTTTCCACCTAGGAAGATTGCTGGCAGAACCTAGCAGGGCATGCTGTGTGCTGGCTGAGTACCGGTTCTGGAGCTGCTGGATGAGTTCTCTGAGTCCGGTATCTCCCTCTGTTCCCTGGGAGATGTTTTGGGGAGGGGTCATATTTCCCTCTTGGAACACCTGGCCTTCCTTCACTGGCAGAAGATGTAAGATAGACTCTTGCTCATGTTGGCCTTGGTGAGTTGACCGCTCCACAGTAGCTGTAATAATTATTTATTTCTGGGCAATTTCTTTGTGTGTTTTTCTTAAGTTTCTGTCCATACGTCGTGTGTCTCTCTCCCTGCCTGATCTTCTTCCGCATTGTCTCCCAAACTGCCTCCCACCTCCCAGTCCACCCACCCACCACCGCTCTGCTGCTTGTGTGACAAGGTAGTCACCTCACGTGTTCAGTTGGGGGCACTTGCTTGTGTTAGCCTTGGTGAGTTGACAGCTCCACAGTAGCTGTAATAATTTTATATTTCTGGCACATTTCTTTGTGTGTTTTGCTTTAGGTTATGTTCGTTTGTCTCGTGTCTCTCTCCCTGCCCAATCCTCTTACGCATTGTCTCCCAAGCCGTCTCCCTCCTCCATGTCCACCCACCACCTCCGATTGGCCCTCTGCTGCTTGTGTGACAAGGAAGTCGCCTCGCTTATTCCATTACACCTGGCCTTCCTTCACTGGCAGAAGATGTAAGGTAGACTCTTGCTCATGTTGGCCTTGGTGAGTTGATCGCTCCACAGTAACTGTAATAATTTTTTATTTCTGGCCCATTTCTTTGTGTGTTTTGCTTTAGTTTCTGTCCCTACGTCTCGTGTCTCCCTCCCTATCTGATCCTCTTCTGCATTGTCTCTCAACCCACCTCCCTCCTCCCAGCCCACCCACCACCCCTGATTGGCCCTTTGATGCTTGTGTGATGAGGTAGTCACCTCAATTGTTCCGTTGCGGGCACTTGCTTGTGTTTGCCTTGGTGAGTTAACCGCTCCACAGTAGGTGTAATAATTTTTTTATTTCTGGCCCATTTCTTTGTGTGTTTTGCTTTAGTTTCTGTCCGTATGTCTCGTTTCTCTCTCCCTGACAGATCCTCTTCCGCATTGTCTCACAACCCACCTCCCTCTCCCAGCCCACCCACCACCGCTGATTGGCACCTCTGCGATACTTACTGACCTCCCCTGGGCATCCCCCTGCCCGGCAGCCCCTGCCGCTAAGGACCCCAAGCCAAAGGGCGGTTCCTTCATGGGTCGTTCCAGACAGTGTCTGCAGGTGTCAGCAGGGGACGCCAGTGGCAAGCCGTCAACCAGCACTGATTAAGGAAGGTAGGAGTGGCCGGGTGTTGTTTAAAACGTCACTGGACCCTGTTAACCTGTCCATAAAGCAGACTCTCAAGCTTAGGTGTTTTTCTCCTGTTTTAAAATTGCATTGTGAAAGTATTTAAAATTGCACTGTGAAACCTAAGCCTTTTCCCCCACTATTCACGACTCCCAAACTTAGGAGGTGTGTTTCGCCTGTTATAAAATTGAATTGGGAAAGTATTTAAAATTGCACTGTGAAACCTAGGCCTTTTCCCCCACTATTCAGGACTCTCAAACTTAGGTGTGTTTCACCTGTTATAAAATTGCATTGTGAAAGTATTTAAAATTGCACTGTGAAACCTAGGCCTTTTCCGCCACTATTCAGGACTCTCAAACTTAGGTGTGTTTCTCCTGCATTGTGAAAGTTGTGCCATTATGTGGCTTGCAAAGCACTCATCTAGCGAACCTTGCAACCACTACCTAACGCCTCTCATCTTGTCCAATTGTCAACTTGTATCATCGTTCTCTGTCTTTTCTGCTTGCATCCTGCCCTATTGTCCTTTCCTAGTGTTCTCCCCCAACCCCTCCAACTCCCCTCCTCTTCTCTTCTCTCCCCACCTACTCTATGGTGCTCTCTGTCCCTACTATCTTTTATAACTGCTTCTCTATCGACTATCCTGCTCTCCTCACTAAATCTGGTAGGAAGAAGTTTAAAAAGGAGATCCTAGTCTCCAACCCAGGCCTCCCTATGACTGACAACTATACCAGTGGCTCCTCCAGGCAAAGTTTCACTGACATCCTCTTTGTCGTTCCCTCGCCAGGCCTATGGACTCTACATATGGTCTCTGTGTTCTCTCCTTTCTCTTTCTCTCCCATTAATGGTGGCACCCGGTGGGAGGCCCTCCTGTCCTCTTTCCACTCCTCTAAGGTTATCATTAATGTTTACCTGAATGGTACCGTTTTGGTCCAAGGCCCTCAGGCCAACCTTCTCCTCTTTGATAGACGCTTCCTACGCCTCATCAAAGTCCCCTCTACCCCTCCACAGCTTCACCGCCTCCCCCTGCTGTCTCCTCCTTGGCTACCTTGCCCATACCTCGTTCCTCTTCTGTCCCGCCCCGGGCTGCTTCAACACTTCTGCAGGGCGTACCTCTGATTTGTACCCCTCCCCGGAAGTATTTCAAGGACGGCAACCTTCTCCATATTGCCACTCTAAACTCTCGCTCAGCTATCAAACACTCCTCTGACATCTACCGCCTCCTGGAAGAACTTGACCTCATTGTCCTTGGTCTCACCGAGACATGGTTCACAGCCAGCTCTGTCACGAGTTTTGACACTCTCCTAACTGATGGCTACAAGATCCTCTCCGTGCCCAGATCCAACCGTTCCAGAGGGGGTGTAGCCCTGATCTTCCTTTACTTTACTTTACTTTACTACATTTGTATAGCGCGACCATGAACCCGAAGGCGTGAGGGCACTACAGAACACCGATAACAAAAACAGGAAACATATTCATAATGTAGGGCTGAACGAGATTATATCACTGGCATATTGGTCGTTTAGTGGAACAGGTGGGTCTTTAATCTTTTTTTAAAGAATTCTAAGGAGTCCATGGATCTTAACTCCAGCGGGAGAGCGTTCCAGGCTCTAGGTCCATTAGAGAAGAAGGCTGAATTGGTTGTTCTGACAGTGTGGCACTTAGGTTCAGATTGAAGAAACAAGTTATTTGACCTAAGTGCTCTTGTGCTAGTTCTTATGGATAATAGCTGTTGTAAATATCCAGGCATCTTCCCAGATCTGCACTTATGTACAATAGTCAAGGTGCGGAATATAAATCTAGAGGCCACAGGCAGCCAGTGAAGCTCACATCTCGCTGGTGTAACATGGTCTCTGTGTTTGAGTTTCATAATGGCTCTAATAGACCCATTTTGGCAGATTTGCAGCCTGTTACATTCAGATTTATTAATTCACATAAGAAGGCTCGAACAGTAATCTATTTTAGAGCCTACTATTGCTCTCGTGATAGTTTCTGCATTGTCTTGTGAGATAAGAGGCCTTAGATGTGTTAGAAGCTTAATGTAGTATGCACATGATGAGACAATACTACTGACATGCTGTTTCATAGACAAGTGTTGGTCGAAAGTCACTCCCAGGGTTTTTACTTTTTTTAGAGGTTTGATGGATTCTTCTCCCAGCTGGAAGTTATTATACTGTGGACCAAGTTTAGTAATGGTATGCGGTGAGCTGACTACCAGTAGTTCAGTTTTGGATTTGTTCAGTGCTAACTTATTATGAACCATCCAGGTTTCAATTATAGTAAAAACTTTATTGATGGCAATTTCATCCAGTCTGTGGGACCCTTGAAGCGGGATGACACATTGAGTGTCACCCACGTAGTTGGTAAATATAATGTTCTCATGGTCGAGCATTGCAAACAAAGGAGCTGTGAATATATTGTAAAAACAGTGGGAAGTGCAGGCACCCTGAGGAACACCACAGGTTGTAACAATAGACTCAGATTTGGCATTGCCTTGGAAGACCCTGCTAACTCGATAGTTGAGAAATGACAAAACCCATTTTCAAGCTAGTGGGGAGAAGTTGGCCACTTCAGATAACCTGGTGGCCATGATATCATGGTCCACCAGGTCGAAAGCCGCGGAGAGATCTAGCAGCATAAGTAGAGATGCCTCCTTATTATCCATACATGCCATCAATTTGGACTTGAGCTCAAGAAGCACGATTTCAGTGCCATATCCAACTCGAAATCCCGACTGATGGTCATTAAGTATGGGGTATGTTTTTAGATGATCAGCAATTTGTATGTACGCCATACGGTCCAGAATCTTAAGCAAGAATGCTGTGTTGGTGATAGGGCGATAATTGTTTGGCATGTCAACTGAGAGGCCAGGTTTTTTCAAAATTGGCATAACCCAGAATTTCTTAAGATCCTGAGGTACCATGCCGGTAGATATAGAAGTATTGACAAATTGGCATATGGAAGTAATTAGGGAAGGGGCACAGGTCTTAATTATCATAGTAGTGTGCATGTCTTTTTTACATCTTGTGGGCTTAAGTTGGGTGATAATAGTTTCTAAGTCCTTTTCTGTTATGGGGGAGAGATTAAAGATAGGAATCATTGATGCTCTCTGAAACGACCATTCTGAAGGTGTAGTCATAGTGCATTTTAAGTTGTTACTTTTCTCTAGTATATTTACCTTGATGGTATCTAATTTTTTATGCATGGCTTGTTGCATAACTTTGCTCCAAGTGACATCATCCGGGAAAGAATCATCTGGGATGGTATGGTTAGTCCTTTCTTGTTCCTTCAGGATGCAAAAAAGCTCTTTAGTATTATGCTGGGCATTTTGTATACTGTCATTAAAAAAGCAGGATTTAGCTTTAGTAATAGCTTTTTTGTAAGTCGAGATGGAGGCTTTGTATTTGTTGAGAAGCAGTGGGGTACTATGCTTCTTCCACAAATAATATGATTTGGTAGCGAGTGATTTCAACGACTGAAGCTCAGAGGTTAAACCATAGATTATGTTTAGTTTCAGTTTTAGTCATTTTCATCTTTATAGGTGCAAGAATTTGAGCAACATTTTCTAAACTGGAGGAGATCCTTTCTTCTAGGTTTTCCGGGGAGTCAAATATAGGGTCAGTTGTAATATTAAGAAATGATTCTACCTTATTCATCTTGATGTTCTTTAAATTTCGATGCAGTACTTTAATGTGGTTTTGACATTTACGTTTGATAGGAAAATCTACCAGAATGTCAAAGTGCACAAAATAGTGATCCGACCACGGGCAAGGTGAGAGTATTACATTATAAACATTGGTTTCATGGCTCGCAACCCAGTCTAGGATATGGCCCAAACTATGTGTGGCCTCTTGAACCCATTGTATAAAACCTAATTCTTGTAGTGCTTTTTGCATTTCCAAGGCAATTTTGTCATCTTTATGGTTAAACCATAAGTTGAAGTCACCCAGAAGCAAATATTTCATATTAGCTTTAATGGTGGCAAGTATATAAGATGATAGATTTTTTACAAAATCACTTGTCATATGGGGGGGGGTTTGTATAATAGAAGGATATTTAAAGTGCTTTCTGCATTCAGGGTAGTTTTGATGCAAAGAGAATCCACCCCATCCATTATAAATTCACTGCTTTCCCAGAAATTAAAATCTAGTTTATGTATAATCGCGACACCCCCACCCTTACCATCCTTTCTATTGCATCTAATCATGCCATATCCCAAGGGGATAGCGAAGTTGAGCGATGGGCCAGCTGCTGCGTGTGCCCATGTCTCAGTGATGGAGTGGATTCCTGCCTCTGTCATTCCTACGCAGTCCTACTCCTCTTTCGAATGCCTCGTCTGCAGGCTCTCTCTCTCTCCTGTCCATTACCTTACTGTGGCTGCCATCTAGCGGCCACCTGGTCAGATCTCCTCCTTCCTCTCTGAGGGGGCGGACCTCTCCTCTTCCTTCCTGGTCTCAAGCACTCAACTCCTCGTTCTTGGAGACTTCAATATCCATCTGGATGCTTCTTGTCCTTGCACTGGACTCTTTCGTGACCTCTGTGACTCTCTCTCTCTCTCTCTCTCTCTTCTCCCCTCTGGACCAATTCACTCTGCAGGGCACACCCTGGATGTTTTGATCTCTTCAGACCTTCCCCTTTCGATCCCTCTCACCACTCCTCTCTCCTGGAGTGATCACTTTCTCTTTTCCTCCCATCTCACCCTCTCTACCCCTCAAGCCAAGCCAACTCCAGCACTGCCACCTTACTTCTCGGTTATCCGAACCATGAAGCGTGTGTCAGATGAAGCTTTCACCACTTTCTCCCCCTCCCCCCTTGTCTGACTCACACCCTGAAACAGCCCTTTCTATGCTCCACTCTGCTATATCTGATACTCTCGATGTTCTTGCCCCTGTCATGAGGATCCGCTCGACAACCAAAGCCAACTCTTGGTACGACTCAGACCTCACCACCCTTAAACTCAAATGCAGGGTGGCTGAGAGGAAATGGCATGCTTCCGGTATATCTGCTGACAAATTGGCCTGCCCCTTGGTCCAAAGGCAATACCGGCTCTCTAACTGCACCAAGGAGAGAGCCCACAGGCAAGCCCGCATCTCTGCGGCATCTAACAACTCGGTCGAACTCTTTAAAGTCTGCAAGGAGCTGGCCAATCCTGCTGCAGTCTCTCCCTCTCATGTCCCCTCCCAGGCCCTCTGCACGGCCCTGGCTTCTCATTTCATCTGTAAAACACAGGACATCCTGTCTTCTCTCTCTTCGTCGCCTCCTTCTACTCCCCTCTCTTCATCTGGCTCTTCTTCATCCACCTTTCCTCTCCCCTTCTCTGCCTTTCCCTTGTTCTCACCAGATGATGTTTCTAGACAAGTCCGATCTATGAAAGCCTCATCAAAACAGTTTCATCCCTGTTCCTCCAAAACCATTAAGGGTCAGATTGACACTCTGGCACCAACACTCTTCTGGTATGCATGAGGTCAGGACCATAGTGCTCTGCAACAGGACAGACAAGGGGTGACAGCACATACCTAAGTCCCACCCATCTTCCTGTCTGTTGTAGAACAAAGTGTCTCCCTGGTTAACTGAGCCGAGCCCCCTGTGACTCTTGATTAAAGCACAGGTCTCCCTTGACCATTTACTGCCTCTCATAGACAGGGGTTGGAACTAGCTTCAATTTGACACATTGCACACCAAAATGGTGTTAGCCCCACCTTTCCTGTTGTCTGTTCCGGCAACCAAGCCTCTCCTCTAGGCTTGCTTCAATTATTTCATTAGTATGCACTCCCACTAGGCGAATTAGACAAAGGGAAAGCAGATCCATGGAGCCTTTGATATTAAATTAGGCTGCCCATGGCTGCAGGAAGGTGTGCCTTCCCCCTTCTTGCGATGCTTTGATGTACCCGTGGCTGTCACATTCCAGCTGAATTTGACAATGGAAGACACCGCCTGTAGGCGGTGTCTTCCCGGAGTACACGTGACTATGCATTTTGTGCGGGAAGCAGATGAAATGGGTGCAGAATGGCCGTACACATTTCTCGGAGCTCAGTCCCCCATCATTCATTTTGATTATTAAAAAATCAAAAAGCCTAGGCGAGTGCACTCTCTCCGTGCAGAAGGTCAAATTCCTCACAACATGCCAGTTTTTGCAAATAAAATAACACATAATTGTGAGACCGCAAGTTGGTTTGTAAGCCCCAGAGAGACATCAGGCAGCCCAATGGTCCTCCCTCAGCTTCCTGGTGCCCCAGCATGCAGAGTTCTTAAATTGAAGTAAAAAACGAGGGCTTTACGAGAACTCATATTTCACCATTTAGTAGTGAGGCTCTATTGTCTAGAAGGTGAATGGGCTGATTGAATTGACATCACAGGAACCTGCTATTTCATGTGTTTGTATTCTGTATTTTTATTTAAGAACAGGATATTATTTCAAAATGAAATGATTTACAAAATAGGCGATAACAGAGAGCAGAGTCAGTCCTAGGATAAGGTGCCTTTGCATATGAGCATTGCTTTATTGAATTGCCTATGCTGGGGAGTGAAGGGGTTTGAATAGGAACATAATGCAGGGATATGAATTTGGGGACCTTAAAACATGTTTAACATTTAGAGCCTGAGGCCATTATTTACATATTTTGAACAAATAGCATATGTTCAACTGAGGGCAGAATGCAGGAGAGGTGGTTTCGGTAGCTTGTTCGGATAGGAGGTTGGATGGGTTTGGGGTGCGACGTCCTTTGCTAGAAAGTGGAGTTTAAGCCTTGTTTTAAACCTTGTTTTAAAGAGTTGCTCTGAAATGATGGCTCTCATGGCCAAGGAAGAGTATTCCTGTGGAGTGGGGCAAGTAGAGAAAAGGAGGGAAAGTGGGAGGAGACATGGGAGTTGAGGCGACAGATAGGTTGTGAAGAGTGGATGCGTGAAGAGCTTGAAAGGGAAAGTAAAGTAAGATGCATTCAGTGAGGAAGTGGGGCCAAGACCAGGGACAGTTTCATAGATAAGTAAATACAATTTAAAGAGAGAGAGAGAGCGGTTTTAGCTGCATAGTCATCGAGTATGATGAGGGTAGGTAGAGGTGGGGAGGGTCTTGGTAGGTTGAAGAGAGCGTGTTTCAAAATAAACGACTTTGTTGAGGTGAGCAGAGGAGTAGAGGGGTTAACCAAGAAGTAGGCTTGAACAGTAGTCCAGTTTGCAGAGCACAAGAGTAGACATAAGGGTGTTAGCTCAGTGGTGCGTTAAGTGTGGGTGGGTTTTTCTATTGTTTCAGAGATTGAGTCTGCTGTGGGGATGGGCCACTAATCACCTTAACCGAAAACAGGCCCACCACTTAAGAAGCGATACATGGTTGTACATAAAGCAAGTTTATTGTACAAAGCTCCGGGGAGCGGTTAGATGGTGTTGCAGGTCCAAACAAACCCAAGTCTCAACAGTACAACACCAGTTGGCATGTTACATGCTTTTTGCAACAATTTAAAACACTCCCAGATACTTTATTACCATCCATCCCCCAAATATGATTGGACAAATAAGATTGGACAAAAGAAATCCCATCTTTTTCCCATTCTTCCATTTTCATTGGCCAGTCTTATCATGATTATCATCTTCAGATCATACTCAAAACACACGTCTTCTTGGGTTTCGTCTATAGTAGGTCATGACATCAGTACATGGTTAAACATTGGTATTGAAAACATAATACATTGCTAACAATAACTGGCTTAAGACCTTTAACTTTAAGTATGATTGCACATCGCCTGCTTACGTATTTTAGCAAATAGAACAAGGTCTGCATAAACAGTATTGGGTTCTCAATTCCCCAAACTCCTGGTGCCTCAAAATGACCTTCTAATTTATGAGGCCACAAACTGGCCCTCATTACAAAACCGGCGCTAAACCATGGCGCTATTAGCACCATGGTTGCTGCTGCTATTTTAACGAGTCCGCCATGGTGAAATGGGGAAGTACCACCCCATTCCAAGGTTGGCGGGGTGGTACTTCCCCCATTTCACCATGGCCCTTCCCCATTCCCATTTTTGCCCCATAGGGCATTATGGGTATGGGGAAAGGCGGTAATTACGGTACCGCAAATTGCTTCCATGTGACTAGAGACCTTAAAATCCTTCTTCTCAAATTGCGGTACCGTAATTATCGCCAGGGTCCCTTTGCAGGTCCCTGCAATAACGGCTGGTTCCAGCCACCGTTATGGGAATTGGGCGCTAAGGGATTACCGGTACCGGTACTCTTACCGGTAATCCCTTAGCGCCAGGGTCGTAATGACCCCCACAGTCTCTGATGACCTTGAAAAACACTTAACCATCGGACCCTAGCCTCGAGCTTCATGTTTATTACCACCAAACAAATGACTGACCCCCCCGCTAAAGATTTTAATACAAAAGACGAAATACCATCTGTTCCCTTGGGGTACTGTAAACCTTTTCCTGTTCGGTCGCTGACCTTTTTACTAGGTAACTCATTCATCTTTCCATCAAGAATGCCCCTGCTACTTAGAATTCATGTGCAACTGCTAACCATGGAGCAAAGCACCCCATTGTGTGAATTGTGTTTGTGTTGCATTTGCAGTTTTAATATTGTGTCTTTCTATGTGCGTGAGGATCTAATGTGCATACATTCTAAACAATTGTAACATTCAAAATAACATATAATAACTCCATTCGATTCATATAGATTTGCAACACTGCCCCAGTTCTCTGCCATCCCCCGGTCATCAATATGGTGAGCGCATGTCACAGCTACTCAGTTCTGGCGCCGGTGCAGGAGAGGAACTAGCCACCATTAGGGTGCCATCACGCTTTCCTACAATGCACTTACTGCTCCCGCTTTTTTCAAGATGGCCGCTGCCAGCTGAATATCTTCATTCCGAACTGCAACGGCAGCGAATTGCATCCCATACGTTTGTTTCTGGGTAAGGTGCACATTTTTCTGCTTTTCTGCTCATTGCTCTTCGAGCGAATCTTGCCTTCTGTGCCCCATGTCTTCTCGCAGTGGCGCACCTCTCTTCTGCATCCTACCTTCGGCTCTTAAGTACTATTTTACTTAGCTGTTTGCTCCGAGTTCTGATTCTGCATTCGTGTTTATTCCTGTACTTCCTTACCAGCCATTCTGTCCTGATTCTACTTTGGTTGCACAGCTTGCTCTACTACCTGCTTGTTCTTACATTCCGCCTTGGATAGTGGATTTTCACTGAGTGGCTTCCATCTTCACTCTTCTGGCTTCCTACATGATTATCATCTGTTTATTTTGTGCCTTGTGGTTTTTTCCCCCTGTTGGGTGTTCTGGGGGAGTGAGTCCCTTGCCTTGACTGAATTCAGCAGATAGGCATAGTGGCTATTTCTTGTGGCAGACCATACCTCTACCAGAATGGTAGACCTCCAGAAAGAAGAACAAGGCAAAGGAACCTATAGAACCTGCCCCCCACACTTCCTCTGAACATTCAGGTGAGGATTTTAAGGGGTTATTAACAGTTTACAATGCCCAGAAACAATGGCTAAGGCGGAGCAGGTGCAAGAGTTACTGGCCACAGTACAAGGTTTAACTCTAGACGTTCAGAATCTTAAGACAGAAAACACGGTCTTAAGGCAACTAGTCACTGCAAGAGAACATCACATATGGATCTTCCCACCTTGGGTCTAACTTCGGGGAAGTATGATGGTTCACCAAGGAAACTTAAGGCGTTCACAGACGCTTGTGTTGTGCATTTCACATTCCATAGTGGCACTTATGCTTCTGACCACTCCAGGATCGGATTTATGATATCGAACATGGTTGGTAATGCTCTTGCATGTGCTATGCCATTGGTAAAATCTGCCAAACTGGTGCTACAAGATTATGGGGTGTTTCTAGCCTTTTTGAAATGAACCTTCAAAGAACCTGAAGTGGTGTTTTCTGCATGCAAATCCCTCCTGGACATACAACAAGGATCTGCAGATGTTATGTCGTATGCAACCTTGTTCGAGTGTACTGCCTCCGAAGGCGGTTGGCCTGAAAAAGCTCAATACACCATCTTTAGACGTGGCTTGAATGAAGAAATGAAGGATGAATTAGTCTGCACCAATCTTCCTGATACTTTGGCTGCCATGATATCCATCATGATACAAATAGAATATCGCCTAACTGAGAGAAAGTCTGAGGGAAGAAGGAATAGGGGGCCCCAATTGATGTCCCCAGGAGTTTCACTCCCTCTTCCGTCTTCTTCTGAAGAACCCATGCATGTGGGGGCTGCTAGAGGGTTACTTTCTCCTACTGAAAGGGAGAGGAGAAACGATAAGGGACTATGTATGTACTCTGGTTCCGCTGGCCATCTCCTCCACAGCTGCCCTAAAGTGCCATCCCAGTGTTCAGGAAACGACAAACCACGGTACTAGCAGGGGCCAGTTACCGGGTCCGGATTTCAGTCCCTCAACCACTCTCACTAGCTGTACTGCATGGACGGATACCAGACCCAAGGTAGTATGTATCCAGTTGACTGTCGAACAAAGGACCCTAGAGACTCTAGCCCTCATAGAGAGCAGGGCTGCAGGTAATTTTGTAGATACAGTCTGGGCTAAGAAGGAAGGAATTTTGTTACAGGTGAGAAAAGAAAACCAACCTGTAGAAGGGGTAGACAGAACACCCTTATGTTCTGGACCCATCACACATACCACGGAGTTGATGGGGATGAGGATTTCCAACCATTATGAAACGTTGCATTTTGATGTCATCCAAGCCACGCATTTGGCAGTAATTCTGCGTATATCCTGGTTGAGAAAACATAATCCTAGTATCAACTGGACCAAGAACATTTAGTTGTTTGAGTCAGATCATTGTTCTAACCAATGCCTAGAGGAGATCCAAGGAAACACTATATTAGCTAGTTCTCCTCCACCAACTTTCGGTCATCGGAGTGAAATTCATACCTCCTAACCTCCAAGAATTTGCTGATGTATTTCAAGATAAAGTGCCTAATGAATTTCCACCACATCGCCCAGAAGACTATTTCATAGATCTGGTCCACAAGGCCCTAGTACCTTTTTGGCACCTGTATCCATTATCTATCAAAGAAAAGACTCATCCGGCCTCCTCGTTCACTAGCTGGGACATCCATCTTTTTTATACCTAAGAAAGATACACGTGAAAGGAGACCCTGCATATATTATCGGGTTCTCAACAAGGTTACTATTAGGGATCGATATCCAATGCACCTAATTAAAAATATTTTGGAAGCCGTACAAGGGTCTGTGATGTTCTACAAACTAGGTCTACGAGGGGCCTACCATCTTCTACGCATCAAGTCCGTCGATGAGTGGAAGTCGGTCTTTCGGATGCCCTTCGGGCACTTCGAATATCAGGTCATGTCCTTTGGACTTGTAAACGCCCACTCAGTATTTCAACGTTTTATGGACAGACTGTTCGCTGACATGTTATTTCATTCCGTAATCATCTATCTTGATGATATATTGATCTTCTCCTCTTCACGTCATCAGCATCGGAAACAGCTCTCTGAGGTTCTGCACAGGCTGCCTGCTCATCATCTGTTGGTTAAACCAGAGAAATGTCTGTTTGGAGTGTCATTGGTACCCTATCTGGGCTTCATACTCACGGATCAGGGTATTGAGATGGATCAAATTAAACTATCGGCTATCCTTAAATGGCCAGCACCCATGTCTGTGAAAGAGAGTCAACAGTTTCTCGGGCTTGCAACCACTACCACAAGTTTATTCTGGGAATTTTGGAGTTAGTGCTCCCCATCACTGCGCTCCTCAATAAAAATGTACATTTCCAATGAGATGCCACAACAGAAGATGCCTTTCAACATCTAAAGACGTTACTCTGTACAGCTCTCATTCTGTTACAACCTAACCAGAACCTACCTTGCATCATCGAGGCTGATGCCTCAGATGAGGTTGTTGGGGCTGTACTCCAACAGGAAGTGGAGGGATTGGAACATCCCATTGCGTATCTATCAAAGACCTTATCCCCCATCAATGCAATTACTCAGTCATCAAAAAGGACCTGTTAGCTACAAACTGGCTTGCGAAGAATGGCGTCATCTGTTACAAGGGGCCAAGAATCCATTTGAAGTCTGGGCTGATCACCGAAATCTCTGAGTCTTACAACAGCTGGAATGTTTGAACCCCAGACAAGCCAAATGGGTTCATTATTTCACACAGTTCGATTTCACCTTAACCTACATCCCAGGAATCCAAAACGTCATTGCTGATTCCTTGTCTCACTACCAAGATCTGGATTTCACTGTTCCTAGACTCAGGGAATCTATGTTTCCCCAAAACATATTTGTGGTCCTAGTTTCATCTTTCTTACAAAAGTCAAAGAAGACAGCTCTAACTCCTCTTTCGATTACATACGGACTTCAGAGAAAGTCTTTCGAAAAGAAAGAAGGTATGCTGTTTTACCAAGGGCATCTAGTGATTCCAAAATCATCACTGCAAAGACAAATCCTTACTTGGTGCCATGGCAGTAAATTGGTGGGACACAGAGGATTTCCAACAACTTTGGATCTTGTACAGCAACAATTTTGGTGGCCTAACATCCGTGGAGACGTTAAGGCCTTTATATCCTCCTGCCCTGGTTGTGTTCAATGTAAATGTAGCACTTGGAGGCCTATTGGGTTATTGGTGCAAGCACCAGTACCTTCCCGGCCGAGGAGGCATTTATCCACTGATTTTGTGGTTGATTTACCACCCTCGCAAGTGTCAGAAACCTGAAGGTGTCTCCCAGACTAGTCCCCAAGGATCTGTCATCCAGGTGGCCAGGACACGGCCATCGCTATTGGATCCAGTTCCTGGAGGTGGACCAGTGCGGGAGTATCACCTGGATGGGGGTTCTCGGGGAGTGGAAGTTGGACACCGACGGGGTGAGATGCGGTATTCCCCTTCTTATAACACCTTTTCCCCACCCTACCACGTAGGATACTCAGAAACTCTACCCTCCCCCCTCTCCTGACTCAAATACTTTCTCATGACACGAAACACAACGGATTAACACCGGAGCCGTTTACCTGACATGTCCCAACACAAGGGTCAGGCAAAGTCAGGCAATTGTTCAGAATCACATACACCTGATGGGCCTTTCCCTTCCCCACAGGGATAAAAGGTGGAGCATGAGAGCACACTACAAGGCAGACCACACGATGAGATGGCTATCCCAGGGCGGAAGTTCAAGAGAAGGAGAGAGGTGGCTAGTACCGAAGGAGTGACAAGGAGGGAAGCGACCTTTCCCTTTTTGAGCCAGACCCATGAAGCCTCTGTGAAAGTAATCATAAAACCACGAACAATAGTCAGCCTGTGTTGCAGCAGCTGTCAACGGTACACAGAGCCCTCCTACAATGATAACCAGAACAGGGAGAGATGCTTGCTACCATGGTACTGTCCTGGACTCCAAAGAGAAGAAAAACCAAGTGGTTCATCACAGATGGTGAGTCAAAAGAAGACCCGATAAGAAACCGCATTGTGTTGAACTAAAGATGCGAATGGCAAATTATGGGAAATCAAAGAACTGTTAACATCTCAGAGGAAAACCAGCTGCAGAGGGGGGTCTGGCACCACATGGGTGCTCAATCAAGAGACTCTGGTTGATTCCCCTATTGTTGAAGCTACCGATACCAGAAGGCCTTAGGAGAGCCGCAGGGAAAAGGTCAAAGTGGTCATACAGGGGTCTAGTAAAATCCCCTGTATAGTCGAAAGTCTTTGACCGACAAGTAATGGGAAAACGAAGGGGAGCGAATCTTGCATAGAGTGAAAGTAGAAGGAACTGTGAGGCTGGTAAATGTCCACCCGACGGAGCAATGCCTGCAGAATGGGACGAAGCATGATGCCCCAATGAACATTGTGTTGACAAGAGTGAACCCGGCAGAGGGATGTCCAGAGTGGATTGTCTAAAAGGACATTAAGACTTGTGAATGCAACAGGTGAAATTGTTTTGGAATAGGAGCCATTGTGAACCCGATGGAGGGAGGCTAACATTCAAGAAGGGTCTGAGCCCGGAAGAGGGGAATCCAGGGGTGAAAAGTCATCACCCAAGGTATATACGGAAAGGAACTTTTTGTTTGGTTATTTTGAACACATCAGATTCTCGAAGGCAAGAGACTTTTATTGTGTCAAAGAAACTTAACCACCGAAGATCCTGATACCTGAGAACGGAGCTGTAGTCTCGTGCTGGGAAAGCCAGAGAGTGTGCTGTGCTCAGGAGTCCCACCTTGTCCCGTGCTCAAAACATGGGGAAGGGAGACCCCTGGCTACCACATCCTGATTTATCATTTTGTGAACACTTCTTTCTTTCTTATGAACCCTTTCCCACACTCTTTTTGTATTTAGTTGTAAGGATTGGCAATAGGTTTTTTTAATGTAGGCCCTTTTATTTGAAAAGACCCCACTAGGGCTGCCTTATTATTATTTGATGGTCGTATCTTGCTCACATCTTAGATTTAGGTTTAGATTAGGCATTTTTCCAACCTACCTATACAGTTTAATAAACACCCTGAAACTGCAATCACTTGTGTCTGTCTTTACTGTTGCCACCATGTGTTCCTTACACAAGGAAACTGCAATCATGGTCACCATTGATTCATTTTCTAGACTGGCCCATTTTATTCCTTTTCATGGGATATCTACTGTGGCTGAAATGGCCAGAATCTTTCTCCGAGACATATTTAGATTACATGGTCTACCCGAAAGCATCATTTCAGATCATGGATCACAATATAGATCACATTTTAGGGGTAGCCTTTGTAAACTCTTGGGTATAAGAAGGGCTTATCCTCAGGTATCACCCTCAAACTAACGGACAGACAAAGAGACTGAATGACTCTATGGAGCAGTATCTCCGGTGCTTCACCAATGCACAACAAGATGATTGGCTAGATCTGCTTCCTACAGCCGAATTCTCCCATAATAATGCTGTCAATTCGTCCACAAAATTGAGTCCTTTCTTCTGTACATATGGCTTTCACCCTCGCTCTTTGCCCATCAGTGTTTATCCATCTACTAAGATCCCATCAGTGGATTACATTTTATCGACCACCGCCAGTGCTCAGAAATCTGCTCAACAATGTCTGGAAGACAGTAAAAAGAGAACAAAGTTACAGGCAGATCAACATAGAACCGATGCTCCAGAGTGAAAGGTTGGATCCAAGGTATGGTTATCCACTAAGTACCAAGATGGGTTAATCCTTCGAAGCAATCGCCACGATTCATCAACTCATACAGGATTGTGACTAAGATTAACCCAGTGGCTTTTCGACTGCAATTAACAAAGTCTCTGATCAGGTTACATCCTGTGTTTCATGTTACTCTTATACATACATGAGTTCCAGATCCTTACTCCAGACAGAAGAACACATATGGGTGCAATGTACCAGATACTGAAGAATACAAGGTTTCACACATCTGCAATTCACACTATTGTAGAGGTTCTCTGCAGTATTTGGTGAAGTGGAAGGGGTACCCACAATCCAAAGATTCTTGGGAGTTAAGCTCCTATGTCAACGCATCTCCACTCATCCGGCAATTTCATCGACTTCATCCCGGTAAACCCAGTACCTCCAGGTATCGGAGGGGGTATACTGTCATGGCTGCTCCATTCTGGTGCCAGTGGAGGAGACGAACTGGACACCATTAGTGTACCATCATGCTTTCCCGGAACGTACATGCTCGGTCTAGCCTTTTTCAAGATAGCTGCTGCCAGCGGAATATCTTTATTTCGAACTGCAACAGCGGCGTGTTGCAACCCGTATCTTTCTTTCCGGGTAAGGTGCTAGTTTTCATGCTTTTCTCCTATTTGCATTTTGTATTTATTTAAATTTATATAGCGCTTTAATCCAAGGTGCTTTACATGAGGAACAAGAAAATACAACAAGCAATACATGACATTAAATCTAAACCAGAAAACAGTACAAGGAACTGTTTACATTATTTATGAGGTTAATTGCAAATGGAGAGCGACCAGGGTGAGAAAGGTGGGGTAGGAGGTGAAGGTGGAGGTGGCTTCAATAGAGAAAAGGAAGAAAAGAAGCTAACCTCATCACTCTTTGAGCGAATCCTGACCTCTGTGCCTCGTGCCTCGTGTTCTTGCGGTGGCGCCTGTCTCTTCTGCATCCTACCTTCAGCTACCAAGTACTATTTTACTTACCTGTTGGCTTCTAGTTCTGATTCTGCCTTCATGTTTATTCCTATGCTTACTTAACAACCATTGTGTCCTGATTCTACTTTGATTACACAGCCTGCTCTCCTACTGTCACGACCCGGCCAGGTTGGAAATTGCCTTGGCGATTATCCGAGCGCTATTCGGCAAGTAAAAGTCCCTGAGACTACAACTCCCACAACGCCTGCTATCATAGCCGCGTGAAGTACGCGTGACGTTGCAATGATTTCATTTGTTGGGAACGATATATAACTCCCATCTACCCGGAGATCGAGTGCTCCTAAACTGTTGTTAGTTGCGAGCTCCCGGACCCGTTTCTTGAATCCTTGACTAACCAGCGCCTGAATTAACTTATTGCCTTCGCCTTGTCCGTACCTGCTTCCCGACGCCAGCCTCCCTCGATTGTTCCCCTTGGATATTCTGAACCCGGCTTACTCATTCTCGACCTCCTAATTCTAAATCCTTAAACTTTGGTGACCCGATACCTCGAACATCTCCGTAAGGAAATTAGCGTGAAGTGAACGCTCACTTCCCATTTCAATTTTCCTTTTACTTCTGTTGCTTCGAACTATATTTTGGGACGCTTTGCTGTTTACCTTTTGGATTGCTTTGAACTTTTATTTGGGACGCCTTGCTGTTTACCTTTTGGATTGCTTTGAACCTTTATTTGGGACGCTTTGCTGTTTACCTTTTGGATTGCTTTGAACCATTATTTGGGACGCTCTGCTGTTTATACTTTGGATTGCCTTGAACCTACTTGGGACGCTCTGCGGTCTTCGCCCTGGTGATCCTAAGATACTGGCAAACTTCCACTCCTCCCTCCCTACAATTCGATACTAGTAGGGTACTGGTATATTATTTCTACGGTGCAGGTAAGAGTGGGGATTGGGGGTGGTGTTGGCTGTTTGTTATCCAACACTACTTGGCTGCATTTTTCTGAACAACTGTTTTCTTTGTTTTGTTCTTTGTCCCTCTAGCTCTGACGATTCTGCTCCGGCCTTTTCGCTCAAGCCCCCAACCTGTCAGGTTTATTTATCCCTGAAGGCTGAGCTCTTGGGAGGGAAGTCTTGGGCGCATCTCCATAAAAGCCCAGGATTACTTGAGCAAAAGGAAATACTGCATACAACCAGAAAACAACCTCTGGGTTGTGACAGATTTAGGAACCTAACATAACGCCTATTGGTTATGGAAGCCGCATCTGACCCGATGGCAGCTCTCATGCAGGCTTTTTCTGCCTTGCGTACCGATATGGCATCTGCCCATGCGACCTTACATCAACGCATGGATGTATTACAGAGCTTTGTGCAGCCATTACCCCATGATGAGGAATTCGGGGATGGCGCTGCAGCGGCACCTCCTCCGGTATTTCCCCCAACTCCAGCTCCGGTGGTTCTTCCTGGGCCATTTCCTTTGGCCCCACCCGAACGCTTTTTGGGGGATCCCAAGGCGTATCGGACTTTCGTGAATCAATGTCGCCTTCACTTTCTTTGTCGTCCTTTGGCGTTTCCAGATGCTACCACTAAGGCGGCCTTCGTTCTCTCCCATTTAGGCGGCACTGCCACAGCATGGGCTAATCCTTTGTTGGAAGCTAATGATCCGGCTCTTTATGACTTTGATCGGCTAATTCAATCCATGAACAGCGTTTTTGATATGCGATACAAAGCACAAACCACGGATTTAGAATTTTTAGCTATAAATCAAGGCAAGACGGATCTGTTGACCTACCTGGCCCGTTTCAATCAGTTGGCGGCTGAAACCACTTGGCCAGAACAAAAGAAAGCGGCTGTTTTCTACAAAGGTTTGTCGGAGGACCTAAAGGACGCCTTGTCAGTGGTGCCCGCCCTTCCACCTGGTTTTCCTGAGTTACTCGACCTGGTTCTCCAAGTTGATGCTCGGATTCGGCAAAGACGGGGCGAACGTCGGTACCCTGATATTCGTACCTCTTCCCGGTCAGATAGCACTACTACGATTCCTCAAGGCGAGGTTGAACCCATGCAAATTGGGGCCATCAGGGGTCCATTGTCTAAGGCTGAACGAGAGAAACGGGCACTGAATAACCTATGTTTCTATTGTGGCCAGTCAGGACTTTATATACGGCTATGTCCTAAAAGACCAACTAAACCGGCGGGAAACGCCAGGACTCGTCCATAAACCGGGCCTTTAGGATGAGTCAAACGTACCCGGGCTCGGATGCATGTTTTCCGTCTCCACATGTATATCTCACTATGTGCTTCAAGGCCCCTGGTGTCAATTCTTTTTCCAACCCGGTAATGATAGACTCAGGGGCTAGCGGGAATTATATGGATTCCAACCTGGCTAAACATTATGGGCTACCTATAATTTCCAAAATACGACCTGAAGACATACATGCTGTTGACGGTTCCCGTTTGGTATCCGGACAAGTCACGGAACAAACCACTGCACTACAAATGTCCACATTACAGGGTCATTCGGAATACATCACCTTTGACCTCATTACGGCCCCCCAGTTTGGTATGATTCTGGGTCTATCCTGGTTGCAAACCCATAACCCTGTAATCAATTGGGTTAAACAAACCGTGCTGTTCTCTTCCTCTTTTTGCAGTCAGAAATGTCTAGGGACTCAAGAGGCAGCAGTCTTCTCCCCTTGCCTGGCCCTGGTGGCAAGTGTACCTTCCATCAGTGCTTTATCCTCTATCCCAGTCCCTGTACTTCCAGAGGAATACCGAGAGTACTCGGATGTCTTCGACAAAGGCTTATCAGAAAAACTGCCTCCACACCGAGACTATGACTGCCCCATTGACCTTATACCTGGGGCGGTCATCCCACATGGTCGTATCTACTCCCTTGCTCGAAAGGAAGAAGAACACTTGCGACATTACATAGACAAAGCATTACGCTTGGGACACATACGTCCATCCCGTTCACCAGCGGCCTCCCCGATATTCTTCGTACAAAAAAAAGAAGGAGATTTACGTCCATGTGTCGATTATCGTTCCCTTAATAACGTCACAATCAAGAACCAATATCCTCTACCGCTCATTACGGAGCTTCTTGATAAAATGACCTCCTCTACCATCTTCACCAAGTTGGACTTACGGGGAGCATACAATTTGGTGAGGATGCGTGAGGGGGATGAATGGAAAACAGCATTCAAAACTAAATTCGGGCTTTACGAATACTGTGTAATGCCCTTCGGGCTTTGCAACGCCCCAGCGACGTTCCAACACTTTGTCAACGACATTTTCAGGGACCTGTTGGACTGTTACGTCGTAATATATTTGGACGACATCCTGATATATTCAGAAACCTTGTCCCAACACATACACCATGTACGCTCTGTTCTCCTCCGTCTGAGAGAACACTCCCTCTTTGCAAAACTGGAGAAGTGTGTGTTTCATGCATCGTGTGGAGTTTTTGGGTTTTCAAATATCACAAAAGGGAGTGCTTATGTGCACCTCCAAGGTCCGGGCAGTACTGGATTGGCCTGTCCCGACTTCAGTAAAAGCCCTTCAATCATTCTTGGGCTTTTCCAACTTTTACAGACGTTTCATCGCCTCCTTTTCTGAAATAGTTACGCCACTAACTCGGTTAACCAGCCCGAACGTCCATTTCATTTGGGATGAACAGGCGCACTCTGCATTTCAGAAATTGAAGGAAGCCTTTACCACAGCTCCAGTCCTGCAGCACCCTAATCCGACCCTTCCATTTATCGTGGAAGCCGATGCCTCTGCAATTGCTGTGGGGGCTATCCTGTCGCAAATCTGTCCAGCCACCCACCGACTACATCCTGTGGCTTTCCATTCTCGGAAACTTACGCCAGCCGAACGTAATTATACGATCATGGAAAGAGAACTACTGGCGATTAAGGTAGCGTTTAATGAGTGGAGACATCATCTCTTAGGTGCTAAACATCCCATTACTGTATATACGGATCATCGGAATCTCCAGGCATTATCCCATATAAAATGCACCAATGCTAGGCAAATACGGTGGCATTTATTTTTTACCATGTTTAATTTCACAGTGACATATCGCCCCGGTCCACTACATGGAAAGGCGGATGCATTGTCACGTATCGGTACAGATATGGTAACTACGAAACAGTCAACCCCTGTATTATCCTCAGGGACTGTGGTGTGTACTTGTTCGGTTTCTCCGTCCATCTTAGATGGATTAAGGACGTGGGCTAAGGATCATGCTCCTATTCTTAAGGAGCTGGGCGCTGACCTCATCACCGGTCTTCCATATGTTAATGGTTTGCTATACTTACCTGATAACCGTATTCGACGAAAAGCTCTTGAATGGTCCCATGATCTCCCGTTGGCAGCTCACCCTGGTCGGGCTAAAACTTATGATCTTCTCCACCGATGGTGCTGGTGGCCTGGTATGAAGAACGACACCGAACAATATGTCTCCAAGTGTGCAGTATGTACACAGTGCAAGAGGCAACCGGGCAAGCCCGTCGGTCTTCTAATGAGTATGCCGTTACCCCCATATCCATGGCATACGGTTACCCTTGATTTCGTGGTGGAGCTCCCTTGTATCGGGGGTATGTCCACCATTCTTGTGGTTGTCGATGTCTTTACCAAAATGGCACGATTTATACCGTGCTCGGGTATACCTACTGCTTCTATGTTAGCGACTCTGTTTTTTGACCATGTGGTACGATTTTTTGGGCTTCCTACGGTTCTAATTTCTGATCGGGGGTCTCAATTCACCTCACGCTTCTGGCGCTCCCTTACTTCATCTTTGGGTATCGATGCCCGCTTGTCTTCGGCCTACCATCCTCAAACGGATGGTCAGACTGAACGTACCAATGGTACTATGGAACAGTTTCTTCGCTGTCTGTGTCTGCAGCATCAGTCCAACTGGTTCTCGCTACTAGGTGCTGCAGAATTCGCCTATAACAATTCTATGCATTCCTCAATTGGTTGCTCTCCGTTTTATGCTTTATATGGTCTGCACCCAAGAACTCTCCCACCTGTCTTGCCCTCCTTAAAGCAGTTTCCCGCCGCTAATGCTGTAAAAGACTCCTTGCTTGCCATCCGTAAATCGGTGTTGTCCCATCTGCAAATGGTGCAACGTCGTACCAAAATGCAAGCTGACAAACGGCGCACACCCGCCCCTTCGTATTTTTGTGGGGAACGTGTGTGGCTCTCTACAAAACATCTGGCCATTAAAGGAAAAAGGAAACTATTGCCATGTTACCTAGGTCCTTATAGGATTCTACGGTGTCTTAACCCTGTCACCGTTTGCCTAGGGATTCCATCTCATTGGCGGGTACACCCGGTATTCCATGTTTCCTTGCTTCGCCCTTTTGTACCTGGCACGAGATTACCTACTGCCCCCACCCCAGTTAACGTCCATGGTGAAGACGAGTATGAGGTGCGTGCAATCTTGGACACTCGCCTATGTCGTGGGATTCGCTCCTACCTGATCGACTGGAAAGGGTATGGTCCAGAGGACAGGTCCTGGGAACCGGCCTCTAATCTAAACGCTCCCCGTTTACTACGTGCCTTTTGGTCACACCGCTTGCGTAGTCTCAGGAGAAAGCGTTCTTTGTGGGGGGGTACTGTCACGACCCGGCCAGGTTGGAAATTGCCTTGGCGATTATCCGAGCGCTATTCGGCAAGTAAAAGTCCCTGAGACTACAACTCCCACAACGCCTGCTATCATAGCCGCGTGAAGTACGCGTGACGTTGCGATGATTTCATTTGTTGGGAACGATATATAACTCCCATCTACCCGGAGATCGAGTGCTCCTAAACTGTTGTTAGTTGCGAGCTCCCGGACCCGTTTCTTGAATCCTTGACTAACCAGCGCCTGAATTAACTTATTGCCTTCGCCTTGTCCGTACCTGCTTCCCGACGCCAGCCTCCCTCGATTGTTCCCCTTGGATATTCTGAACCCGGCTTACTCATTCTCGACCTCCTAATTCTAAATCCTTAAACTTTGGTGACCCGATACCTCGAACATCTCCGTAAGGAAATTAGTGTGAAGTGAACGCTCACTTCCCATTTCAATTTTCCTTTTACTTCTGTTGCTTCGAACTATATTTTGGGACGCTTTGCTGTTTACCTTTTGGATTGCTTTGAACTTTTATTTGGGACGCCTTGCTGTTTACCTTTTGGATTGCTTTGAACCTTTATTTGGGACGCTTTGCTGTTTACCTTTTGGATTGCTTTGAACCATTATTTGGGACGCTCTGCTGTTTATACTTTGGATTGCCTTGAACCTACTTGGGACGCTCTGCGGTCTTCGCCCTGGTGATCCTAAGATACTGGCAAACTTCCACTCCTCCCTCCCTACAATTCGATACTAGTAGGGTACTGGTATATTATTTCTACGGTGCAGGTAAGAGTGGGGATTGGGGGTGGTGTTGGCTGTTTGTTATCCAACACTACTTGGCTGCATTTTTCTGAACAACTGTTTTCTTTGTTTTGTTCTTTGTCCCTCTAGCTCTGACGATTCTGCTCCGGCCTTTTCGCTCAAGCCCCCAACCTGTCAGGTTTATTTATCCCTGAAGGCTGAGCTCTTGGGAGGGAAGTCTTGGGCGCATCTCCATAAAAGCCCAGGATTACTTGAGCAAAAGGAAATACTGCATACAACCAGAAAACAACCTCTGGGTTGTGACACCTACCTTGCTTGTTCTTACATCCCACCTTGGGTAGTGGATTTTCACCGAGTGGCTTCCATCTTCACTGTTCCGGCTTCCCACAAGATTATCATCTGGGTTGTTTGGTGCCTTGTGGCTTTTTCCCCCTGTTGGTTGTTCCGGGGAGTGAGTCCCTTGCCTTGGCTGAATTCAGCAGATAGACAAAGCGGCTACTTCACGTGGCAGACCATATCTCTACCAGGAACGGAAGACTTCCTGAAAGAAGGAGAAGAACAAGGTGAAGGAACCTACGGATCCTGCCCCCCACACTTCCTCTGAAGGTTCAGGTGAGGAATCTAAGAGGGTTATTGACAGCACAACACAAATCCCTCGTAATAATGGGGACCCTCCTTGACCACCCTGACATTGGCTCCACTGGCAGTGATCATGATGAGCTGGTAGAGTTTCATATCTCTATCAAAAAGAACCCAAACGCTATCAGTGAAGAGGTGAAGAAGTCACGGGATGAAGAAATGGGAGAGGGGAAAGTGGGGTGGGCGTTGGAGGCAGGGAGAAAGATGACTTCCATCTTTGATTAGTTTAGCATGAGGCAGTGTAGAGTCATCCATTTGTGGATGACAGTTGGGCAGTTGGTCATGCATTCATAGATTGCAGGAATGCAGGAGGGAAAGAAGAATATCTGAATGTCATTAGGAAAGAGGTGATAGTTAAATACAAAAGTGGAAATGCATTTGCCGAGGGGTAGGTAGGAAGGTTGAAGAGAGAGATGTGGGCTCATGGATGATCCTTGAGGGGCACCAACTAGAAGGGAAGTTGGGGAGGAGGTGCTGAAGTTCAATGAGATGGAGAAGAATCTTTCAGAGAGATAGAAGGACACCCAGTCAAGTACTGTGTCCTTGAAGCCAAAGGGGTAAACAGTTTAACGGACAAAGGGATAATTCACAGTGTCAAAAGCAGCTGAAGGGTTTAGAAGAATGAGAATGGAGGAGAGGTGAGAGTGGGGAGCAGTGATAAGAGAATTGGCAACCTGGATGATTACAGGTTTAGTGGATTGGTTGGACCAGAATACAGACTGCAGGGGGCCAGAAAGAGGGTGTACCTGGAGATAGTTGATTATACAGTCGAAAGCCAAACCCTCTCGTGGGTTTTACAGTGTTAGGAAATGAGAGAGACATGTCTGTAGAATGAGGGCTTGTCGACGTCAATAGTTGTATTCTTTAGGAGAGGTATGAGTGTGGCTGTTTTGTAACAGGCTGGGAAGATACGGGTTGGGAGGGGTACGTTGGATAAGGTTTGGGGTTGAGCCGAGTTGACAGGTGTGTCTTAACAATTTTTGGTGCAAAGGCGTCAATTGGAGCTCAGGGTGGCTTGGCAAAGCAAAGGATGGGTAGAAGTTGAGAGGGGAAGGTCAGGAAGAAGCGAGATAGAGAGGAGAGTGTGGGGAAGATGGGAGCAGGGCAAGAATAAAAGAGGTAGGGGGAGAAATAGAAGAGTTGACAATGTGTCCTATATTTTGGTGATTTTAGTGGAGAAGCAGTGGGAAATGTCGGCGGCAGAGAGAGAGGAGAAAATGACTGCGATGTTGGGGGGGGGCGGCGGCATGACCCGGAGAGTACTGGATAGTTTACGAGGGTGCAAGTGGAGAGAGAAAACAAGATTAGAAGAATAAGAGCATTTGAGTGTGTCAAGAGCTGGGGACTAGATCAGAAGAGAGTCCTTGTAGTCAGTGAGAAGAACTGGGGTTGTTTGATTGCTAATAGCTCCTTCTTGAATATCCTGTAATTTTTCTCAGCAGCAGTACAGGTGCTCCAACAGTGCGCCCATAGCATAACTGGACACATGGGTTTCCACTAGGTAGGGAAGAGAGGTATCCAGGAGTCTTAAGATAGAGGCAGTCGTAAAGTTCAGCTTTAACTCAATAAAGGCTTCTGCTATGTTTTTATCCCATACATATCTTGTTCCTTATTTCAAGATTTGAGTTAAAGGTAGCAACATTCTCGAATAGTCAGAAATAAAGCACCTATAAAAATTGGCTTGATTTCGCCGGTCAGGGGTGTAGGGTGGTCCCCTGTGGTGTGGGCTGCCTGCGGGGCATGGTTATGGTGGATCGGCTGCCTGCAGGGCATGGTCAGGGGTGATGGGGTGTCCCCTGTGGTGTGGGCTGCCTGCAGGGGGTGCATGTGGCACCTCAACACACGGGTGCGTGAATCTGGGGGTACGCAAGTGCGCTTACCACGTCATTTCGCCGTTGTGAGCGGGGTGCGTGTATTCCGGGGTACGCAAGTGCTCTTTTCAAAGATTTCACCTGCTTGAGCAGGGTACGCAAGTGCGCTCTTCACGTGATTTCGCAGGCGCGAGTGAGGTACGTGTATTCTGGGGTACGCGAGTGCGCTCTTCATGCAATTTTTCCGGCGTGAGTGGGTATTCCAGGGTACGCGAGTGCGCTCTTCACACGATTTCGCTGGCACGAGTGGAGTACGTGTATTCCAGGGTACGCTAGTGCTCTCTTCACGCGATTTCGCCAGCGCGAATGGGGTACATGTATTCCGGGGTTCACAAGTGCTCTCTTTGTGCTATTTCACTGACGCGAATGGGGTATGTGTATTCCGGGGTACACAAGTACGCGATTTGGCTGTGTGAGCCCTCCCGGGTGTGCCCTCCCTCTGTCCCCATACCCCACAGTCAGCCCACACCACAGACGATCACCCTACACCCCTGACTATGTCCCGCAGGCAGCCCACACGACAGGGGACCACCCTATGCACCTGACCATGCCCCGGAGCCAGCCCATCCACCCTGAACATGTCCCAAAGGCAGCTCACATGACAGGGACCACCCTATGCCCCTGGCCATGCCCCGCAGCCAGCCCATCCACCATGACCATGCCCCGCAGGCAGCCCACACCACAGGGGACCACCCTACAGCCCTGACCATGCCCACAGGCAGCCCACATAACAGGGGACCACACTACGCCCCTGACCATGCCCTGCAGCCAGCCCATCCACCATGACCATGACCCGCAGGTATCCCATCACCCCTGACCATGACCCACAGGCAGGCCACATGGCACCATGTACTTGTGAGCCCCAGCACATGTAAACCCCCCACCATTGACGGGCACCTGCCAGCAGGCCTGACTCATGTCCCCCCACCCCACTCCCATTGACGCCAAGCTGCCAGCAGGCCCCAACTCATGTCCCCCCCACCAGTGATGGGCACCTGCCAGCAGGCCCCGACTCATGTCCCCCCACCACTCCCCAATTGACGGCAACCTGCCAGCAGGCCCCGACTCATTTTCCTCCACCCCACCCCCATTGACAGCAACCTGCCAGCAGGCCCCCTGACTCATGTCCCCCCACCCCACCCTTATTGACGGGCACCTGCCAGCAGGCCCGACTCATGTCCCCCCACCAGTGACGGGCACCTGCAAGCAAGCCCTGACTCATGTCCCCCCACCCCAACCCCATTGACCGCAACCTGCCAACAGGCCCCGACTCATGTCCCCCCACCAGTGTCGGGCACCGGCAGGCCCCGGCTCATGTCCCCCCACCCCCATTGACAGCAACCTGCCAGGAGGCCCCGACTCATGTCCCCCTCACCAGTGTTGGGCA
This sequence comes from Ambystoma mexicanum, assembly GCF_040938575.1. Classification (NCBI taxonomy): domain Eukaryota; kingdom Metazoa; phylum Chordata; class Amphibia; order Caudata; family Ambystomatidae; genus Ambystoma; species Ambystoma mexicanum. The sequence goes on along the minus strand of NC_090923.1, from coordinate 1,030,217,829 downwards.
CATGCCAGCAGGCCCCGACTCATGTCCCCCCACCACACCCCCATTGACGGCAATCTGTCAGCAGGCCCTGACTCATGTCCCCCCACCAGTGACGGGCACCTGCCAGCAGGCCCTGACTCATGTCCCCCCACCCCATTGACGGCAACGTGCCAGCAGGCCCGACTCATGTCCCCTCACCAGTGACGGGCACCTGCCAGCAGGCCCCGACTCATGTCCCCCCGCCCCTCCCCCATTGACGGCAACCTGCCAGCAGGGTCCCACTCATGTCCCCCCCACCAGTGATGGGCAGCAGCCAGCAAGCCCCGACTCATGTCCCCCCACCCCACCCCCATTGACGGCAACCTGTCAGCAGGCCCCGACCCATGTCCCCCACCTCCATTGACAGCAACCTGTCAGGAGGCCCCAACTCATTTCCCTCCCACCCCACCCCCATTGACGGCAACCAGCCAGCAGGCCCCGACTTATGTCCCCCCACCCCATTGACGGGAACCTGCCAGCAGGCCCCGCCTCATGTGCCCCCCACCGGTGGCGGGCACCTGCCAGCAGGCCCTGACTCATGTCCCCCCACCAGTGAAGGGCACCTGTCAGCAGGCCCCGACTCATGTCCCCCCACCCCACCCCCATTGACAGCAACCTGCCAGAAGGCCCCAACTCATGTCCCCCCAACCCACCCCCATTGACGGCAACCTGTCAGCAGGCCCCGATTCATGTCCCCCCCACCCCACCCCCATTGAGGGCAACCAGCCAGCAGGCCCCGACTTATGTCCCCCCACCCCATTGACGGGAACCTGCCAGCAGGCCCCGCCTCATGTGCCCCCCACCGGTGGCGGGCACCTGCCAGCAGGCCCTGACTCATGTCCCCCCACCAGTGAAGGGCACCTGTCAGCAGGCCCCGACTCATGTCCCCCCACCCCACCCCCATTGACAGCAACCTGCCAGAAGGCCCCAACTCATGTCCCCCCAACCCACCCCCATTGACGGCAACCTGTCAGCAGGCCCCGATTCATGTCCCCCCCACCCCACCCCCATTGACGGCAACCAGCCAGCAGGCCCCGACTTATGTCCCCCCACCCCATTGACGGGAACCTGCCAGCAGGCCCCGCCTCATGTGCCCCCCACCGGTGGCGGGCACCTGCCAGCAGGCCCTGACTCATGTCCCCCCACCAGTGAAGGGCACCTGTCAGCAGGCCCCGACTCATGTCCCCCCACCCCACCCCCATTGACAGCAACCTGCCAGAAGGCCCCAACTCATGTCCCCCCAACCCACCCCCATTGACGGCAACCTGCCAGCAGGCCCCAACTCATGTGCCCCCAACAAACACGTTGTCACAATACTGGTCCATGATACAAATGCCAACCCAAATCCCACCCCACGCCGCACCACCCCAGTTCAAACCAACCGTCAATTGTACCCACTCCCCAGTAAAAGGCCCATGCCATGACATTCACAAAAGCACATGCATGCACCCAAAAACATGTCCAACAGAGCCACACAGCAGTGACACATGACTGAGCCAATGCTGACTGACACATGCACAAAACAAATGAGAGTATTCCACACCAATATTGAACATTATGGAAATGTATTGAAATAAATGCAAAATGACCAAATGAAAATAAAAAATGAAAATGAGAAAGCAATGAAAGTTCAAAGAAAAAATAATGCAAACTCCAAGAAAAAAGTAAATCCAAAGAAATAAGCAGGCCCCGACTCATGCCCCCCCCACCACTGACGGGCACCTGCCAGAAGGCCCAGCCTCATGTCCCCCCACCAGTGACGGGCACCTGCCAGCAGGCCCCGACTCATGTCTCCCCACCCCACACCCATTGATGGCAACCTGTCAGCATGCCCGACTCATGTCCCACCACCCCCATTGATGGCAACCTGCCAGCAGGCCCTGACTCATGTCCACCCACCAGTGACGGGCACCTGCCAGTAGGGCCTGACTCATGCCCCACCACCCCAGCCCCATTGACGGCAACCTGCCAGTAGGCCCTGACTCATGTCCCCCCACCCCATTGACGGCAACCTGCCAGCAGGCACGTGCTATATATGCCTTCGACGACATCATCCTCAACACAGAGGCCCTCGAGAGACATCGGGCCTCATTACGACCCAGGCGGTAAGTTACCGCCTGGGTCGTACCTTTACCACCATGGCATAAACTACGTTTACACCATGGTGGTTGCCGGACTTACCGCCCCATTCCGAGGTGAGTGGGGCGGTAAGTCCCAATTAACCCATTGGGGTTCATTACGACCCAGGCGGTAAGTACGCCAACTTTACCACCATGGTGTAAACTACGTTTACACCATGGTGGATGGCGGATTTACCGCCCCATTCCAAGGTGAGTGGGGCGGTAAATCCCCATTTCCCATTTTACCCCTCCCCATTCCCATTTTTGCCCCATAGGGCATAATGGGAGTGGGGAAGGCGCTAATTAAGCCACCGTAAATTACGGTGGCGTAATTAGCACCAAGGCGGTTTAGCGCCATGGATTTTAACGGCTGCTAAAAGCAGCCGTTAAAATCGGAATCAGGCGTTAAGGGTTAACGACGGCGTTAACCCTTAACGCCTGAGTTGTAATGAGGCCCATTTACCCTTCCCTATTCCCATTTTTGCCCCATAGGGCATAATGGGAGTGGGGAAGGCGTTAATTACGCCACCGTAAATTACGGTGGCGTAATTAACAGCAAGGTCCCTTAGCGCCATGGATTTTAACACCTGCTAAAAGTAGGTGTTGAAACCTCCATGGCGCTAAGGGACCTCGGAATCAGGCGGTAAGGGTCGGCGCTGTTTACGCCGCCGTAAACCCCTTACCGCCTGGGTCCTAATGAGGCTCATCGAGTCGACTTCATCGACACACAGCGTTCTCTGGCGAAAAGAAATTCCAAAGAAGCTAAAGCTAGATATTGAATATCAAAGATGAAGAATACGTGGGAGGACACAATTGATTTGAAATAAAGTTATTACTTTTAATACAATATATTTAAAGATGTTTTGGAGAGAGGCAACGAAATTTAAAGTTATTACTTTTTTCTTACAATATAATTAAAGATGTTTTGGCGCGAGGCAACAAAATGTAATTAAAGAATTAGCCAGCCACGAACCCTGGCATGTACCACTATAACACCAACGTCTCAACCACAAGGCCAATCGGATGTTACAGTTTAAATGTTCACAAGAGTGATTTGCTATGCTACATTACTGGATTTGTTAAAGGGAAGCCCAGGGCTGCAACAGGGTATGCTCTATGTACCCTGATCATGGTACCCCAGTTGATCTGCTAGTGGGATGGGTGGTAGGCACATCAGTCACAATAGGCCAGAGTGTGAACTCCTGGCCCATGTAACTGGGTGCACAATCATTCCGTATGCTCAGCTATTTTCAGAGGATGTTTAAGGCCCATAGCCGTCTCTGAGTCATTCCCACTGAAGCTTTGATGATGCTGTTTTTTATACACTGGTGACCAGTATGTTTTGTTGTGACGACTGTCATTATTTTAATAAGAAAATAAATAGGGTGTAGAGGAGGAGTTACATGCCTCTGCAGGAATTCTCACACCTACCTCCTATATGTTAGAAGTCTGAGATCATGGCATGTTTGACACCAGCAGTTGTGCCAATACCACAGCGTATATTCGAAAGAAGATGCCCATTGAATGTATCCCCAAAGGGACGAAAATCTAAGGGAGAAACTCCCTGAAGCAATATGAAAAAGAGCAAAAAGAGAAGCTGGTGACGTCACATGAAAAATGCACAAAGTCCCGAGATATTGGCTGAAGAGAATGTATGCATCCGACAGAAACTAATGACGAAGTAAAGAGTCGAGTGAACAATTAAATACGAAAATGAAACTTACAGGTGCACGAAGTGCTGCAGAAAATCAACTATTCAATAAATTGTACAGATGCTGAAATACAAGTAGACTAAGTCATCATAGAAGCTGCCTATATGTAGTGAATAGAATGCAGGTGGAGACTCCATTGTATAGAAGTTGGACATCTGTATCATACATTTTAGTAAACCAGGACTCATGAAGAAGAGTGGGAGAATTGTGTTGCAGCAAGAATGCGCTGAAATCGTAGAGATGCATAGCGAGGCTGTCTGGGCTGGTATCAAAACTGAAGCAGCCAAGGTCGTCTATCTATTCTTGAAAGGAGTGAACATGTGAAGGATGAATCATCTCCTGTTAAGGTGCAAAGGAAAAACACCAAGACATTTAAAACCTGCAAAATGTACCAAAATCGTGATCTCCTGTCGCGTGAGCCAAGGATGAAAATAAAGTTGAACTTGGAGTCCTAAAACAATGATAGTGAGTGCTCGCACTCCTATGTATTCCCAGAGTCAAGGATACTTTGGAAGGCCAAGTTCAAAGACAATCTTCATGGAAGAAGGCTTGGGTGATGAGAGATGCTGGGCTAATTGGGTGGGGAGATAGAGTCAGGCCCATCTCCTTGCACCTGGGTCTGGGCTTACATGCTGCTATATTAACCAAATGTTCCAGACATGGTACAAGCATGTCAACCAATTGTAGTGGTCCCTATAATAAAGGTCCTTATAGTTTGTAGACCAATTGAAAACCGTGTACTTAATGGTTTTAAAGATGACATGTTTTAGAGGTAGGCATATATTGTCCACCTGACAGTGGGCAGCCAATCACATTCCTAGGTCCTATGTAATGTACACTTAGATGTTCTCCTTAAGCCTATCACAATCCCTAGTAGGTTTTTCATGTTTTGCCACGTAGCATGACATGACCTCTGACGTATTTTTAGTATAGAGTCTATGATTTGTGAAAAGATGGCTGAGAGAAATCGGACGAACGTCTGTTGATGTTCGTTGTACCTCCCTGTTTTAGATAATTGTTAATAAAACAGTACTTTGCCAGCTTCCTGAGTTGGTTCGGTTATTTGGACTCAGAGTTATTCTGTGAATCCATCCATTGCATGCACGTTACTAAAGGGCCCTAAGCTCAAAGGGTTTGCCTCAGCCACAAACCATGGCACACAAGCCTCTGGACAGACAACTGAACCAAAAGGCCAAACTCATCTTGTAGTTTCAATATGCACAAGTTACATATTTAACCACCATCGTTCAAAATTTAAATAAAAAGAAAAAAGTGACATATTTCCCCACCATAGTTCATTATTTTATTTTTTTAATGCTGGCACGCAGTTACATTTTTCAATATGTGCAAATCATAATGCACCATATTTCCCAGCAACTAATTGTGGCGCTAAAAAGTTCCCAGTCCACCCCTGCTCAGAAGGCATGGAGAGGTTGTGCTGGTGGGCGGAGGGAAGACGTGGGTAAGATCGGTGGTGAAGGGAGCCCGCTCTTCCGGAGAAAGAGTAGTGGGGGAGGAGGATTAAAGGGAAGAGACTGGCAGAGGCTCAGGGAAAGGGAGAGGGCAAAGGAAAGGGGAAAGGGAGAGGGCAAAGGAAAACCCTTTTCTGATTGCCAGCCAGGTGAGGGACCGGGGCACAAACAAGGTAAGTTCTGTGTGGGAAAAGGTGCAGTATGGGAGGCATGTGGAACCGGTGCATTTGTATCACATTCATAAGCACCCATTCCCTGCAAAAATGTCTCTTGGTGCTATCACCAGAGTGCACCCTCCTATAAGAGGAGTGGGTCAAGATATGACTTAAAGGAATAGTGCACTCAAAAAATGTTTGGTCTTAAAACATGGGCAATAATAAAAAAGATATAATAAACATCTTTTATTACAAATTCCTATGTAAACACAAATAATGTTTAAACCCCTTTGAAATCAAGAACTATGAGGCGTCCAGTTTGTGAAATGTACAAGCCTGCTGTGCTCGAGTTAATCTCTCTGCCCTCTGCCCTTGCAGCACTAATGTTAAAGCAAAAGCCACCTGCTGGTAGCTTTTATTATAGCGGCTTTTACTTCATTAGTGCCAGAGAGCAGAGAAGTGCTTTTCTAAATACAACGTTGTTGTATTTATGATTGCCGTAGTTAGAAAACCATGCAAATCATAAATACAACGCGATTGAATTTATAATTGCGGTGGTTTTCTTTCTAAGTTTCCTGGGCTCCCCCGGCTCAGAGGAGCCCGGGAAACTTAAAAAGAAACCACAGCAATCATAAATACTACTATGTTGTACTATGTTGTATTTATGACTGCAGCGGCTTTCACTTTGAGTGCCCTGGGCTCCCCCGTCCCGGGGCAAGCCAGGGAGACTCAAAGCTGAAGCCACTGCAATCATAAATACAATGTTGTTGTATTTATAAATGCAGTAGTGTTCTTTCTAAGTTTCCCGAGCTCCCCCCGGCTGGGGGAGCCTGGGAAACTTAGAAAGAAAACCACTGCAATTAAAAATACAACAACGTTGAATTTATAAATGCAGGTACTTTCATTTTGAGTCTCCCATGCTCCCCGGCTCGGAGGAGCCGAGGAGACTCAAAATGAAAGCCGCTGCAATCATAAATACAACACGGTTGTATTTATGATTGCAGTGGTTTTCTTTCTAAGTTTCCTGAGCTCTCCCAAGCCAGGGGAGCCCGGGGAACTTAGAAAGAAAACCACTGCAATCATAAGTACAACCCTATTTATGATTGCAATGGTTTCCCATAAAGAAAGTAACAAAAAAATGCAATTACCAGCAGCAGCATTCTGCCTGCATTCTCTCCTCTCCACGTCCCCAACACTAATGAAGCAAAAACTGCTGTAATAAAAGCTACCAGCAGGTGGCTTTGCTTCATTAGTGCCGCAAGAGCAGAGAGATTAATTCGAGCAGAGGAGGCTCGTCCATTTCATAAAATGGACGCCTCTTAGTGCTTGATATTAAAGGGGTTTAAACATTATTTGCGTAAAATTTTACATAGGAACTTGCAATAAAAAGATGTTTATTATATATTTTTTATTATTGCCCATGTTAGACCAAAAGTTTTTTGAGCACACTATTCCTTTAAACCTGGGGGCAGATGTTAGGTTCTAAAGGGTGCTCATCTCTAAGACTGGAGGCCCGAGTCTGAGGTGCGCTCAAATGTATGAAAGTGTTCTTCCATGAAGGAGGAACGCTTTTCTTACAAATGCCATTTTCCGATAAAGAAAGATTGTGGTGCACGGACGTGAAACCCTCATCTTTTACATGTGCCTGATATATGGCTTAACAACAGCACTAGCATCCATCAGAAATGCAGGGCAGGCACATGGTGGGGATTGTCCTAACAGCAGCACTGGGTTAGCACAGCAAAGTGTTAAAATACGACACCTGTGATGTGCAGAAAAAGTGGCAGTCTTTCAAGAAATGCTTGCAATGCCACTGGAGCACATGTTTCCCCAACAACTAGAGATTTTAGCAGCATTTGCTGCTGGAAAGCACAACATTTCCCCTCCAATACGTGCACCCATCTCAGAATGATGGTACTGGAACCTGGAGGGGAGAATGTCGTATTTTCACACTCTTTTCATCATGATAATGGGGCCCTGGATATTGATGAGATTTTGGCCCTCATTACGACCCTGGCGTTGGACCATGGTGCTAATAGCACCATGGTCCATGCCGGTAACTTACCGACTCCGCCATGGCGGCATGGGGAATTACCGCCCCATTTCGAGGTTGGCGGGGCGGTAATTCCCCATGCCGCCATGGCCCTTCCCCATTCCCATTTTTGCCCCATAGGGCTCAATGGAAATGGGGAAGGCGCTAAGTACAGTGCCGCAAATTGCAGCACCGTACTTAGTACCAAGGTCACTTGCGGGTTGGTTTTTAATGCCTGCAAAAAGCAGGCGTTAAAGTCTCCAACCCGCAAAGGGACCTCGTAATCAGGCGTTAAGGGTTTAACGGCGCCGCCACCTTTTTACGGCGCCGTTAACCCCTTAACGCCTGGGTTGTAATGAGGGCATTTGACTGGAACTGCAGAGTGGCCATGCAAGATCATACAGGGCCATTTCCCACTGAGATAAAGGTGTGGGGTCGTGGGGGTGGCAGGGGTCGTCAGCTCCAGCCATTTCAAATCCAGGAACAATATAGCATGAATTTAGTGTGTTCCTTGGCCTGAAGTCAGTGGAGGACTTTCCAGGCCACCGATACGAGGCCTCTGCTTTTAAGTAAGATAGCAGGTCAGTCTATTTTGAACCTGTTGGAGTCCCAGTAAGGCCTTGGCTGGAGGCCTGCGTCCAAAGCATTAGCATAATGAAGGCAGTCGTTTACAGCAGCTTCCACTGCCACGGTTCTCTGTGTTTTTTCTTTAGAGAGGAGGGTGTGTTTGTTTTTGAAATCCCTACTGTTTTCACTAAAAGAAGCAATTATATTAATTGATTGTTGAGTCCTACCTATGGCACACCAGGGAGAGGGAGGTTTCGGACACGGCGTTCCCGTAATGTAAATATTAAGGCTTCGATGCAGACTTGAACTACCTGCAAAGAAGACCAGAATGTACTCAACAATCAAAGGATAAAGGAAATGAGAGTTACTCTTAGAAGTGTCAACAGGAGGAGTGATTTCAGTAACATACACAATGAGCCGTGAAAACACTCCAAACGACCATACAATAGACTTGTTACAGTACCACGCGTAGGAAGCCTGCGTTGGGGATTTTTAATCGACGCACAACATGTACAATGTAACATGATGGGATATTAGAATTCAAGCACATAATATCTTGCCCTGAGGAAAGCAGATGCAGGAATCAGATGCAGCTGCGACCCGTGAGCTCTCCCTTGCTACCCCTGTGGTCTCCCTTACTAACCCTGAAAAAGGAACGAAAATGGTTTTGTTTTTAAATGTAAGCTCATGGGCTGTGGCCAGCGCCATGTGGCTCTTGGTTTCTAAAGTGGCTGGCTTTCTTGTTCAGGCCTCTTAAAAACAGGGGTTCCACAAGTGTAACACTTTCAGCAGTGACCCTAAATAATAAAGAATAGGAATACATTTTTTTTGTCTTTCTGGAATTCTATACAATAATTGCTAGACATTCAAGTTTTATTTCAGGCACACTTCAGGGTTTGAGTCGCTGATTTTTTATGTTCTTAAACACCTCAGCTCAGCATTTCATCCTTCTGAGGTCGATAAATGAGTACCAACACAGATTGGGTGATATTATATGTATATTTGTTCTATATAAAGTGTTTGAGCGTAAGTGCTGTATAATAACACATCATTATCATTTGGCCTTGGACGTCTGCTTGCAGAGTAATTTGGTAATATGGGCCTATACACACTGATATTAACGATACATATGGTGAACCATTCTTGTATGAAATGTATATCACATTATAGTGATATCATAACCATATTTTGTGTAGTGTACTTAGGAGCAGTGCTATGTGATGCCAGTTCCTGTTTTGGCAAGGGGTGAAAGCAGAGGCGTTGCTACGGAGGGTGTGGGGGGGGGGACTTAGGGGGCTATAGCCCCTGTTCTTTTGGTTGTAGCCCCAGATAGAAGCTCAGGTGCTACAACCAAAAGGATAGCTAGCCCCGAGTCCTGACAGTTCTGACATTAGCATAGCCCCGGATCTTTTCTAGACCTAGCAACACCCTGGGTTACAGGTCATGGTCCATTGCTTCCCATGATGTCACTTCGAGGTGGGGTAGAATGACATCACTTCAAATGACATCACTTCCATCAGAAGTCATTAGTGCTTCTGAAAGCACCAGTTTAGTTCCTGCATCCTAAAGGCAGTGCACTGTTGTAAAGGCCAAAAAGGTTGGCAAGAGAGTCATTGAGTAGAATGGGGAAACTGATGGAGTTTGGTAGTGGAATTTTCAGGAAAGGAGATGTGAGAGGTTGGTCTGACCAGCAGTACTATAGTTCATTCCATCTTCCCAAAGATGCCAGAGAGTAGGGTGTATCGAGGGTTCATAGACTCTCGGGGCGCCCTCATCCTTTGACACTAGCATGTTCGCTTACCTCATGAAATGGGGGAGTGGTGAAACCCACCTACATCTCCAGCCCCACCACTTCCTTCCCTGTCCAGTTTGCCACATGTTCTTGGGCATCCTGCATCTGATCCATTGTGTAAAGAATGTCCACTACTACCTGGGGTTATTAGTAAGGGACTAGGCCCCCCAGCAGGACTTGCACAAGTCCCCCTGTCCCTTGCAGGTCATGGTATGGAGCTATGAAGGGGAGCTCCTCCAAAATACTACAAACCATAATCTTCTGTTTTTTGGTGGCCCTCACTCCCAAGATGATGGTGGTGATGATTCTGCGAGTCCTGCTTCCATAGGTGGTCATTGGTGACTGTATCTCCTCCAACTTCATTGATATGATATGATATTTATATATTTATAATGCGTCTGCACACAAGTGCATAGTGGTGCATAGAATCCCTAGGCTACAGGTGGCTGAGCCATTCAGTGACTACCCATGGTGTAGGGTTGAAGTGGCTGTGAGCCCCCTGTTGGGTGTCTGCGTTGAGGCTATGCAGCTGTAATGTACCGCCTGGCCACTTGCTGCTGCTGTACGAGTGGTGATAGAGGCTGAGGAAGATCTAGTCGTGACAAGGACTCAAGAGTTTTCACAGTGGAGAAGTTGCTTCTGGTGGCACTTGCAGTTGTGTTAGTTACAATAATTGCAGCAGTGGTGGCGGCATCGCGTGTGGACATGGTGCAGGTGATGATGAAGGTGGCACGGGGTGCCCTGGTACCTGCTCTGGTGGCATATTCCCGGCTGGAACTGCCCCTGGCAACATCACTGTAGTTGAAGTTGACAGAGCCTGTTGGCAATCCAGAGGAGAGAGTTAGTGCCTGTACATAGATGGTTCTGGATGGTAGGGACACACTTGGCATTTGGAGACATCTCGGTCTTTTATAGCAATTGGACAATTGCTGTACATTGGCAACAAGTCCACCAAATGGATGACAAAGCACTGATTCAATTTGCCTGGATGGCTAAAGTCACCTTACCACAACGAGGGGGAAATCTGGTCCTCACACTGAGGCAATTGGAAGCCCGCCTCATCTGCCAATACCGAACTTCCGCACAAGGCCTTAATACGGACGATGAACTATCTGTATTTCTGTGGCCAGGCATATGTTGTTGTTTTTCCTTGAAAAATAGGTTCATTGCATCCTTTTAATACATGCATTCTGACTTTTTTCTTTTTCATTCAATGTTGGCCATCCACTTAGTTCAACTTGACTATATTTATATTCATCCATTCACCATGCAGATTGGAAATCGATTAGGCAGACCCAACGGGTAATGAGAAATATTATTTTCACTGGTGGGACAAATCACGACCCCACCATCGTGGTTTTTATCCAGTAATGAGCCGAATTTAATTTTTGGCATTCATGTATATAATGGCCATCTCATTCGCCTAGATTCAGTTTAATTTATGCTCTTCTGTCATTGGGCCTCATTACGAGTCAGGCGTTAAGGGGTTAACGGCGCCGTAAATGCGCCGACCCTTAACGCCTGATTACAAGGTCCGTTAGCGCCATGGTGAGTTTGACGCCTGCTTTTTGCAGGCGTTAAAATCCATGGCGCTAAGGGACCTTGGTGCTAGTTACGCCACCGTAATTTACGGTGGCATAATTAGCGCCTTCCCCACTCCCATTATGCCCTATGGGGCAAAAATGGGAATGGGGAAGGGTAAAATGGGAAATGGGGATTTACCGCCCCACTCACCTTGGAATGGGGCGGTAAATCTGCCATCCACCATGGTGTAAACGTAGTTTACACCATGGTGGTAAGGGTACGACCCAGGTGGTAACTTACCGCCTGGGTCGTAATGAGGCCCATTATGTCCAAGTCGGCACATACTCAGCGCTCATTGATATGTGAGCCTGAATTATATGCTCGCTCGCAAGCAACCCCTTGCACAACCACAATTTTGTTAAACAGTATTTGGCTTACAATTCCATCAATTCGGCTTGTTAATTATATTACTGCTTATGCTGGCGCCCCTTTACTAACATAATTCAACTGGGCACCTTGTCAACCCAATCCCATGGTCTAATACCTTTCAGCTCCTAGTAAATACATTCAAGATGGCGGCCACGCTTGCATACACGGCCGTATACGGCTACATGGCAACGCGTTCCCGTTGTTATGATGCACAACAGGAGCCGCGCACGGCTGGCTCCTGTACCTCAGACGCAGCAGAGACACTGGTAAGTAAGAGTGATCGGAGGGTCCACGCGTTTTCACCTGAACGTCTAGACGGTTAGTAGATTAGCTAATTGACGAGTCTGTTTCTCTTTTTCTTTCCTGCTTGGTTCGCCTTACCGCCTCTCGACACTTACTTCAACTTTCACCTTCAGCGGGTTCGTTCATACGCCTAATGTAATGGTTACCTTGCAACTGCACAATACAGGTATGTAGTTTATGCACCTGCCTACCCTATAACCAAATTAAGTACCAATTGCTTCCCCAGGGTGCTCTATGATTCCGCTTACACCGCTAATGCACCACCTTTTCAATTGCAGTGGAGCCCACGTTATAATTAAATCATTCTCTTACCAATTCATGGGTAAGTGCGTTTATATTTCTTCGCCATTCACACCTTACCTAAATCCGAGTACCCCACTGATTTTTCCTAATAAATGTTTTTTCAATCACAATGTTTCCTCTTTAGTGATTAAAAAAGGATACTCCAGTTCCAGGTACTTTAAAATGTTTTTTACTGACATTGACTAACTGCATTGCCAACATTGCCTTTAAATGCTAATTAAGTTTTTATTTCTGTTTTTTTTCCACCTTTTTCTTTCCCCTCAACTTCTGGCAATGTCTGAATTGGATTAACTCAAACCATATGGGTGATATAACTTTTGTTTCCAAAATGGTCTCACTTGTCAAAATGCACCTATCTGCACGACTTTGTTGACAACCTATGCATTGAATGATCATATGTATTGGTTGGCTCTGACCACCTTTGTGTTTGGGTCTCTTACACGTATCATGTTTATATTATTTGTACTTTTTTACTTTTTTGTACATATAATATGTAGCCTCAGTAGAAGAGCCAGTCGCTTGAAACATGTGTCAGGCTACATCGCTTTCTGATTGTGTGCGCAGTGTGTTTGCAAAACAACCCTTCTTTGTATCACTTACCTGGTGGATAACTTGGCAAGTTTCCACTTTCGTATTCGCCTGCAGCCCTTCCAAACTACCGAAAATTCGATTGGTCCTTGAGCTGAACCCCGCTGTCCTTTCCTGCCAACCCTTGTTAACTAAATTAAGTAGTTGTGGGGGTGCTGTTGCGCCGAAGCAAGATGGCTGCCTGAGTGCTGAGCTCCGGACTACCAGATCACGAATTCTTGGAAATATCCTCACAAATACAGCTGGTTCATTCCCAATTGCTGTGGCCGCTGTGAGAACCTGCATACTACCTCGACACAGACTCTCAGTCCGGGGCACCCGCTGGGAGCTTCGCTGTAGCCACCGAAAAAATCAGGGCCGCTGGTGCCTGGCTCGCTCCGTACCGCGGTTCCAGCGAGCGCGGCTCCCCTTTGTTACTCAAAACCCGGCGCGGACGGCCTTCGTGTGGGAGGGGTATCTTGGCCCGGGGAGGGCGCCGAGTGGCCGAAATCCTTGCGGGGCTGCTCGGAGCTCCCCTGCACTTTGCCCTACCAGCACACCCAAGCCTTCTGAACACCTTACCCAAGGATCATTCCGGACTGGCCCGGCCTGGGGGCTGGATCCTGTTCTACCTGGTGCCCCTGTGCTCTGGGGCCGCCCCCCCTCGGAGACGCACCCGTAACAACCCACAACAAGGTAAAGGGGCTGGAGGGGCTGGGAGCTGGGAGCGAGCTGCTCCTCCGGTGCTGCGGTGCCGGCTCCTGCGGCTGTGGGCCTGCCCTGGTCCCCCCTCACCCCCTGCTCGCGGGGAGCAGCTGCTGGTGGACACTAAACTCTGTGCCCGCACCGCCGGGAGGCATCTTTGACCCGGACGCTCTGCGTGGGGCAGGCCGGAGCCCGGACACTGTGGCGGCCTAGACCTTGGGGAGTCTCCCCCCCCCGTGCATACACTGATTCCTATTACAATCCTCCTGGAGGGCCATCACGCGAGCACCTCTGTCGCGTGCTGCCCATCCCTCTGGGAGACCATGGCTTCGTGGGGGCGCCCCGAATTTGGAGCGGGCCTAGGGACACCTCCTCTATACATCTCCATCACCAGGACGGGGAGCTACTGCCCCCCCGGGACGCAATCACTGATGAACTGCTGTGAACTGGGTGTCCCCCTGTATAGCTGAGGTTTGTTGTTGTGACACAGGGGTCAGGGGCTTCCCAAGGCCATATTAAGCCGTGAGTCGGACCCTGCAGAGCCAGCCTTGTGAGCCTTAAACAGCAACGAACTCTCTGCTCGTTCCACGTGCACCGACCGTGGACATGGCCCAGCCCTGATCACCAGCACCTGCCCCGCATGGGACCAGCCCCGGGGGCCTGCGCCAGCGGAAGTCACATTCTCACCAGCTCTACCCTAAGGGATACACCGCTGCTGCTGCCGCGGACGCAGGTCTATTCCATTGGTGAAACCCCTGCCTAAGCCGATTCCGCAGAAGGTCGGAACTGAAGGGCTACTACTGCGACCCACACATACAGGCTTAAAAGAAGCCTTGGAGCATAACTTAGCTGTGAGCAGGATATAGACTCTGCAGCCTGAAGGACCACACAAATACCGACCTTGATACCCCAGGTCCTACAATTGCTACCAGGGAACTCCACCACCTCTGATCACCTGAACTCTCCTGGCTCCTAGAACCCTGCCCCGGTCCTCACCATGACCAAGAGAGTCGGTGCTGTGAAAAAGCAAAGTTTGCTAAACATGCTCACTAAAACGCCGTCCAAGCCGGCGCCCGATGCCCTTGAGGAGGCACCCACCACCTCGGCCCCTTCGGCCTCAGACGACTCACAGAAGATGCTGGGGTATATCCGGGATGGGTTCACTACACTGCATACTAAACTGGATGATATGAATGGGATCATCTCCTCCATAAAAGCCCATATCTAAAAAACAGACGGACGAGTCGCTGAAATTGAAACTAGGGTGAGTGCCGCTGAGGATGACCTGGGCTCTCCCCGCGCTGCGGTCTCCACACTTACCAATCGGATGTCGGCAGTGGAGAAGAAAAATTATGATCTCGAATCACGCTCGAGACGAAATAACCTGTGCATTGTCGGAATACCTGAGGACAATATCATGGAGCCCATGGAGGACTACGTGGAACGCATCCTCATGACACTCCTGGATACCCCTAAACTCTGCCCGCAGTTTGCAATCGAAAGAGCACACCGATCCTTGACCGCAAAACCCAGACTGGGTGCCCCCCCCCGCACGGCACATCATAGCCAGGATCTTAAACTTCCGGGACCGTGATGCCCTCTTACGAGCAGCCAGGATCATGGGAGAACTTCTTCTTGGGTTGGCTAGGATCCACATTTACCCAGACTACTCTGTGGCGGTACAGCGGGATCGCCAAACCTTTGCTGCTGTGAAAAAGAGACTCTGAGACTTAGGAGTTAAATATTCCATGCTGTTCCCCGCAAAATTAAGGATCTAACACTCTGACAAAACTTTTTTTTTCACGATCCTGGAGGAGACTTCTAAGTTTCTCGATGAACATTTCCCTGGCTGATCCCTCGTCACCACAGTGGAAGTTCAGTCTGTTGTGATATCTACCAAGTCGGCCCATGCCAGCGATAGGCCGTACATGGCCTTGCTCATAATAGTGACTGTGCTGTCCAGAAATGCATTGGTTGTTAGTTTGTTTCCTCTTGTTAAGCTGATCCTCTGTTCTCCGGTCCTCTTAGGACACATGATCTCATTGTGTTTAGCAATTACCGATGCCCTAATGCTTTCCCAGCTCTAAGATATGTACGGAATCGATTCACCTGATCCCGGACGTGACACCGGGGACCTGATTATGTTCGCAGTTATACTGTGTCATTTCTAACCCTCACAGGAATGCATTAGCAGGTTGTTATAGCCCTCTTGGCTCAACCAATAATCCTTTGCATGCATAACCTACGCTAAGCACTCTAGCAAATCCAGCTGTATTGGTGATCTCCTCGCACTCTCTCCAGTCTGCTGCGCCACCGCTAGGCCAGCTAACAGGCCCCCAGGCGCTGATGCCGAGAAGTTTGTTGTTGTTATGGTTGGGTAGGGGCTTCATTTCTCAGGTTGGGGGAGGGATGTGGGCGGGGGGGTGGAATGTTATGTTAAAAAAGTCTTGACAACCAACAGAGAGGCCACACATGACACATTAATACAACACAGATTCATAGATAGGGTGACACACATGCCCAGACCGAGACAACATAGGCCACCTCGAACCCATAGTGTAAACCTCAAACAATCCTTCCACGCCAATGGCGGATAGCAGCTTAACCTTCATGAGCTGGAATGTGAGGGGTCTAGGTAACTACAAAAAGATGCTACAAATACAGCTCTATGCTGAGCGCCAAGGTGTTCAAGTCTTATGCCTACAAGAAACCCACGCTTGCTCTGAACAATGCGAGAGATTTGCTAAACAATGGGGACCCCAGAGGTACTACACTAACTACTCCACTCAGAGTCGAGGTACCCTCACTTTAATTCACAGGAGCCTTACGTTCTGTTGCTCCC
Source organism: Ambystoma mexicanum (assembly GCF_040938575.1). NCBI lineage: Eukaryota > Metazoa > Chordata > Amphibia > Caudata > Ambystomatidae > Ambystoma > Ambystoma mexicanum. The sequence continues at coordinate 1,030,201,288 of NC_090923.1, read as the reverse complement.
ATTCACAAATAGACCCCCTTGGGAGATATATACTTATTATCGGCAAATTGCAAAATCAAGAGGTAGCCATCTTGAATATATACGGCCCTAACATTGACGATCCCAAATTCTACCTTCACCTGACCTCAGTCCTGGAGAGTTACCCCCAGATCCCGATTATATGGGGCGGCGACTTCAACACGATCTTAGATGTTAACCTAGATAGGTCAGGCTCCAGACCTCGCCAGATCTCAAGGGCAGCCTACACGATTCTCACAACTCTCCCCCGACTAGCAGTGGTTGACGCTTGGTGCTTAATGTACCCTGATTCCCGCACGTATTCCTATTATCCCTCAGTCCATGACTTACATTCTAGGATAGACAGATGGCTCTTATCGGACATACTAATCAGGCACCTGTCCCATCTGGCTATCCTCCCAGAACGCTTTCGGATCACTCTCTGGTGGTTATCTCATTGGATTGGGGACATGACTTTGAAAAAACGAGACTGTGGAAAATGAGGCCCCATGCCCTCCTAGACCAGGCCTTCACTTCCGAACTTGAATCTTCCATTGAGGAGTTCTTTGAGTTCAACACAGATTCAGTATCTTCACGAGCCACCCTCTGGGAATCCTTTAAAGCTTACACCAGGGGTATTGCCATATCCAAAGGGAGCGGTATCCTGAAAAACATTCGGGAGGATATTGCAGACAGCGAATCGTCCCTAGCTAACCTGGAGTCCCAATATGCCCAAGACCACTCCCCCGAGACACTAGCATCACTGGATTCGGAGCTTGACAGATTCCGCAGCCTTGCAGAGTGAGAACTTAAATTCCTGGATGGCCCTCAGGCAGTAAGACGATATGGGGAAGGTGAACAACCAGGCCGCATGCTGGCCAGGTTGATTCGCCACGAGTTTTGAGCCCCCAACATCCCAGCGATAGAAAGATCCGACCGAAAACTTGCTAACTCACCACAAGACAGCAACACAGAGTTCCTAACATTTTATACCTCCCTATACTCGAAGGCCAATGGCCCCCATATCTCAGAAATCGACTCCTATCTGGAAGACCTCCCTCTCACAGTCCTCTCTGCTGACGCCGCCACTTTCCTGGAAAGACCATTCACTACTGAAGTGCTTACAGAATCTATCGAGTCACTTGCGGCGGGGAAGGCCCCTGGCCCGGATGGCCTCCTCATGGACTGTTACAAGCGTTATAAATCTCTTCTGGTCCCGCAATTTCTGGCTCTCTGGGAGGAGGCATGCGAAAAAGGTATACTCCCCCCTCTCTCTGAGAGGCTATGATAACAGTTCTTCTTAAACCTGGTAAACCCTTCACCCAATGCGGCTCGTACCGCCCCTCTCGTTAATTAACTGTGATGTTAAAATATACGCTAAACTACTGGCTAACCGACTGGCTCCATTCATGCCCCACATCATTCACCCCGACCAGGCAGGTTTTGTCCCAGATAGGTCCACATCCCTAAACCTTAGAAGACTTTTCAATGTGATTAGCAGGGACAATCCGGGGACGCAGGCGGTGGCAGCCACCTTGGACATGCAGAAGGCATTCGACTCAGTGTCTTGGGAGTATTTGTGGCGAGTCCCGGAAAAATTTAAGTTTGGTCCCAACTTTCGGACCTGGGTCAGGCTCCTCTACACCAGCCCAGTGGCCAGGGTCCACACCGAGGACAGATGTTCCACCTCCTTCCAGATAGCCAGAGGGACGCAACAGGGATGCCCCTTTTCTCTGCTAATATTCGCGATAGCTATGGAACCCTTTGCAGACATGATGTGCCAGTCACACTCCCACAGAGGCTTGCGCACGGCAGGACAGGCCGATATTGTCTCCTTATATGCCGATGATGCCCTTCTTTACATCCGCTCCCCAGAAAACAACCTTGCTCCAATCCTGAACGATGTGGCCCGATTTGGTCACATATCTGGACTGAAAGTTAACTGCTCTAAGTCGGCCCTATTTCCGCTCACAGACACCACGCAACCACGCTCTGACCTAATGGGTTTCACTTGGTCTCAATCCAACATCCCTTACCTGCGATTGTTGGTTTCCCGGCACGCAGAGAAGTTGCGCGTCGACAACTATCAGAATTACCTCACTAACCTGACCACCAAAACCGCTAGTTGGGCTAGACTCCCCATCTCTCTAGCTGGCAGAATCTGAATACTTAAAATGGTAGTGCTACCTCAACTCCTATACCGATTCACCAACCTTCCGCTATGTCCAGGCGATGAATTCTTCAAGGCGCTACGCGGCATAACTAACACCTTTCTCTGGCATTCCAGTGCAGTCCACCTCAAACTAACTACACTTACCACCCCCAAGGTATTAGGCGGGTTCGGCGCACCCGACTTTCTCAGGTACTGGGCGGCAGCCCAATCCCAATTTGCTTCCCATTGGTTCAACACCATAGATCCCCCTCCTCATGTCCGACTTGAGAAACTGAAGGTTAGCGAATGAACGATTGGCTGCCTCATCCTCAAACCCGTCCCACCGGACCTTGACTCAGCAGACCCCGCTGTTAGAACATCCCTTGCACTTACCAAAGTATGGGCAATGGTTGCTACGCCTCACCAATTTCACGGGGACCTCCCGCTCTGGACTTTCTTCCCTGATGTTCCATACATTCCTCAGTCCATTGTGTCTCGCTGGACTGAGGCAGGTTTCTTGACACTTTGCGATGCCTATGAACAGGGCAATTTTCTCGAGTGGTCAGACCTCCCTCTCTTCCTCAGGCGTAAGCCATCAGCATGGCTTCAAAACTCCTCGCTCTGGAAGAATCTTAAAGCCAGATACCCCGGTTTCCCCACAGTGCCACCGGACGAACCCATAATTGCTGAACTCTGCTCCTCCGATTCCTTCAGAGGGAAGGTATCAAGACTTTGTAATCTACTACAAACCAGAGCCGCCCCCTCTTTTACCAAACTAAGACTTAAATGGGAAGCGGATCTCGGAGTCGGGATTACCGATGAGCGCTGGTCCTGAATGTGCGCGCGTACCCAGGAAGTGTCCTATAATTCTAGGTTCAAATTACTGCAGTTTCAGGTGCTGCACAGATATCACCACACGCCAACTAAACTGCATCATATGTTCCACGAACTCTCGCCAAATTGACCCATATGTGGAGCTAACCAAGCCTCTTACATTCATTTGATCTGGCACTGCTAACACCTGACGCAATTCTGGACCTAAATCTGCTCCACAATATCCGACATACTAGATCATACCATAGACCCTTCTCCTATGCGCTGCCTCTTCCACGATTTCCCCAGATTGAAACGTGATTCTAGGAAATGGGCAGGTCTCTGCATGGTACTGGCACTACGCTGCATACTATTGTGCTGGCTTCGTCCTAGTGCGCCCACATACGCGCAGTGGCTCAGAGCAGTCAACTGGGTGCATGATACCGAGGAGGCCTGGGGGGCACTACAACATCCCCACTCGAGACCAAGGGACATTTGGTGTCTATTTCGCAACTACATGTCTGCCTTGACCTCCAACTCAGATTCAGAGACTTCCCCTCCTTCGCAGTCCCCTGAGTGATCCTCCCCTGTGATTTGTTTCCTCGTTAGCCCTGGTCGCAATACATCCTTTATCACCCGTCCCCTGTTTTCTGATGTTAAATCCGCACTGTACTGTAAAGTCTCCTTGTTGTAATTTGCAAATTGATGTCATGCTGTGCCCATCTCTGATTTGCTTTTGTGTGTGTTGTCGAGTCGAAGAAATAAAGTTTAAAAAAAAAAATAAGTAGTTGTCCCCTTTCCCCAAAACCCAGAGAGGGTTTTTAAATTAAAAAATCTCTCGGGACAGAGGGCCCAACTCCAGGCAGTTCTTGCAAAACCGGGACTTCTGGTCACGATATTTAAGTAGGAGTTGCAATCATGGACCACAGAGGCTCATGGGCACCAGTGCAGAGCAGAGCCATAACACTTTCACCATCTCTCAGCAGTCGAAGAGTACAAAAAGAAGTAGTGGTCCCATCGCCACGCACCATACAAACCCCAAAACAAATGCGCCTGCTGTTTAAGAGAACGTTCAGTGCAGTGCACTAAAGGTCAAGTTTCAACTTTTACTCACACTTTTAATTTAAAACAAAACCATTCCGGAACGGTTTCTTTTTAAAATAAAAGTATAAGAACAGTAAAACATAATTTAAAACAAGTAGAAGAGCACCGCTCCAAACCGCTCCTACCGACTTCAACCACTGTCTCTCAGCAACAACCCAGTGCATTGAGAAAAGAAACGCATCCATGCTGCACAACAACAGGGATTCAAGATGGCAGACTGCCCAAAAAAGGAGTTGGCCTGCGGGCCTTCGCTCGAGCTCAGGCTGCAGATCGAATGAGTTGATAAATTAGTAGCTTAATCTGAGTGGATCAAGCCCTGTGCTTGTGAAGGTCAAGCTGCCACATGAATTTAAACCAGCAATAATGTATGGTGCAGAAAGGAGGTCAGAGGTGTTCAGAGGTTTATAGAGAAGGAGGTGGTGCAGGAAGAGAGGGGGAGAGTGGCGTAGGAAGAGAGGGGTGATCAAGAAGAGGTGTAGGGAGTAACACCTAGGAGAGAGGAGTTGGAAGTGAAGACAAGGTGAGAGGTGGTGAAGGGGGAGAGAAGTCATCAAGAATAGGGGACAGAGGCAGCCTCTAATGGGGAGAAGATGTGAGAGAAATCCTGATAGGGCGAGGACATGCTGAAAGGTGAGGGAAGACATTAGGAAGGGGATAGAAGTAAGGAGAAGGTGGTGACATCTGGCCTGGGGGTGAAGGAGCGTAACAGAAATACGAGAAAAACAGAACAGTTGAGGTAATAAGAAGGAGAGAGAGTTGGATTGTAGGAAAGCTAAGAGGGTGGGAGGAGTGGTGCAGATTTTCAGGAATGTTGATGAGGGAAAGAAGGAAAAAAGTCAGCAGCGAGGATGAAGGGCAGAGATACAACCCAGAAGGAAGAAGAGATACCCAGGACAAGGGGCAGAAGCCTATTTGAAAGGAGCCCAAGTGCTGACAGTGACTGTGGCACAGTCTGTCATCTACATCAAGGGGTCTGGGCTTGCCAGATATTCGGCCAACAGTGATCTTGACCAAGATTAACAGGTGTTTGATGGCTGGACGGCCCCATGAGCCTTAAGAGCAAGAAGTTGTGGTGTCTACAATGGAGAAGAGTGACATCCTGACAAGCTTGATTAAAGACAACATTTCCCACTACACGAGTTAAGAAAGAAGTTTCAGTCCAACCTAATCACATTTGTGTTTTGAAATAAAAATCCTTAAACTTCATAATCTGGGCTATGTGTCATCTATCAAAGGCTTGTGACATGTGGTGTTAAAAATGGGATCAACAAGGCCTAACGTATGGGCTCCCCTGCACCCACCTCTTTCACCCTGATTGGTGGTTAAGACTTTGCCCCAAACAAGACTCCCTCAAAGAGCCACTTCGGGTTTGGGACGTTCTGATCTCATTAGCTGTGGGATTTTCCAGTGAGAACACGTTGGTTCCCGATAGAAATAGGCCCCTAGTTTTAACCGTGTTTGAAATATGCTTGTGGGCCTACTGCTGCTAAGTCTGGATTGGCAGTGCACCAAGAGATTCGTGATTCCCTTCCTTCCCCTGAGCGGAAGTGTGGCAACGGTTGGGACAAACAGAAGAAAGCAGAGAGAAAGGGTTTGATTTCATCCACACAACTACTGCAGCATAAAGTGTCAAAACTTGTTTACTTTTTTACGTGGAATGCACAAAGTGCACATTTAAGTAACTGTATCCCTTGTTTTGTCAAACTACTAATCAAATTAGTCAGAGTCAATTATTTCATGAAGCATACATATACAGTTATTAGGCTATAACAATCTCAGCTGCCAATTAGGTTTTCGATTCTCTTCTGGACCCACAACATAGGCATTTTCAATGACTTGGAAGAAGATCTGTCATTTCAGCAGTATGTGCATTCAGATTGAATAAAACACTGTAAAAATTAGATGCATTAATTCTTCTTTGTTAAATACCTCATCGCGTCATTTAGTTTTCAAATTGGGCATCATTAAGAGCATAGTGATGCATTAAAAAAGTAGCAGTAACGGAATCACTGCCACTTTTACCACAACGCCATAGTACGAGTTTGGAGGCAATGCCTCCTTCAATTGGCAGGAGGTATTTTCTTCATTTTACATCCAAGTTATAGACAAATTTTCACTGCCAGAATATTTTTCTTCCCAACTAGTTTCACTCTTTCTTTTAAAATTCCATACATGCATACATGCTGAAAATCCATACTATATATAGTGACTAACGCCACCATTCCAACGATGATAATCTAGTACATTTACTGCTAATATGAGTGGCAACAACAGTAAATGAGTTTGGCGGTATTTCCATGGTAAATACCACCATACTCCTAATGAGTCTCACTGGCTGTTACTTAATTGGGAGGGCTGGTATAACATGTGCAGATACTAATTGCCTAACTCTGTAGCTGACAACTATTGGTCAATGATGCTATTAAATTAGGGTGTGAATCACTGAATCCCCTTGCGTATTAAAACATTAATATATCTTAACCTGTACTCTTAGTAGTGCAAGGAATTAAATGAATTATGTGATGCTAGTTAATCCATAGTAACAGAGCTTGGACAGCTCTAAGCTTGCACTTTCATAAAACAAGCTAAGAGGCTCAACAATCTGCGGATCCCACGTTTCATAAGTATGGCCACATTTAGAGGCAAAAGCAGTGATGCTTAAGGAGTTTTTCCAAAATGATCCTGTGAGCTGTAGGGGCTTTTTAGCAAAGAGGCATAGAAGTGATCCACATCAGTCCTTTTCGGTCTAAGAGATTAGAACTGGGGAGTCCCTTGGTATACAGAATGGCCCTCATTACGACCCTGGCGGAAAGTAACTGACCTGACCGCCATAGCGTAAATAGCGTTTCCGCCATTGCACGATGGAGTAAAGTGCGGCTAATTCTGACCCATCGGGCACGAGCATTACGCCATGGCGGAAGTGCAAAGTCCGCGATGGCGGAAATGTCCCCAAAAAGCCCCTCACCGCCGTCGTACGGCGCCCTAGGTGCAATTCCGCCACCCATCATAGCGGTCACCGTAATGAGCGGTAATCGCAAAATACGGTGACCGTAAATATACGGAAACGGAAGTAAAAACATGGGGCCGGAACGGGAAACAGCACGCCGTACACCTACAAAATCAGAATCCCAACACAACCATTACAAATCCGACCCTGAGACACATCCCAACCCGTTAGCCACCCTAGTTAAAACAATCAAAATGGGAAAAGTTGCTAAAAAAGCGTGCGACCGCAAGCGGCAGGTCCACTTCTCCCATGAGGAACTCACCGTGCTCACAGAGACCCTCCAGGAGAATGCTGCCGTCGTCTTCTCGACGCAAATGACCAGGACGGCACTTGCGAACAAGAAGGCCATATGGGCCCTGGTGGCACAGCGGGTAAGTGCGGTGGGGACCGCACCCCGCAACCCACAGCAATGCAGAAAGCGATGGGACGACTTGCGGATACGCGTACGGAGCATACTATCAGCCAACCGTAACATTGCCACAGCTACCGGGGGAGGATCGGAATCACCCATCAAGTTGACCCCCTGGGAAGAAATCTGTGCCTCCACCATTGGAATGGAGAGTATAGAGGGAGTCGGAGGGATGGAGAAAGGAGTGCAGACATCCGAAGAATCAGGTAGGTGGGCCCAATAAAACAATGCTAAATCCACAATATCCAATCATGTGAAGTACCATGTGTCCACATAGTGCAACAGAAACACATGTCCAGGAGAACGTCCACATACATTGGCCTGATAGCGCACTTTAAAAGTCACATTAAATACATAAATAATCAAAAATCCTAAAAACACCCTCTACACGTGCAGCATGCACACCCTAACTGCAGGCTGCAAAACAACTGCATCCTCAATCCACACAAAAATGAAACCACCTCCAAGGCCCTGACCCAAATCACCCTCAGGTACCACCCCAATGCATGTGATACATTGCCATTCCAATTTCCACAGACCCATAAATAACGCTCGCCCTCCTTTACTCCACCACAGGGTCCGATTCAAACGACGAGCTCCAGGACACCCCTACCAGCACACCTGCAAAGAGGGCCAAGACCAACGGCCAAAGACCCTCCACCTCAGCTGCACGGATCAAGACACGGCAGCAGCACAAATCAAGTGGCAGCACACAGGAGGGGACTTCAACAGGCACCCCAGCAGCCAGCATGCCCACAACAGCAGCACCACAGGTCCCCCCAATGGATGCCACAGAAGGCACTGCTTCTGGTGGCAGCAGCACCATAGGTGACACTGCAATAATGGCAGCATGCTCCGACACAGAAAACGGTGCTGTCGATGTAGGACCCATCCATGACCTGTCTCAATCCCCCTGTTTGTTTCATCCCGTACACCATGAGGATACCACGCAGGGGCACCCACAAGACGACGACTGGCCATCCCCCACAAGCCCTGTGGCAAGGCAACATGAGGTGATCAGCCCCTCTGTGACACCACCGCAAATGGCCATGGCCCAGCAGAGGCAACAGTCCCTCGACCAGGTGATCGTGCAACAGCAGCAACTGGCCACGCTCCTCAAGGAGCATGCTGATGAATGTGGGGGTTCTAAGGCAGTCATAGAAACATCTACTGAGACACTTAGGGCACAAATGGAGAGAAGTACAGAGACACTAAGGGTACAAATGGAGAGAAGTACAGAGACACTAAGGGTCCAAATGGAGAGAAGCACCGAGAGCCTGAGGGGGGAACTGCATGCAACGTCCAAAGACGTATGTGGTGAACTTGCCGCTGTGCGCCGTGTGCTCACTGAGCTCTCACAAACCCTTAGGGACATGCATGGACGTGAGCAGGCAGAGACATCATCCGTTGCAAGTTCCGTCCAGGGCAGCCCCCAACGTAGATCTGGGAGGAACCTGCGCTCTACAGGCAGGGGTGCCCCTGATACCCGGAGATGGGGCTTGCAATAGCGTCTGCCCACTGACAATGAGCATCTTTGGACACTGGTGTTCGGGGGGGAGGTAGGAGGGTGGAGGGGGGGTGTTGGGCTTTCTTGGGTGGCGGGTCGATGGGGTGTGTAATATAATTTCCCCATATGCTATAAACATTACATAATCATCCAATGAGATGTGTGGACATTGATCTTTGTGTACGAGGCCTTTATTGGCGTCCAGTCCACATTGTGCATGTTCCAGACACACACAGTGCCAGAAGTCCCGTGTCCATGTATCAGCCACCAGGCGTGAGTGCTAGAAGCATGAATCTATGATATTCTGACGAATTTCACGGGCCTCCTGTGCCTCGTGGACTCCTTGAGGTGCTGCCACATCCCCACCTTCATTATGACCATCTTCAGGTGCTTGCAGTTCTGCGTCAGGGGGCATGGGCACATTGCTACGTACGCATCCCCCCCCATTCCTGCCAGGTCATTGCCGCATCACATACCCCACATTATCATGCATGAAATGAGACTCACCGAATAGCCAGGATCTGTTCCCTGCGTGTCGCTCCATGTAGCGTGGTATTGTAGAGTTCCTCAAGACCATAGAATCATGGGTTGATCCAGGAAATCGGGCACAACAATGTGTAAAGATCCTGTTGGAGTCACACACCATCTGTACATTAAGAGAATGATATTGTTTCCGGTTGCGGTACTGGGCCTCCATGGCATGTGGGACAACCAATTCCACATGGGTGCAGTCGATGGCACCAATGCAACCCGGTATGCCGGCCAGTGCATGGAATCCCACTTTTGTGTTTGTAATCTCCTGCTCCGAGCGTGGTAAAGAGATGTAGTCGTCTGCGTGCTTCAGGAGGGCATCGAGCACTTGCGATAGTGTCCGTGAGAACAGTGGCTGTGAAATGCCATGCAACTGTCCGACTGTGTGCTGGTAGGTGCCTGTGGCCAGGAAGTGGAGTACAGACACCACCTTCAGTAGGGGTGGGATGGCGGTTGGGCTATCTATCATGCTGACAAGGTCAGCGTGTGTCATGTTCACAATGGCGGTTATGGTGTCCCCGTCCAAACGGTAGAGGGTGTGGATCTGCTCAGCAGTGAGGTTGAACGGATGAGCTCGGAGGCGTGGGATTGCGGGCTGCCTGCGTGGTGGTAGTGGCTGTGCTGGTGGCCCTTGCTGGCCCTGCCTTGCCCTCCTCCTCCTCCTGCGTCTCCTCTGTGCGGCCGGTTGTTGTAGTAGTTGGTGTTCGTCTTCTTCTTGAAGTTGTAGTACTTGCAGTGCTATCAGGTCCCCCAGGGCCAACATCGCTAGTCCTGCCGGTAGCATTTTGGAGTGGGTGTGGTTGTGGGAGGGGGTTGGGTGTGCAATTTATGTGTTTTCAGGCTGTATAGCCTCCACCTGTGGTGATTCATTCCACCTGTGCCAGCTGCAATCCCCTTTGGGCGAGCACGTCCCGCACACAACGCTGCAATGTGACGCATGGCATCTTACTATTACAATCATGTATTTAATCCCGATGGCAGTGAAATATTGGTTTATATGTTCATTCTGCTATGGTCCCATTGTTTCACATACTATCTTTGCAGTCGCGAACAAACTTGTGAAGGGTCAGTGGAATGTAGTACTCGATTAACGGTGGACCCTCATGCAGCACTGTACCGAGGTTCACCGACGGGCGGGGCGTCCCATTTGTGAGTGAAGCCAGTTGCCATTTTCACACACTGCCGCACTACATGGATGATTTTGTGATTTCAAGCGGTCACAGATGCCTTTTCGACGTGATGTTGCAAATGAGGAATTCGAAGGACAGCGCTTTCGGTTTACAGCTAGCGGCGAGGAGACGCCCACAGGTCTGACTGCAAATATAACGTTCTATTGTTTAATGTCCTTGGGACAGGGGCCATGGCGAGAATGCAATGATTTATATGAATAGTATGGGATGCGCAATAGCGTAGTGGACGATAAGGCAGGACGTTCCCAAATACATGTTACTTCACAACACTAGCATTCCGGGCTGGAGCACAGTGGATTTTGCAGACTGCATTACGCACAGACTCAATGGAAATTTCAAATGTGATGTGAGTAAATGATCAGGCGTTTTTATACCGGGATGAGGGAATGATGTATGGATGCATGGACAGATGATTTAATTGAGAGTTTGCCATGTACATGGCTTTTTGGAATCTATCCCCTTCCCCTGCGCTATGTGATGCAGAGCTGCCATAGTGGGACCATCGTCTATCTGCCCTTGTTGAACCCTCCCTGTCTCGACGCGCCTTCAAACACTTGTGTCTATGCACGTTACTAATCCCATCTAATGGATTCTGTCTTAACAGACGCATGCACACAAACACTCGTTTGTAATAGTGTTTTCACCTCGATTTATATAGTTATGATTCGCAAGTGATTTTTGGGTGGAAATAATCCTTTTGAGTGGGCTAGCATGCATATGGCTGTAGATTTAGTGTGATCATTGAAGTGAGTAATACAAATGAAGTTCTGATGCCCATACTATTCTTTTTCATTTCATTTGGGTGACAGGTATCTCCTCCCCTTTTGCCGCTGCCATCTGTATGCCACTCCTGCAGATGGCTTTTACTCCCGACACCTGCTGCTTCGAGTTAATCAGTGGAGCACCATTACGATCTTATGGGACGATCGCCAATGGGCCACATGCCCTTACGCAGTACTAGTGGCTAGGAGCTACATATCAACCTTTCAGCTGGACTAGTGCCTACCTAATGGGACGGCCCTGCGGTTCTAGGCGCTTCCATGTTGCCTTTTTGAACGTGAATGTAGCCCCTGTGTACCATGAAGGAACAGGGCGTCACACAAGAAGAAGCTGGTCATTTATTGCGGATGCAGCCCACAGTGATGAAAAATATTTTGGAGTTTATGACCTAATAGCTGTATGGGCTTGGTGAATTTGATGTGCATTAAAATTTGATTCTGATATCAACCATGTAGCGTTATTCTTTGCAAGTAATGTAGCATATTCCTATTTGTGGAGCGATGTATTGTGAGAAGATCTGCATTGGGTTCCGGCTTCTGAGTTTAGTTGCGTGGTACTGTACTGGCCGCGTTTGCCTACGAAGCCCAGTAAGGTCAGGGATGGGGGCTGCCATTATGACTGTTTTAATGATGTCATGCTCAGGGGCGGGGGATTAGCTTTTGTGTAACAGATGCCGGTCAGCCAGGTGGATTGGTGGAATGATGTGATTATCAGAAAATGGCTGGTCACAGGTGCCTGTGTTTGCGTGCGTTTCTTGGAGGGAGACTGAGGTCATGTCCATTGGAATAGCTTCTGTATTCGTGCCATCTGTGCCCTGCAGCTCCCATTGGCCCCTCTTGAGATGAGCCTGGCTGCTCAGTCACTCTGCCAACTTGTGTGGTACATGCTTATGCTGATGGTTGGTTTGTTTACTGGCAAGGGTACAGGGCTGGTGCAGTCTCCCTCAGGATACTGCTTTGAATGTTGCCTTACACTGGTGTCAAGCGATGGGGGCCTGTTGTTGTTTTGTCTCATGTTTCAGTTCATATTGCTGTACTTGAACCTTCACATGCCTGTGCTGCATCAGTACGGCAATGGTGCCATGCCAAATATGGATGGCCACTCACAAGGCACTTGGAGCCCCTACATTCATTTGTTCGTTGGCATGCATGGGTGACTTGTACATTTCACTGGTTGCATTGTGTAACTTCATTGCACCTACGAGGAGTTGTGCAATGTGGGCAGGGAGTGGTGTACAGGCACTCAGTAGGGCCATTTACGGTTGGTTCACGATGCCGTAATTCTCACCATGGCGGAATGGTACTTTCCGCCATGCTTGATGGCGTTAAGTAAATGTCCGCTAGGGTCAGAATTCGCGTACCGTTGCGCCATGGTGGTAATTACGGTTTTGCATGGCGCGCGTGCGCGTACTTGGTGCAGTTAGCGTTGGCGTTCACTACGGTGTCGCTGATGGCATCGTACTTTACGGTGACGGGTCATAATCGCACCGAGCGGTATTCGATGGCGGTATTACATTTCCGCCATCGTTTTTCGATTTCCGCCAGGGTCGTAATGAGGGCCAATGTCTTTGCAATGTGTCGGCTGTTTCATTGATATTATATCTCCCCTACCTTTTGTGTTACCATAACACATTTTGCACGTCTAAAGTTATGACTTCTTTCCATCCTAATCCTTCCCCCTTGTCCCTCTTAAGTGGACTGTGTACGACACAAATAGTGGCTAAAAAAAAGGAACTGTAACGCTTACCTTGTCTCTGCAGGAGCTAAGTTGCCTGAAAACTCTTTACTCTGCAAATACTGGATAAAAGGGGGTCACCCTGTGTCAATGAGAGAATAAAGAATATGGAATGATTCTAATGTGAACTCAAAATTCTAAGGGGGGCTCCACCCACCTTGCTGTGAACTCTTACAATAGTCTGGGCGCCCGCATCCCTTCTCACCTGTCATTTTGTTTTGGGGAGCTCTCTGTCTTTCTATCGTGCAGGGGTGCATTGATATTGAGGGAAGACTTCTCAAGAATGAAGATTTCTCAGGAGCCTCTGAAGTAGAAAGTATCTTGAAATTCTGAGCTTTGCTGTAATCTTTTTGTGTGGCAGTCTCAGGGGACAATAGTGTCTGAGGGGTGGATTTTCTGGTAAATGTCTAATATCTCTCTCTCTCTCTTTGTTGCAGGTTTGAAGAGAGAAAAAAAGTCACAGGTGAAGATTTGTGGCTGTCTTAATGAACACCACAAAGTCTTGTTTTTCTCCTGAGGTGCAGTTACGCGTGTAGCAAGGAAGGCGCGCGGTGATGCTGGACTTCGTGGCCTGCTGCTGGTCTTCACTGTGTGGCTGAGTCATGGAAACTCAGAAAATACATTCTTTGAAGAATGCAGTAACTAAGCATGTAGTTTTGTATCTTCGTGCATTCTGTGATTTAATGTCTTTTTTAACCTAAATATCTTGTCCTGCAGGTTGACAGAATGTCGGAGGTCAAAGAAGAACATAGTGGTCTATGAAGCGGAACTAGGAGAAGAGCTCTGCTGACTTGAAATCTGCTACTGTGAGAATTCTTATCAGGTACGTGGAATCTTTGGTCTGTGGAAACATTCAAGTAACTCGATAATTTCATAACATGACTTTTCTTTGTTTTGACAGGTCCGTGAACAGAGTGCCGCTAAGCGTTGTACCGCTGTCAGCAGAACCAACGTGAAGCGCGAGCTAAGGCGCGAGCGGGGCTTATATAGTTCTCCAATCCCAAACACTAGTTCCTTCATGCTACTCTGTCCATGACCCACAAGGCGGCATTTTTAGGGGAAACCTTCTACCATTGAAGCCCTTTGGGGGCCTACTGTAGATTCTAAACTGATGAATGGGAGGAATGTCTGGCACGCCATGCTATTAACCACCTAGTGCCCGCATGTCTGCACAATTAAACCTTGCTAGCCTGCATAAATGGTTCTAGACCCTTGACCCTCAAGGTGATCATGACAGTTTTCCCCCCCAAGGCCCCTCCTAAGGATGGACCTTCCAGCCCTGGCTTAGTCGGATGCTTTTGATGAAACCTTTTAAGGTTGGGGGGCATGAATTTTTTTGCTGGGTTTCCACGTTCTGTCTTGCGGGCCACACCCCTTCCAATCTATTAGGTAAAACAACTTCCTCCTGACTACCTTTGAATCTAAAATATCTTTCACTTCAAACTCAGGATCCCCCTCTACAATCACTGGGTCTGGGGATTCTTGCACTCTGGTCTCAGGGCACACAGGTTTCAATAGGGAGACATGAAACACAGGATGTATCCTCATATCAGGTGGGAGTGTCAACTTCAATGCTACATGGTTGATGATTGCTTCCACTGGAAATGGGCCCAAAAATTGAAGTTGGAACTTTCACGGCCCCTAAGAGCGATATGCCTTGAAGCTAACCACACCTTATCCCCCACCTGATAACTCAACGTGTCTCTCCTGTGCTTATCTGCAAATGTCTTCTGACACTCTTTCGCTGCTGCCAGATGTGCCAATGCTTCTTCTTTAGCTAGGGTGATGTTTTCATGCAAATTCTGCACCGCAAGCATCTCTAAAGGATCTGGTGGATCGAGAGCTGAGGTTCGTGGATGGCAACCATTCAGGATGTAAAAGCGAGTACAGCCGGTAGATGCGTGCTCAGAATTGTTATAAGTGTACTCTGCAATCCAAAGCAGATCCACCCAAGTGTTGTTCGTTTGATGAAGGAGACATCGGCAATATTGCTCTAGGGTCTGGTTTGTCCGCTGTGTAACACGTTGTTCATGATATTTTGGAAGGCTGCAGGGACATTGCACAGGCCAAAGGGCATCACTTGATACTCGTACAATACATAACGGGTGCGAAAAGCGGTCTTCCACTCGTCACCTTTCTCAACCCACCCCAGATGGTAACCTCCTTGAAGGTCTAACTTGGTAAAAACTTTAGTATGCTTAACTCGGTCCAACAACACCGGAATGAGTGGAAGTGGGTATCTGTTTTTTACTGTGATCTGATTGAGTGCACAGTAATCTATGCAGGTGCGAAGGTCCCCTTCCTTCTTGGGCATGAAGAATAGGGGAGAGGTTGCAGGCGATTTCGAAGGTTGGATGAATCCATTAGCAAGGTACTTATCATGGTATGCCTTCAAATGTGTGTTTTCCTGCTCAGTCAGGGCATAGATCCCACTGCACGGGACTTGGGATCCAGGCAGCTGATCAATCTGGCAATCGTATGGTTGATACAGTGGTAAAACGTTGGCTTGTTCCTTCTCAAAAAAGTCCTGGAAATCTCGATTTTCCGGGGATAGGATGCCCAACAATCCCAGTGTAGGGCATCCTCTTCGTACAGCCTGTACCTGGTTTCCTGAGTCTTCTTCCATTCTATAACATGAATTCTTGCACTCTTCTGCGAAAGTCAAGGTCCTGGCGCGCCAATCAATGTGCAGGTTGTGTTCTTCTTACCATGGAATTACTAAAATAACTTTGAACTGTGGAGCACTGATTAGGTCAAATGAAATCTTTTCTCGATGTCCATCCTGGCAGGGCAAGGTGCAAACCTCTGTGCACTATGTCACTGGTCCCGATATTAGCTGAGTAACGTCTATAGCCATAACGTTCTCAACCACTGGCTTAGGGTACACAGTGATACCAATCTTGCTTGCGAGTTCGTGATCCATGTAATTGCCAATCGCACCGCTGTCCATGTATGCTTCTAACGCATGCAGTTTGGAGGGTTGCTGGTGGCCAATCAGGATGACGGTACAACAAAATTAGAGATCCGAAATTCCTTCTTCTGGTTTGACAAGCCGACCTATATGCTTGCCGGTCGTTGGAGTTTTCTGCAGGTTTCCAGGGAGGTTTCACTGGACAATCCCAAAGGAAATGTCCCACCAAACCACAATAGAGGCATAAGTATTGTTGTCTTCTTTTTTCCCTTTCCTCCTTTGAGATGGGGCCCCGAATTCCTCCCAATTGCATAGGCTCTGGATGGCACTCAAATGCATGATGGGCCACGTTTTCTTTTGGATGAACATAATATGATCTGTTATCCGAGCGAGAGCGATCCACTCATCGATGTTGCAAGTGGTGGTCCAACTGAACGGTAAGATCAATGCATTCTGCACATCCAGCGGGAGGATTCATGACCTGGGCAAGAATATCCTTCAGTTCCCCCCGCAGACCTCGATAAAAAAGTGTTGTTCTCTTCTTTTCTGGCCAGTTAGTTTCTGCTACTAATCGATTGAAAGTGGCCACATATGCCAGCAAATCTTGACTGACTTGTCGTAGGGTTATTAATTCATTGTCCAAGACTTGCCCCTGAGTGTGATGTGCAAAGAGTTTCTCTAGTTCTCCCTGAAACCTAGAAAATTTCACAGCAAAGGATCATCCCTCTTTACCAGAGGAATGGACAAGTTCGCAGCATGTCCTCCCAAATAAAATAGTACAAATGCCACCTTCGACTGGTCTGATGGAAAAACCTGGTCTACACATGAAATGCAAATGCCACTGATTCAAGAACACTGCGAAACGCTTAGGATCCCCCAGAAACCATTCAGGGGGTGCTAAATGAATGTTTCCTGGAACAACCACCTGAACAGGGGCCTCTGAAAGAGGAATTTGAACTGGCGGAATGCCACCAGGAAGTGGGGCCTGGCCTGCCTGTGCTTAGAGTAGCTGCCGACCTAACTCATCTGTGCGATCCCTATTAATTACCAATTCCCTTATTGGTTTCAGACCGTGCTGAATGTACTTCGGCACGTAACTCCCTCAACAACTCAGACAGGTTATCTACATCTGTGGTCTCCATTACGCTCGGGCAGAGTAATTTTAAGTAAAGGCTTTGCGTTCTGTAACGCTTACCTTGTCTCTGCAGGAGCGCATATTGCCTGAAAACTCTTTGTGCTGCAAATACTGGGTAAAAGGGGGTCCCCCTGTGTCAAGGAGAGAATAAAGAATATGGAATGATTCTAATGTGAACTCAAAACTCTAAGGGGGGCTCCACCCACCCTGCTGTGAACTCTTACAATAGTCTGGGTACCCGATTCCCTTCTCACCTGTGCTTTTGTTTTGGGGAGCTCTCTGTCCTGCTATCATGCAGGGGTGCGTTGACATTGAGGCAAGACTTCTCCAGAATGAAGATTGCTGAGGAGCCTCTGAAGTGTTAAGTATCTTGAAATTCTGAACTTTGCTGTAATCTTTTTGTGTGGTAGTCTCTGGGGACAATAGTGTCCGAGGGATGGATTCTCTGGTAAATGTGTAATCTCTCTCTCTCTTTGTTGCAGGTTTGAAGAGAGAAAAAAAAGTCACACATGAAGATTTGCGGGCGTCTTAATGA
Organism: Ambystoma mexicanum; assembly: GCF_040938575.1. Taxonomy (NCBI): domain Eukaryota; kingdom Metazoa; phylum Chordata; class Amphibia; order Caudata; family Ambystomatidae; genus Ambystoma; species Ambystoma mexicanum. Next base: position 1,030,183,483 of record NC_090923.1, on the reverse strand, counting down.
ACACCACAAAGTCTTGTTTTTTTCTCCTGAGGTGAGGTTGCGCGCTTAGGAAGGAAGGCGCGCGGTCATACTGGACTTCGTGGCCTGCTGCAGGTCTTCGCTGCGTGGCCGAGTCTTGAAAACTCAGAAAATAAGTTCTTCGAAGAATGTGGTAAGTGAGCGCGTAATTTTACATCTTCGCACGTCCTGTGATTTAATGTCTCTTTTAACCTAAATACCTTGGGCCTCATTATATGTTTGCCGGTCCGGTAACAACGGTACCAGCAAGCTTACCAGTACCGTTGTTACCAGACCGGCAAACTACGAGTTCTGCTCGCAGGTGCCTTCCCGCTCCGCCAGGTCTGCCTGGCGGGCGTACCGGCACCCGCATGCAGAGCATCTCGGATGGTGCCGGTGCATCTGACCTCTCCATTCCCATGGAGCACTATGGGGCTCAAATGGGAATGGGGAGCATTCAATTCTGGCAGGGGGAAGGGGGAGGGTGGAGAGGGTGTGTGGGGTGGAGGGCTTGTGCACAATCAATGTTCTATTTGTTCAATACACCTGTTGTGATATGAGAATTCACATGACCAGACATTGATTATTGTGTACGCGTGCTTTATTGGTGAACAGTGTACAGTGTCCATGTCCCCGACACTACCAGTGCCCTGAGTCCCCCCTCCATGGCACATTCCGCATCCATGTGTGTTAGAAACATTGGTTAATCCAAGTCTGGCGCACGGCACGTCCCTCCTGTGCATCGCTACCTCCCTGATGTGCAGCCCCATCTCCTCCATCCTCATCCCCCTCGCCAGGTGGTTGGAGTTCAACGTCATGGGGCAGAGGCACATTCTGTCTGATGCACATATTGTGTAGCATGACACATTACATGATGATCTTGCCAACCTTCTCATGCCCGTACAGGAGTGCCCCACCAGACCTGCTGAGGCAGCGTAACCGAGCCTTCAAAATCCCAAATGTCTGCTCGATCACCACATGGGTACGTTTATGTGCACGATTGTAGACCTCTTCGTGCCTGTTCTGCGGGTTCCGGACAGGGGTAAGGAGCCAAATCTTCAAAGGATAGCCAGCATCACCTGCATGTGTACAACAATGGTTATGTGTAAGTGATTAGACCGAATGTGACCTGTATCAATGACACAATAGCATGCATCCATTTCCTGTTTGCATCCACATATCCATGCACAAATAGAGCTACTCAAAGTAACTGCAATGTGTGAATTCATATGATCGACAGGTGTGAGTGGCATCGTCTAGTGGGCGCAGGGGTGTCCTATTCCTTATGAGTGCTCATGCACTGTGGTTGCCCACGCCGGTTGTTCCCATGATCTAGGTGATATGTAGTTGATTGTATGCTTTTTTCCTGTCACCGTTGAAGCCAGACACTTGATGATCTGACTTTCCACGCCTGATATAGCCATGCTGGTATGCTGGACCTCTGTGGTGCTGTAGGAATGAGATTCTGTATTTTGGACTCATGTGACTCCTTTGTACGCACTAATGGACACATGTCCATTGTGGTGATGTTATTCGGTCATTAGCATTGGCCATACTAACTGCATGTCGCTGCATTGTGTTGCAGGGGCTACGGTCGGATTATGTGCAGTGTACATGTTGATGGCTATGGAATGGTTGCAGCACTGCCTCATTTTCATAGTAGTGCAGCTTACGTCTTGCATTTAGGGGTCAGGTGTCAGGTCCAGTCTGGCCTGCTTTGGGGTATGAGCATGGTCCATCCTCTCAGCTAATCTCAGCCAGGTGAAGTATGCATCTCTCCCCCCCCCCCATCTCAGCCAGGTGAAGTATGCATCTCTCCCTCCCATCTCAGCCAGGTGAAGGATGCATCTCTCCACCCCCCATCTCAGCCAGGTGAAGTATGCATCTCCCCCCCCATCTCAGCCAGGTGAAGTATGCATCTCCCTCCCCCCCATCTCAGCCAGGTGAAGTATGCATCTCTCCCCCAATCATCTCCCCACATCACACTGCCATGAGCTTGACATGCAACTCACTGAGTAGCCAGGATCGTTGCCCTGCGTGTCACTCCATGTAGTGTGGTATCGTGGAGTTCCACATGACCATTGAATCATTGGCTGATCCGGGAAATCGGGCACAACAATGTGTGATGATCTTGTTGTGAGTCACGTACCATTTGCACGTTGATGGAGTGGTATAACTTACGGTTGCAGTACACTACCTCCATGGCATGTGGGACCACCAATTCAACATGGGTGCAGTCGATGGCACCGATGCAACCTGGGAAGCCTGCCAGTGAATGAAAGCCAACTTTGGTGTTGGAGATCTCCTGGGCAGTCCGTGGTAGGAATATGTGGTCGCCTGTGTGCTTCAGGAGGGCACCTAGCACTTGGTTCAGCATCCGTGAGAATAATGGTTGTGAAATGCCATGCATCTGCCCTACTGTGTGCTGGTAGGTGCCTGTGGCCAGGAAGTGGAGCACAGACACCACCTTCAGTAGAGGGGGGATGGCGGTACGGATGTCTATGAGGCTCACAATGTCATTATGTATCATGTCCACAATGGTGGTGATGGTGTCCCAGTTCAGACGGTTCAGGGTGTGGATCTGCTGAGGGGTTAGGCTGAATGGGGCCTGCCTCACCCTCCTTCTCCTCCTACGTCTCCTCTGTGCTGTCTGTTGTTGCTGCTGGAGTTCCACTGCAATCATGTCCTCCAGACCCAGTATTGCTACTAGTATTGGGATCATTTTGGTGTGTGAATGGGTGTGGGTAGGGGTGGGGTGTGCTCCTTTTGTGCTGGCCCAGTCTACATTGCCTCCACCTGTGATGATTGTGTGCACCTGTGGCAGTTGGGAACACTGCACATGGCCGTTTACGGGTGGTTCACGATGCCGGTATTTCCTCCATGCCGGTAAGGTACTTTTCGGCCTTCAGTAGGCCGTTATTTGCATGTCTGCCTGACTTGTGTTCAGCTGCTGTTTACGTCATGCCGCTATTGCCGGCATGTAGGGTCGCGTGCCCGTGCCAATGCCGCTATTAGAGGCACTGTAATTAACGGTGCCGCTGATAGCGGGTTGGCGGGTCGTAATGGACCAGAGCGGTAAGCGATGCTGGTAATCCTTTACCGGCATCGTTTTTCCCTTACCTCCAACCTTGTAATGAGCCCCATTATGTTCCTATGGTATCATTTCCTAAGCTATTATTAGCAAAAGAAAACCTACTGCTTGACCATACATCTATCATACAATTTCATAGAATTAGACAAAGCGTCAGGTGGATATATTTAAATGAACTGGACATGACTCCTGCATGAGCCTCAACAAATATACATACACATACATAAATGCAAACAAAATGGGTTGTTTAATACAGCCCAAAACCTTTTTTCATTTGGCTCAGATTAATTGAAGACACAAGTTATACATTTTACTGAATGAAACCAACTTCAAAAAGGTAAGGACCCCCACACACATACACCATAAATGTGTTGTGTACAGAAAGCATAACACAAACACATATGTGTAAAAAACAAAAACTAAACTTGAAAAGAAAAACCTATTTACATAACTAAAACACGATACAGACATACCAAAAATGCAGAAAACAACATATGCAATGTAACCATCTAAACAAAGAAAATATGTGTGAGATATACTCTAGAAAGTACAGTGTAACTAAATTCCAAACTGAAATCAATCACATGTAGTTCAAAAAAGAAACCAATTTGGTTAAAGCACCGTTAATACGAAATGGGTAACACAACCCAAAATGTGTTTGTCTGTCGTTGACTCAAGAGTTTCAGGCCTGTGTAGGGGACCACATTATAACCAACAGAATGAGTCCGGCCCTCTTCAGGGCGTATAAGGAACGACCTGAGACAAGGTATAGCGGTGCATGAGTGGGTACTTTTCATCTGTGATTCCCAGCAACAGCGAATGATGAAAAAGACACGCCAAATGAAGACGTGTATAAAGGAAAGGCTGAATCTGATTACGGAATATGAGATGGGATACAGTGCCATTTAAATAGAAAATCAAGTACCTGTGAAGGAGGGTCCTGAGCCCTTGGGTACATTTAAATAGACAGGTGGCATCGAAATGAATCTGAATCCAGTTCCACCATACTGAGAATGGAGTAGGGGAATTTCCTAAGCTACCAGTATCTCAGAATTCATTATTAGCACAGTGTTATTCAAGCCAAGTAAAGCTGTCAAATACTTGTATCCAAATGAGCTGCTCAAATTGTTAGGCTTGCATCTGATATGAGCAGGATTGCCCATTCCTTATCCAGACCAATCCCGTAGGCCACTTAAAGTGAATCAATTTCCAAGTCAGTCCCCCTCCTTATTAGCTTGTTCTGGTAGTCTTGAGCCCTTTACAATGGAGGGAGGAGCAGGTGTTGTCAAGGTTGTGGAAGAAATCAAGAGAGAATGCACAGGGAGAAAGTACAAGGAGGTGAGAAGCAATAACTTAATGAGAGCTAGAGGTCAAACCTTGATTCGGGTCACAGTGAACGGAGTACATGCTGAGTAGTAATGCTGATCAACGACACATGTTGCACAATATGGTTCAAATTATTGACTTTATTACCTATTTGTATAGGGATGGTGGTTGGACCCAACCCATATAGGATCTAGGGATATATCTAGAAACACTAAGGAGTTTCTAAATTGAGCAGTGTTAGGATTGGGCTTCCTTGAAATTTCCACTAGATGTCTTTCCAAATCGTAAAGTTTTCAAACATAGTCTTAAGAATCTTTATCATGCCTGGGATACCCTATTCTACAAAACAATGTCCAAAAGCTGTGGGCAACAAAAAAAACTTCAGAAATCCTACTTTCCAAATGTCCAGTCGTATTCCAATAAAGAACCTTTCCTGGGAATTCTCTTCCAGGGTTTACTCAGAGTCTAGAGTCCTCTTCGCTCTTCCTGCTTTCTCAGTATTTCTCAAGATCTCCCCCAGGTGCCAGGCTTCTCAGGTTCCTTTTCTTAGGCTCTACCACAGTCTCTGGTTCCCACTCAGTTTCCTGGAACCCTTCTTGTTGAATTAGGCTCCTCAGCGTTCACTCTAGGTCTCTCAATGACGTTAAGTTTCATCAGCATTCTGCGGGAGTCACTCCTAGACCATGACTGTCTCCAATACACTCTTGCAGTCTCTTGCAGGTTTAAGGTTCCATCAGCACTCACTCTTAATGGGTGTTTCTCCCCCTTCATTCAGCATCCTTTTCAGGCAGATTATATTATGCCGCTCCTGTCATTGGTCTCTTCTTTTTTAGAAGCACTTACACCGTCAGGCCCACTTTTGCTTGGCCCAGTGACCATATCCCAGGCACACCTCCCTTCTCAGCAGCATACCCTCCTGTGAGTCGATTGTCAGCGTTTTTCCTCTCCAAAACAGCTACTGGAGGCTGGCCAAGGTGTAGACTACCTTCTTCCAGGTAGCGGGTACCCTGGGTATATGAGGTTGTTTTGGAAATGTAGTTGCTTCCTTCCAACCTTCTCTCCAAGCTTATTCCAGCCATCCCTTCCCACATAGCTTTTTTGGGTATTTGTTATGTGTCTTGGCCCTTGTGATTGATTAGTCCTGTTATAGGCTTGTGTCTGATTTTAAATTGGTTCCCTGTTGGTATTGCCTTTAACAGATATTTGAATTCATTTACCTGGCTTCGCCCGCATGGGCTAAATGGGTGCTCCGTCCCACCTTTTGTTTCCATGCCTTTAAATGTGGTTCACAGAGTTACTGCCATCTTCGAAGACTTTCTGATGCTTGGCCTCAACAGTATGATGCTCTCTGGTGTCCTGCTGTCTCGCTACAAAACCACCAGGACCAGAATTATCTGAATCCTTCAATCAGTAAGTTAGAGAAATTCCTTGCTTAACTGGCATGTAGTTTGCACTTTGATTTCCTGACAGACCCAAAATAACAGTTACTTGGGATAGACACAATAAAAGAAATAAAGGCGAACACACTGCAATCGTAAATATTTCACGGATCAAATTCTGAATCAAACTGGTTCCTTCTTCAGTAGCTCCATGCCCCACAGATGATGCCTTCAGTGATATCCCCATTAGGACAAATGTCTTACCACGCATAGTGGGCCTTGGCCAGTGCTAAATTGCTCCCGGAGTGGTGATTTTTGTGGAGCACCTTTCAGCAAATGAAATCTGAGCCCAAAGGAGCCAAATTGTTGTAGAAATCAGATGCAAGTCTCGATATCAGGTGAGGTTGGTTTGTCAAAGCTTTAAAGTGGCACTGTGGGTTGAACACAGACAAGAAGAAAATGCATGGTTCCCATGCAATCCTACATTGTGATCCGCTCTCCCCCCTGACTTCACACATCTTTATACCTTTTCAAATACATTAGTCTCGATGCAGTGAGTAGAAAATGCCATGACTTCACCAGGGAGAGTTTCCAATAACACAATGGTTGGCTCTGTGAAGCCTTGCCAGCTTAGACACTCAAGGTCAGTTTCAAGTCTACATAAGATATCCCATACAGCTCTGTGGATAGAATACAATTAAACATTAATATTCATCTAATGGGAATCGTCTGAAGCAACTTTATCAATGTACACTAATATATTCTTGGCAGTGAAAGCAAATCTTAAAATAATTGTTGCTGGTGCAGGGGGAGTAAATATATGAATTTCCAAGCTACCGTGTTCCATTCTGGCTGCAGGTACATGCTTTCAAAATTGATTTCTTCAGCTTCCTTAAGCCAGACACTCATATTGAGGACTAATGTTTCTCAAATCAACATACTCTTTACAGTTGCATTAAATTCACTTACAATTATAATTCCTATGACCTATCTTTAAGCATATGTTTGCATTTTGCCCTGACACTATAAAAGATTGACAGAGCGGGTTAGGCAGCGCGGGGCAGTACAGGGGCGTCTGTGAGTCCTGTGGAGTGGAACTATGAGGATCCCACTAGCCCTACAGATTAGCAGCAACCAGCCACGTGTCCCCTTGTCTACACCCACACAACTCAATTGATATGTCAGATGAGTGATAAACAGAACGGTACCACAGGAAGGAAGCAACAACATTATTACTGCCTGATCTGAAGAGAAATGCATGTTTTTAATCTGCATTAATAGCTAGATGTGGAGAATTGTGGATTCCAAAAATATAGCAGATTTAGAATTAAAATATAGTTGCACTTACCCGAATAGACAAACACTTTGGAACTGGTAATTACTTTTTCACTCGCTTGAAATCATTTTAAGCCTAACTTCAATAAATAAGAAATACCAGCACTTCAAATAAACACTCGATCCCTAATCTCACTCGTAACCTCCAATGGTTGTGGATAGGTCATGTTTCCGGATCACTGGAGTTCTTTACACAAGTCTGTGGACAGGGACCGGGGACACTGACTTCATAACAGAAGACAGGAAGGAGAGGCAATCATTCCTCTTTGCAATGGCTGACCACCTCCTCCTACCTTCTTATAATTAATCAGCCCCTTTATGACATCCCATGCACGCCTCTGCACCCACTTCCTCATATTCAACTAATGTAGTCAGAGTGGGTGGGCTTATGGGTATGAATGGAAGGACTGAACAGTTCATTTTTTTTCTGGGGTTCTCCATCCCCAATCTGGAGATAGATGCATTATGGAACATGTAGTCATGTGGTATATGTCTATTGAGTGATGCAAGGTGAATTCTTGGATGAGTAGACATGTGCCTCAGGATCTGCAGCTATAGTCAGCTCTTAGTGAAAATGTTTGGCAGTTCGGGATGGACAATTCTGGGTCATTTGTTCCAAATAAGCAGTGCCATTTGGCATGTCAAAAAAAAACCACTATGCCTCCCACAAAGAACTTTACTTTACTCCTCTCTTGAAAGACCTAGAACCAAAATCTGAATTTTAAAGTGCTGTACTACTTCTCCCACAGTGCACTGCGCTGATCTGATGGACAATGCAACAGGTATCTTGGTAAGATGATCAAGAAGATTGGAAGGACCTCATGTGCAATAAGCACTATAAATTCAATGGTTTCAATTTCAATATGGTAAAATAAAGTACTAAACAGCCATTAGGTATAGGGTGTGTGGTGGAAAACGTGGTTGAACATTCGATGAAAACTATGAAACACTGTTTATTGGTGAGACATAGGCAAGTCTAGCGGTCCGAAGCATTTCGGACTGACGTCCTTCCTCGGGGACCAAGAACGATAAAAAAAAATCACTTCTTTAATTAAAAAAGAAAGCATAACCTTGTGCAGCCAATCCCGAAATAACACAACAAAACACATGGAAATATCATAATGATCATACATGGTTAAGAAGGCACATACCTGTGTATCTCATTAAGGAATATCGATAACTGGCATGTTAAAGGGATAGCCCAACTGGACTGTCCTGTAATGTGATATAGGTAAGGAACTTAAGTAAATGAATGAGCAACATGGTCCAGTATTATGATCATGAATATGAGAGCCAGTGTCTTACTCACCAAAATGTTCGAAAGATTTCGATGGGGACAGACGGTGTTGGAAAAAAAATCTATGTAGACAGATAGGTAATATATACGTGCTGGAGTGACTCTGCATGTGAAGATGGCTGCCTCACATCAGCGCGACGGCATCACGGGTGATGCCACCACACCTGACGGCATGTGGCCACCTTAAGATGTAGGAACGAAAATGATTGACAAAGATTACATGACTGGTTAGTGGCATCATGGTCGGCTGAGCACAGACCGGAGGGGGAACCTCTGGTAAATATGCATGGCGGAAAAACAACATAAATAAATAAAAATAGAAATGGAAAACCGTAATAAAAACATAAAATATGAAAAGAATGACACAAAGGAAAAAGTAAGAATAGAAATGAAAAATAATTATGAAGAAATCTGTAAGACAAAAATAAAAAGACATTCTTGTAAGGAGCGACAGCAAAAGAACCAAGAAACATATAACAAAGAGTGGGACATTGCGCCATCAGAGCAGCACTTAACATCCCCAGAAACCAACACATTTCAGACACCAGACGTAATCTTCACCGGCTCTCGGTCCATCAACTAATTACACTGAAAACACTTGCCCTCAAACACAAATGCTTATCCAACCAAGCACCTGGATACCTAGCCAATAGATTTGCCCTCCACAATACTAATAGACCCCGCAGAACTGCTCAATCTAACTGCCTCTCTATACCACGCTTCAACCTTCAAGGATCAGGCGGAGCCAGCTTCCTAGTGTTGGCGGCTAAACTCTGGAATTCGCTCCCCAAGCCACTAAGAGCAGAACCATCCTTCTACAGATTCAAAAACATGGCCAAAGTTTGGCTAACCGCCCAAGACCCATCAACCTGGTGCTAACCTCCCACCATGCGTCAGCCTCTTTTCATGTATATAGGTTATGATTATTATGCTCACTCTGTTACTGCCCATGTATATATACGTAACCTTAACCTAAAATGTAATTTGTAATGCTCTGTCTTCCTTTGTTCATGTTGTAACTAAACTACGCGCCCGGATGCCCTTGGGCCTGGTGCGCTCTATGAATCAAATAAATTCAAATACAAATACATTTCCATTTTTAGGATGTACCAACTGCAGCTTTGTGGTAAAAGGGAACATTGTTCATCATCATAATTCCAACAAGAAGATTTTTTGAAAGACTTTGCCACCTGTCATAGTCACAATGTTATATTTATAGTATTAGGTGCCCATGAAGCAAGTGCTATGTCGGACAATCCACCAGAAAAGTGAAGTTAAGTTGGAACGAACATCGCTCAAACTTACGAACAAAGACCCTCCAGTCTGCTGTGACCAGACATTTAATTGAATATGGTCATCAAGTGTCACATATGAAGTTCCAGGTACTTGAGGGGGTTGCCTCTGGATCTGGTCAATGCCCCATCACCAAACTTCTTGACCAGAGGGAACCTTTTTGGATAGATCGCCAAACACTCTATCTGCAAATGGTCTTAATGAAGAATGCAACTTTGCCTGTTATATTTAATTGCTACACATATACCATGCTCTACACTTGATCAATGTATACAGCAATTTAAGTTTCTTGGGCATTTGTATCTATGAGAACATTATAGACCTCCCTGTTTTCTAGTTCTCTAGTTTGGCATTTACATTCCTCGTGCTTGTACTACACTGCTTTTATTAATTGATATCACCTAAATCATATCATTTTTCATTTCTATTTTTTGTATAAAATGTAGTCATACCTTCTCTTGTCCCATTTCAGTCATATTGTATGTTTGTATTTCTGTTTTAGAGATTTCTTTATCATTATTTTTTCATTTTTATTCTTACTTTTTCTCTTGTCTCAGACCTGTCACATTTTATGTTTTTATTATTGTTTTGTAGATTTCTTCATCATAATTTTTCCATTTCTATTTTGATTTATTTTTTATGTTATATTTTTTTGAACCAGACTGAATGGCTGCCAGGCGTATTTACTGGAGGTTCCCCCTCCGGTCTGTGCTCTGCCGGCTATGCTGCCACTTACCAGTCATGTAATCTTTGTCAATCATTTTCATTCCTATATCTTAAGGTGGCTGCATGCTGTTAGGCACAGTGACGTCACCCATGACGTTGTTGCGCCAACGCGTTATGGCCATCTTCAAATTCTGGGTCACTCCAGCAGGTATATGTTCCCTATCTGTCTAGAAAGATGTTTCTTCCAACACTGGCTGTCCCATTGAAATCTTTTAAACTCCTATTCATCGTTAGAATACTGGACCAAATTGCTCATGTATTTGCTTTAGTTCCTTACCCATTATCACATTACACGACAGTCCAGTTGGGCTATCACTTTAACATGGCAGTTATCGATATCACCTTATTGTGAGACACAGATATGTGCCTTCTTAACCCTGTACGATCATTATTATATTTCGATTTGTTTTTTCGGGACTGGCTGCTCTACACATTTTGTTTACTTTCTGAATACATTACATCTGTTATTTTGCGAACTAAAACGGACCAAAGTGAGACACAACCAGCCAGGTAGAACATTTTACTTATACATTTAGGGCCAGATTCATGGAAATGTGCGCAGAAATTCCGCAAGGTCAGCACGCTGTGAAAGACGTTGTGCGAGCCTGCCCACAGATTAAAAAATGTATGCCCAATGCATTCTTGGAATTGTTCGCACAAAGTAACCATATTTGCAAGTTGTGGCCGGAAACGCCCCTGACACACCCACATGCAAAGCATAAACAGCCAGATCAGCCACCTTTGCGCACTCCCCCTCGGCACGAATACACGCACCCTTCAAACAGTTTTTGGGGTCTCCCGCAAGCAGGCCTGCACTAGGAGACCCTGTGCAGCATCCCCCATAACGGTTCATGGCACCCCGAAAACCTGCGTATGAAAAATCGTAACACGGTCTAAACTCAGAAAATCAGCGTGCGAAACCCCGTAAACCGTTGCTGCACCCCGCTACATTGCTTACACGCATCTACGTAACTTCGGAACACAGGTTGCGTACACCCACCCCGAAATCTGACATGCAACCCCACCTCCGCGCTGCAAATCCTACGCGCAAGTGTACTTACGCCTGCCTTCGGGTGGCGGATCATATGAAGGACTTGCAGGCCATTTTCCGACCGATTGGTTGCGCGATCGAATCCAAGCATACAACTCATGCTGCTCAATTGTGGACGTGCGAGGGACTGCCTGCAGTCCAACCCTTCCGAATGCCCATTTTAGAGCAAGTTCTTCACCATTTTTGGTGTTCTGCCTCCTTCGCACCCCTCTGCGCAAGCCACATTCCCGCTGTGCGTGGAGTCTCATGCAAGCCCCTCAACGGCTCGCGTAGCGTCGAGCATACGCGAACTCCACGAAGTCCAGGAAAAGTGCAGCGCATTAGATTCCATGAATCGACGAATAGGATTTTGAGCGCATAAGCCCTTAGTGGATATTGCACAAGATTTGCATTTTTTGGTTACGAAGTGATTTTTTATTGGGTTTTATTTATATATAGTTCATGGTCCTTGAGGAAGGACATCAGTCCGAAATGCATCGGACCTCCAGACTTGCCTTTGTCTCCACAATAATCTGTGTTTCATAATTTTCATAGAATTTTGAACAATGTTTTCGACAAAAACCCTATACCTAATAGATGTAGAGTACTTTATTTTACCATCTAGAAATTAAAACAAACCTTTGAATTTATAGTGCTTATTGCACACGAGGGCCTTCCAATGTTCTTGGTCATCTTATCGAGATAATATTTACTTGTCCCTGGCCCCTTGTGCAAGAGGGACCATTATTGGCTACAGGACCGCACAGCCCCCAGTACGTTTTTCAACATATGATATACTATACGTCTTAGAGTGGTGACCACTACAAAAGGAGTTCTCCTTGATCTATTGGACACCCGGAAATCAGAATCTTCACTTTTCAGCTTTAGCGACACCACAATGTGCTATGCTGATCTATATAGATCAGGAACAGGGTTATACCTTTCGACACCACATCCCCCATAATCCATGACACTGCTGTTCTGGAAAGCCTGGAATGGCAGTATGCAGTTTGTGATTTTGGATAACATGCAGCCAAAAACTACTCTTGCACTCATCCACTGGAACGCCTTGGACCATAAGGAGCATTGTTCATTCTTCCTGATGCTGTCGTGCTGGATACCACACAGTAAGAATTTAAGGAAATTATGCAGATTAATCATGTACTCCCAGAATTTTCCAGACCTAGGTTGAAGCTTTATCCAATTAAATCCTTACATTGCAAAGGGGAGAACTTCTACACAGGTGCTTTAAGGGACAGATACTGAGCTTGTGATAAAAGTAGTGATGAAAGAAGGCATTTGTCCCTTCAGTTTTCAGCACCCCCATTCGAGGTGGGTGGAATGATCATAGGGGAGATGTCGTGCTTTGCATCAGAGGTAGGCCCACGTGCACCAGTGGCACTGCAAACATTTCTTTAAAGACTGACACTTTTCAAATTTGTGGAAGTGTCCTTCAGCTTTCAGCAACTTAGAAAAGGGCTGCTGTATTTGTATTTGTATTTATTATGTTTTATATAGCGCTTTTCGCCAGGGCGCTTTACAGAGAACAATTAGCTGTACATTAAAATATGCAATGGAGATCGATGTTCAGAGTCAGCCAGTAACAGTCAAACAGACGACTGAAATAAGTGCATTTTTAAGGAAGAACGGAACTGGGAATAGGAGGTAATGGAACAGAGAGAAAGGGGAAGAAGATTCCAGTGAATAGGGGCAAGAAGTTGAAAAGATGGAAACCGGGATTGTGCACAGGGAGCACGAGGGACAGTAAGTCGAAATTGAGCAGCAAAGTAGAGAGTGTGACAAGGGGAGTAGAATGAGAGGAGAGGTGCAGGATAGTTAGGGGCGAGAACGTAGCGATATTTAAAGACAAAACAGAGAAAGTTCTTCTTGAGTTGAGACTGGAAAGAGATCCAACCAAGTGAGGCGAGAGATGAGGAAATTGAGTCCCGATGGGTGAGAAGATGGAGAGAGCGGATGGAAGAATGATAGATTGATTTAAGAGCAGCAAGACGAGAGGAAGTGCTGCAGTGTGGGAATGATATGTTTATGAAACTAAAACATATGAAATATTGGTGAAGTTGCCGTATTTTAACTCCTGTTTTTTGGCATACAAAAGCAGGGTTCTGCCAGGAGAATCCCCTTTCAGTCATTGCCTTACATTTCTGATGGTTACCAGGGCTGTTGTCAGGCTGTACATCAGGCACATGCACACTTTCACGTCCCTACACCACATTTTTTCTTTGTTCAGATATGATGTGTTTAAGAAAATTGTTCCTCCTTCATGGAAGAACACTTTTCTACTATTGCATGCACCTCAGAATCAGACCCTCAGCCTGTTAAGGCCTTGCTCCTCACCAGCTGATACTATGAAGCATTTTGATTTCAGCCCCCGTTTGCAGCAGTTTGATGAATGATCAAGGCTACTCTCAAGGGGATTGTGTTTTATTCTTGTTTTTCTGAAACTGGTTGAAGGAGCATTGTGTTCAGAAGCCTGTGTTTGAATCCTAAATTATTTTTAAAGCTGCTATTAGATTCTCATAACTGGGGGCTGTGCTGTAGCCCAGTTGACATGTTTGTCTGAAAACGTACGTCCTATGTTGATGATAAGCTTCAGGCTGAACAATTCCTGCTGCTTCCTTGTGATCTGTTGGACCATTATTTCTTGGTACTTGGATTCTAGCAAAACCAAAATTACATGTGCAAGTGTGATGAATCAACTTCCAGGGCACCAGTGGTCCAGGGATGAATATCGGTTTCTAAACCATTGATCAGCCCCACAACTCTAGTATACCAGAAGGGATCCGAACAGATTGCAAACACAAGTAAATTATAAACCTCCTTATCCAATTTTGCTAAAGTGGACGGAATGGCAGGCTTATCTACGCAAGAACGTGGGTCCTTGGTTAGTTGCAACCAGGAAAATACAATTAGTACCCAATGATAAAAGGGACTGTCCAGTCAAGGTCGTATAAAAATATATACTTTATCATTACTACAACAGACAGTTCTAGCACACTACAAAATACAACCCACCCTGTAAAGGAGCACAGGGGACAGACAGTTTCATGAAGCAAAGGGATGCACTCTGCGTACTGACAGGAGTGTAGTCAGTAAAGCAATGAGTCTTAACTGTTCAAGGTTATTTGGTTTCAGCACCTAAGGGAGCAAGGGGTGATAAAAGTCACTAAGGGCCTTCGCAGAAGGACCAGGAGGACAGAACCACAGTGTACTTGGTGCTTGAGATGATCTTGATGCTCGACAGCATTGAATCGGTTCCAGGATGCTTTGCAGCTCCTGCGAAAGAGTTCAAGATGGGGGTGTAAGCTAGGTAGGGTATCAATCAGTAAGACAGACACAGGTGACCACAGTTCAAGGGTGTTTATTGAACTTCAATGGGGTTTGAAAAATGCCTATCTAATCAAACTTAACTTAAGAGTCAGTCTGTTTTCCCTAAGAGCAAGCTGTCAACGAGAACGTGCTCATGTTGTAAAAGGGGGGTAGAGTTCTTAAATATCCTACTTGGTAGAATGGGGTAAAGGTGTTATAAGGAAGGGGGTACCGCTGCTCACCGTCCAGCGTCCCAATCCCACTCTCCAAAGACCCCTCACCCAGGTGATCCTCCCACGCTGGTCCACCCTCAGGAACTGGATCCAAAGCGATGTGCGTGTCCTGGCCACCTGGATGACAACACCCGGGACTAATGGGTGAGAAACATCCTGGTTTCTCACATGCCCTTCATTAGTC
Source organism: Ambystoma mexicanum (assembly GCF_040938575.1). NCBI lineage: Eukaryota > Metazoa > Chordata > Amphibia > Caudata > Ambystomatidae > Ambystoma > Ambystoma mexicanum. Next base: position 1,030,168,265 of record NC_090923.1, on the reverse strand, counting down.
GATGTAGACACATCTGTTTCACAGGGTAACCGAGGAAGGAAATCGATGTTCCACTGGTCATTACCTTTTTGGTGCTCCACAGTTAAACAGTAGGGTTGCAGGTCTAGGAATAATCGCGTGACACGAGGGTTAGAGTTCTTTTGATGGCTTATCCACACTAATGGAGAATGATCTCTGACAAGTGTGAACATCCTCCCTATGAGATAGTATCTTAGATGGCCCATTTTATGGCAAGGGCCTCTAATTGCAACACAGAGTTGTTTTTTTTCACGTGGGAAGAGTTTTTGACTAGTGGACAGGATAAGGTGTTCTCATCAATCAAAACTCTGTGACAAAACTGCTCCTAACCCTGTAAGAGAGGTGTCAGTTTGTAACACAAACTTTATTGAAAAATCTGCTACCGTTAGGATCGGGTTCTGGCACAGGGTTTGTTTTAAGCTGTTGTAACATACATCGTCATCGTCAGTCCAATGAATATTCTGGGGTTCGGCGTTCTTTAATTTGTCTGTCAACCCAGCTGTTCTGTCCCTGAAATTAGGGATGAACCTGTGGTAAGAACCAATTAACCCTAGGAATGCTCTGAGGTCTCTCTTGGTTTTAAGCACAAGGGTATCCAGGACGGCTTTCACTTTTTCTCTTTGGGGCTGGACGCTGCCATTCCCTACACAGAAGCTGAGGTATTTCACAGCTGATTAGGCCAGTTTACATTTGGCTGGATTGCCAGTTAAGCTGGCCTCTCTGAGGGATCTCATGATAGTAAAGAGATGGAAAAGATGGTCTTCCCAAGTTTTACTATAAATGACTGTCGTCAATATAAGCCCCACAGAAATCGGACTAGGACTGTAATATCCTGTTCATAAGACATTGGAAAGTGGCAGGGGCCCTGTGTAAGCCAAAATGGAGGACCTTGAAGTGGAATGGTCCCAAGGGTGTCGAGAAATCTGTCTTTTTTTATCAGGTCCATGTACTGTGACCTGCCAGTACCCTTTGGTTAAGTCTAGGGTTTATGGGAAGGTGGCACTTCCTAGTTTATCAATCAATTTGTCAATGCGTGGCATGGGGTAGGCATCAAAGTCGGAGATGGTGTTGACCTGTCGGAAGTCGATGCAAAACCTCCAGGAGTGGTCAGCTTTTGTGACCAATACAATAGGGAAGGGCCATGGGCTTAAAAGGGTTCGATAATATTTACCCTTAGCATTTTGTTCACTTCCTCAACCACAATCTTTCTATGGGTTTCTGGGAGTATATGTGGTTTTAAATGGACCACTTTTCCCTTTGGGGTTCTGCTATAATGATAAGTGCTATGCACTCTCCCTTGTTTCTCGCAGAATACATCGGGGAATGTTGTGACTAAATCTTTTAAGTCTTCTTGTTGTTGACTAGATAGCTCTTGGGGAATTCATTCAAAATTATCTATTTCTTCTGGTACCAAACAAGACAGTATTGTGGCAGTGGCTGGGGAAGGATTTTCCTTACACTCTTTTATGAGATTTACATGGTAGAGATGGGTCTTTTGTTTCCTGTCAAGTTGGGCTATTTTATAGGTACAGGTTCTTGTTCACTGTAACACTTCATATGGCCCATGCCACTTTGAGATAAGTTTATTTTCAGAGGTAGGCAAAAGGACTAATACCTTTTGTCCTATTGAAAAAGATATTAAGTTTACCCTTTTGTCGTAGGTGGACTTTTGTTGTTCTTGGCCTTTTTCCATGTGAGTATAGACTACATTTCAAACAAGTTTCATATGATCTTGCAATCAGGTAGCTGTTTGTGAGAGGGGAATAGGTGCCTCTTCACTGTTTTCCCAGGTCTCCCGGAGCATGTCTAGGACATCTCATGGCTCTCTACCATAAAGTAGTTTGAAAGGAGAGAAGCTGGTGGACGCTTGAGGGGTCTTTCTTACTGCAAACAGGGCACAGGGAATCATGCGGTCCCAGTCCTTCCTGTCCTTGTCTACCAACTATTTTAGGAACATCGTCAGAGTTTTTTTTTAGATCTTTCTACCAATTCGTCCATTTGGGGTGGCAATATGGAGCAATTCCTTGACTTCACCCATACGTTTGCTCCTAAAATTGTATCCCTGATCCGTTAAAATTTCCTTACGAAAACCAACCCTCGAAAAATATGTCAATAGATGTTTTAAAATCTGTTGGGTTGGGTTGTTACGCATGGGGAATCCCTCTGGGTATCGGGCAGCGGAATGAAAGATTACGAGGGCATATTTGTTTGCCAGTCTAGAGGTTTTCAACATTCCAATGATATACATCCCAATCCGGGAAAAAGGGACTTATATTATTGGCAAAGGGTTCAGAGGGGCAGGCAAGGAAATATGCGTGCTGGTTTTCTGACATATTTCACATGTCTGAAGGAAGTTCTTTATATCAGCATGGATACCTGGGCAATAAAGCTTCCCACTGATGTGCGCCTGGGTCTTATATTGTCCTACATGTCCCACTGTCAAGTGAGAATGTGCAATAAATAGCACAATCTTCCAATGGGTTTTGGGGATTACTAACTGAGTTTTACTCAAACCTTCGGTGGTGGTCTCCGTCTGTTCTGCAAAGGGACTTCCCTTTTCTAATTCTTCCCCTTCAGGAGTTACCTGTTAGAAAGCCTCTGCGAGTGCTGGATCATTTTGCTGGGTGAAGGCTAGGTTGGGAAGGATAGTAAGTTCTTCTTCCTCTTTTGCCTCAGTGGTAGATGGTTCATCAGTTTCCCCCAAAGGCTAGGGTACCTCTCAGTTTCTTCTGGTTCACTCTCTATAAAACAGGGAAATAGAGCTCTTTCAAGAATTCTGGCCCTATGTTCTAGATGTGCCTTACGCTTGGTCGATGCCTATCTGCTGTCCATTCCTGCGGTAAAATATTGCTGCATTGGTCGTCGTGCCTTTTCCGTAGCAGCGGACAGCCTTAAGAATGCTCTACCACGTTCTCTCAGAGCTTCTGCTAACCACCTTGCTTTCCATAATTCTCTGAAGACTTAGCTTTCATAGTCGCACTGTCACCCTTTTGCAAGTTCAGCGCCAAGATGGCATCAGGCAAATGTTGCGCTTCATAAATGCATGTCAAATCAAATCAAATCAATGCACTGTAGTTCACTTAACAATGCCATGCTTGAGGCCAAGCCCAAGATGGCTTTCACCATAGGGATGGGAGGATAGCTCAGGGGCAACGTGTTTGTTGTGGACAAAAATGCAGAGCAATATAGGTTTGATCCCGGTCCTGTGCTTAGAGACTGGTCGCTGGTAGTAAGTGTGTTATAAAAGATAAATTAATTAATTAATGGTAGTGTCCAAACCACTGACTCTTTCCAGGCTGGCTGGATACTTGGTTTCCAATACTTACTAGTGTTTCTTGGCTCCAAGATAATTTTCTCACAATCTCTTGAAGGTGATAGCATCTCTTTTTCAGATGGGTGATGTTACACACCATAGAAGACACAGAGTTCACCTTCTACAGGGATTTTATCCCATAGAGCAAACTTTGTTCATATGCAGGGACGAAGTGACTTTGCACCAAACGTGCTCTTCTGCACCTTTTACCTTACTTCACTTTCACCAGGCTTTCCAACTTCTTTGTGCAACAGTTTTTTTCAGTAAAGTGAAATAATGTGTCCTCATAGATACAAGAGCTTCACAGCAGCAGCAAAGTCCGCCTGTCACAAGACACATACCACCTACACATCCACAAAGAAGCAAACTGTGGCACAGCTCAGCTGTCATGAAACAGACAGCCAAGTACTGAAGGCCACTTCCTCCCTGGGTCGGATTGGCCCCTCGGCATTTCGGCCCGTGGCCGAGCCGAAATCGTCCCTCGGGAGTGGGGGCCGGTTTCTGGCCATGCCTGGGCCGGTTTGGAAGAAAAGAAAATAGAAAAGAAATATTTTTTGTCAACTTTTTTTTTCAAAAAAGCCTTTCATCCTTCTTAGGACGATAAATGAGCACCAACACAGATTTGAAGATATTGTATGCATATGTGTTCTATAAAAAAAGAGCTTAAGCGTAAGTGCTATACAATAACATATTATCATTTAGCCTTGGAAGTCTGCTTGGATTCACAGTAATTTAGTGTATTTGGAAACAATGCTATTTGATGCCACTTCCTGTTTTGTCAAAGGGTGAAAGGTTGTGTTTCATCGCTTCCCAGGATGTCACTTTGGGGTGGGGTCAAATGACATCACTTCCGGTGATATCATAAAAGGGCAAGGGTCGTGAGGTAGGGGGTGGGCCACTTTTCTTTGGGTGACCGGGCCTATTTCTTTTCCCAGTCCGACCCTGCTTCCTCCTCTAAATACAAGGCACATGCACAGCTCAAGGTATTGCGCTTGCACACATTCTTGGACAAAGTGTATCTCCCAAAAATTGAGGAGCGCAGGCCCGTCTTTGCTAAACTGTCTTTTTTGGAGGAGAGCGTGCCAATTTTCTGTAAATATAGAATCCCTATGACTGGGGTCACACAAGTGCAATTGTTTCTATGTAGCCCCATCAATGATCGCTGACATTTTCTATGACCACCTTACCGGCTCCATCCAAATCTGATGCTAAAAAATGGGAAAATGTGCAGCATAAAAACGCATAGGTTTTGTCAGAATCCTGGCTTTGTGAACCTCAGACTCTATCAATATCGGGGGCCTCACGTTGCAAAACATTTAGTCCAGTTGTGCCTCAGCTGGCTTCAACTTTAGAGATACAAATTGTGTCACACCAATGGGTTTGCTGTTTTCCAGACAGCGGATCGCTCCTGAGTTCCTTTACATGCTTTAAGTGGGCCAGGTAAGCAAGGGCGGGCTGCAGCAATATCCAAAAGATTCTCCCGAACCAGGGGCCAGGGGGGGAGTGGGTGTCGAGCGGGATGCAGTGCTTCCTTTAATCCCCAACTAGTCCTAGTCCATTCCAACAGTGGCCTGAGGTCGCACGTGCAGGCGCACGTAACAGCATAAAATAAAGACTTTCCTTTGTTATTTGTTGGCAGGGGAGGGGCGTAAGGGGAGATTGTCGTGTGTCTCAGCTTGTGAAAAGACTGCCTGGCAGGGGTTTGCGCAACATTGAAGGAACAGAAGGCGAGGCATCAAGGAGGGGGGATAGGTCATGGGAAACACATTTGTCTTGGAAGCAAGACAACCCAGCCCGATCCCGTGCTTAGAACCCAAACTACGGTATTAAGCGCATTATAAAAGAACAATTATAGTAATGATGGGTCTGCTGGACGGTGGCGATGAAAGCGCCTTCAGGTGGTAGAGGAGTTTTGCCGCCAAATGTGAAGAAACGCACTCTTGTGTCTTGAAGTGAGGTGGGTCCTGGTATTGGTCATCGGCCATTACGTTCACTGGGGCTCCCGTGTTGAGGAGTACGTGAACTGGAGTATTCAGGATAGTCAATGCGCATCAGGGTTGGTGTTTTCCTCGCCCCCTGACCGTGGGCACCACTGACAGAAAGAAAACATCTTCATCTTCTTCTCTCAAACCTGCACCTGGAGGATCCCCTTGTGGGTCAGTGGAAGTGGTGTTGGTTTGTTTGTTTATTTGTTTCTTTATTTATTTATATAGTGCTCCACAACCTGAGGTATCCGGGCATGTTACAAATTTTGAAAATTACAAGTACATGGAGGAATAGTTGCATTACATTCTTTACATTATTTATACAGTGACAATAGCAGTATAATACATAAAACGAATACATACACAGTGAGGAAAGAAGTATTTTACATAAAAAGTATACATGTCACTTTACATATACACAAGAATTGTCATGTTTTGGCTAGTACTAATAGTGGGATACTAGAGCCGGTCATAGATCATTAGCGAGGAGCCAATTCTTGGTGTTTTTCCTGAAACTAAAGAAGGACTGGTCAGCTCTTAAGGTGGTAGGCAAAGAGTTCCAAAGCTGGGCTGCCATAACCAGAAAGCTACTACCCCCTGCTTTCTTCAATTTATATCGAGGGATCTTGATGCAAAATGAATGCAAGGTTCTAGTGGGTTGTGTCAGTGAATTTTTGACAAGTTTCTCCATAAGGTAAACTGGAGTTAGTTAAGCATTTATGTGTGAGGGAAGCAACTTTAAACTGGATTCTGTCCTTGATTGACAGCCAATTGTTCTTCCATCAGCCTCTGAAATCTGTTGTCTTCTTGGAATATTTAATGCAGTTCTTAGTGCATTATTCTGTAATATTTGAAGTTTGTTAAGAATATATTTACTTGAGCCAAAATAGAGCGGGTTGCAATAGTCTCATTTTGAGAGAATTCATGCTCTCACTAGGGTAATGCAACTGGCTGTGGATAAGAATGGTTTGCACGCATGATCAACTTACAGGTGTAAGCTGTTGCTGAGGACGTAGTGTTGACTTGCTTGTGCATGTTCAAAGCTGTGTCTAGGTAGAAACCCAAGGTTTTTACCTCTTTTGCCACTTTGATATGAATGCCGTCGATATTGAAAGATTGGAATTGAGTGCTAAATTTGTTGAGATTGGCAGGTGCTCCTAGAAGCAGAAGTTCTGTCTTTTCATCATTCAGATATAGGCCGTGAGATGTCATCCAGGCCTGAATGATGAGATTTTATTGACCAAAGCCAAGTCTGTGTCATAATCACCAGTTAGAGGGATGAGGATCTGGGTGTCATATGCATAATTAGTGTACATGACACCCAGGTTGTCTAGGTCATCGAACAGTGGCTTGATGAAAATATTGTACATAGTAGGCGATACGCATGAAACTTGCAGAACTCCACATGTGATAGGTGTGGGTTTCCGCTGACGCAGAAGGTGATAACACTCTCATGGACCTGTTATTCAGAAATGATTGAATCCAGGCCGAAGCTTCAGAGGAGAAGTGGCCAGATGTAGACAGATGCTTGCAGAGCAGTTCATGATCTACCAAATCAAAGGTGGCCGAGAGGTCTGGTAATAGTAGAAGGGCCAGTTTGCCATTGTCCTTTAATTCATCAATTTGGTGCTTCTGGTCGATCAAGGGAGTTTCTGTACCATGTTTAGGTCTGAAGCCAGACTGCCTAAGCCCTAACAGGTTATTACGATCCAGGTCTGGAGGTAGGCAGTTTTGTCAATTATTTTTAAGAGGAAAGGGACTGTTGTTATAAGTCTACAGTTAGTCAGGATATTTGGGTCCAATGTCGGTTTCTTTAAGAGTGGTAGGACCCAGGCGTCCTTAAGGTTGCTAAGGATAGTACATGATTTAAATGAGAAATTGATTAGAGTAGTAATGAAAGGGACCAAGTCTCTCTCAGCTTCTTTGATAATAGAGGCCGGACAGATATCACTCTGGCATCTAGAAGGTTTGAATGAGGCTATAATGTCTTCCACTTCTTGGGTGGAGACTTGGGCAAATTTGAATCACTGAGGAGGTTTATTGGGATTGGGTTGGGCCCTCTGAAAGGTAACTGAGTTAGGAAGGTTATGTTTCCTCGCTTCTATTTTGGTTTGGAGGAGAGAGATTTTATTTGATAGTGCATTTTGACTATTAGTGCACCAGGTTTTGTCCTTAGTGCAGGTATCCGTAGGAGGAACAGGGGATTCCATTTCTCTTAGGATAACAAAGAGTTCTCTAGTGCTAGAGCTAGCCTTATTTATCCCATCATTGTATGTATCCTGTTTAGTTTGCAGGGTCTCCAATTTGTATTTGGCTGTGATTTTCAGTAGGTTTTCTTTGTTTAAGGCTGTAGGGCAATTTTTCCTTGTGGTTTCTAATTACGTTTTTTCCGATTGTATGGCTTTGAGGTTAGGGATAAACCCTGAATTGAGGTGGGCTTTGGGTTTGCTTTTACACATTTTAGGGGTGCGATGTTATCCATAGCATGTGTGGTGGTAGAATTGTATAGGTCTAACAACTACGTGTCTGAGTTAACAGGCAATGACTTTAAGATAGGAAGGAGATGAGGAAGTAACTTGTTCAGAGTAATGTTAGGTTTATTCCTAGTGAGAAGAGGAGGTGCCAGCAGGTTAGTCCTGGTTGGACGGGGTATGTCTTGGATGGTAAAGGCCAGAAAATGGTGGTCTGTCCAAGCATAGGTTTCAATTGATGTTATTAGCACATCACAATTAAGGTCAGCTACCCAGTCTAAGGTTCTACCTTTGACATGTGTAGGCTTATTGATCCTTTGCATAAATCCTAGTTCTATTAATGAGTTGGCATGTGCCAAGGCACGTTGATCGTTGCGGTCCTTAAGACCTAGAGTAAAGTCTCCTAAGACTAAGATTTGTGAGGTAAGTTTTGTGTTAGTTGAGAGTAGAGTTGCAATATCTTCCTCAAATGAACCAATAGGGCCAGGAGGTCTACATACCAGGTGCATAACTACAATACGAGAATTAGTGAGAGGTAGTTTCAGTGTCAACAGTTTGCCTTAAATGAAGGAAAGTTGAGTAGCAACTCTGAGTCCCAGATTAGATTTAGCGATAAAGGCAATGCTGCAGCCTCTGGAGGTTTCTCTATCTAGTCTTAAAATTGTGTAGTTATCAGGGATTGCAAGTAGGAGGGAAGGTCCAGCAACTGCATAGAACCACGTCTCTGTTATTGCTAGGAAATCTGGTTGTTTGGTAATGATCAGGCCGGCTATGTCTAGCATGTGGGCTACCACGGATCTCTCGTTGATGAGAGCACCTTTGATATGTGGAGAATTGATGTTTACCAAATCGTGAGGTGAGTTGCTGTGATGAGGCTGGTTTTTGTTAGATAAATTAAACCTAGTTTTGGGTCTCATCCGTGAGAGTTTTTTTATGCTTAGGATGGTCAGAGGGGCTATTGGAGGATAAGTACTTTTGTTCAATCTGGAACCCAAACTGGTATTTCTCACTGCGGTGGAGCAGGGTTGGTTAGGTTCAGGTCTAGAAGCAAAGCACAGAATCCACTGGTTAGGAGTTAGTGTCCAAACAGCCCCGACTGAAGGGCGTGTTTAGGTGATTAGCTTCAGTCTTTGATAACTGAGGCAGGAATCGAGTAGGTCTAATCGTTGTCGGCTGAACCAATGGTTGAAGAGGTGGCAGGAATTTGGTAGGCTTAATCCACTGAAGTGGGGTGAAAGGATTAGGACTGGAAAAAGGCATCATCATACTTACAGCCCAAGGCTTAAACGATAGGCAGTCAGTCTTTTGATTAGGTAGGTCATTAGCCAGGGCTGATAAGCTACCGCACGTGAGAGATACCAGTAGGCTAGCAATAAAGATGATGACGGCATGCATGCTTATGTTACCCGAAGGTAAGTAACTAAAGGGGAACAACCGAAGAGAAGGAAAAAGGAGAGGTCCCTAATTGTATGTAGGTATATACAAATGGTACAGCGCCATAATAAATTGAAATACCGGCAAACATTAATTAGATAGAGAATGTTAGGGCAGGCAAATACTACTGCGCAAATATGCCTATATTCATAAGTCATAAATAACGATTGAGCAATGAGCAGATTGTAGTAGACATATCGCGCAAAGGCAGAGGATGATGTATATTCCAAGTAAGCGCAGTAAAGTAGGGCTAGATCTGGTTACAACAGGCTGGTGGATTGACTCGCTCTTTCCTGCGGAAAGCCTCTGGGGCGTTCCTTTCCTCTTGGGTTGGTTGGGGCTGAGGCTCCACACACTCTCGCGAAATGGTTTGGGATTCACACCTGGTGCAGGTGTACCCCTTTGCTGGGCAGTCTTTTTCATGAGGAAGATCATGCCCACACTGCAGGCATGGGGCTGGAGTGGTAGTGTTTTGGTGTTTCTTCTGCCGCCATGCATTTCTTGTCCCTCTGTTCCTTGGAGTTTGTCGTCCCACTAGGCACACTTCCTCTAGCTTCACCGATTTCAGGACCGACTCCATTTTGGAGGCCCTTTTGTCCACCAGTTTGTGGGAGCGTCCTACTTCAAGCATCCTGGGGAGAGTGATGCCTGGTTCTCACAGAATCTGTTTCCAGAGCTTTACTGAGTGACATCCAATGATAATTTGGAGTCTCACCTCCCCTTCATTTTCCCACACACATGTGCCAGGTGTCTGAGCTGACTGTAATATTTGTCCAAGTTTACGTCACTCTGATGCATGTCGGTGCGCATCATGAACTTCTCGTAGTCAGTGTTCACCAGGGGGGCGATGTAGTCCGTCAGTGCCTTGACGGCGGAGTTATATGAGTCGTCTGCGGGTACACAGGGTTATGAAAAGCTTGTGAACTGTGGGTCTGGCTGAATATATCAGGGTGCACTTCTTAGTCAAGTCGTTTTTTTCCCCTGTTGCATTGCAATACATATCGAGGTGCTCCCACCACAGTTCCCATCAAGGTCCCAGTGACGTTGGGGCCCCATGTTACGCTCACCTGGTTCCCACGGGGGCGTCGACCGGAACCGGGCCGCTGTTATTTCCACCAGCGTGACGTGTAGCGCTGAGATGAATGACTGGACTGGCCCGCTCAGCCTAGTTTGTCTGGCTCGCAAGAATATTCTTCTGCAAAGGAGAAGAGGAATTAACCACCCGTGGAATTGAGTGTCAACCCATCTTCCCCACTCCCGTTGTCTTCCCACTGATCACTCTTGATGTCCCCTCCTTAGTCTCACCTGATGGTTTGGAAGGATGAGCTCTCCATCCTGCGTCGACCGCAGGGGCGCGTTGATGACCAGTTACTTCACTGGCGTAGAGGAATTGGTGAGTTCCAGTATTGACTCTAAAGTCCAATTGTTCATAAGAGTTCAAATGTCTGCTCTTCACTCTGTCCGATTCCTTGCAGGTTGCCGATTAATCCACTCGAAGATTTCCAAATGGCACTCGGTAAGATTCAGGTAAGTCTATTGTGTTTTTCCCCTTAGGGGCCGGGGTGCGGCGATGAAGCAGAGTTGACTGTGCCGACCCGAGATGAGGTGAAACCCCCGTGGTAAATCAGGTAAGTTTTGTGGGGGGTAACTGGTATTGTCCTTGCTTTCTCACCTTAGGGGTCGGGGTACGGCGATGAAGCAGAGTTGACTGCGCCAACCCGAAATGAGGTGAGTACCTCCCGTGGTAAATCAGGTAAGTCCTTGGGGGTAGCTTGTATGGCCTTAGAGAGTCCCCTTGCTCACCTTGCTGTCTTTGTCTCCTTAGGTGTCGGAGGGCGGCCGCGAGATGGAGAGAGCGTGATGGAATGCTGAAGTACCGCCAAGCAGGTGAGTTCAGCGCGGCGACATAGGAATGCAAAGCGATGCTTCAAAGACTTCTGTCTTTCAGTTCCGTGGCGAAATGTATCAGGATTGAGGTAAGGATTAAAGTTAAAACTCCTGTTCTAACCTTTATCCTTTTTGTCTTCTTGTTTCAGGAGTCCCAGGACTGAAGCGGGCGTGGCTGAAGACTGGAGCTGCAGAAAACACGGTGAGCGTTACGCTGCAGCAAGCAGAATAACGCGAAGCACGTGTGGCTGTCCGGGCGTGGTTTAAATAGCCTTGGAAGAAGATCCAGGTAAGTATTCTTCCACAGCCCAACCCAAGTAACAAAATAGTCCCTTCAGTAAAATAGTCCCTCCTAAGCCTCATTTGGCTTGAGTCTTCATGCAGCATGGTCTGCCTCAGGTGAGTATGCAGCATGGTCTGCTTCAGGTAAGTTATCAATAATGAGCCTGGCGCCCATGGCGCCAGGACTGACTTTATCTTTATGAGCCTGGCGCCATAGGCGCCAGGACTGTACCCAAACAGCCCCTAACTGGGGCATGCTCCAAGTGGCATGATGCCTGCTTCCGGGGCTGTTGGGCCTGGTCTGGTCTTCCAGGGGCAGGCATCATGACAGCACTCCCCCTCAAGGCCCCTCCTAAAGTCGTTCCCCCCCTTGGCCGTGGTTTGTCTGGAAATTCCCGATGGAACCTCTTCACTAAACGAGGTGCATGCACGTGGTCACTAGGTTCCCAAGACCTTTCCTGTGGACCATAACCTTTCCAGTCAATTAGGTAAAAGAGTTTTGATCTCACTCTTTTTGAGTCCAAAATATTCTTGACTTCGAACTCAGGCCCCCCGTCTATGAGGATAGGTTCAGGTGGAGCGGTTAGCCTTGTTCCTTGTTGCACTGGCTTCAAAAGAGACACATGGAAAACGGGATGGATTCGCATATGAGCAGGTAGGTCCAACTTGACGGCCACTGGGTTAATAATTGCCTTGACAGAAAAAGGTCCCAAATACCTGGGGTTAAAGGTCGAGTCCCCTTGAGTGGTAAGTGCTTAGTGGCTAACCATACTTTGTCCCCTATTTCGTATTGAGAAGCTTCACTTCTGTGCTGATCCGCATCCTTTTTGTATTTTTCCTTAGCCTTTTGCAAATGGATGGTTGCTTCTTTAAAGGCTTGTGTAATAACAGCGTGGAGATGGTCCACTGCGGGCATCTCTAAATGCTGGGGTGAGTCCAAATCCGAGGTTCGAGGATGGTGCCCATAATTGGTAAAAAAAAGGACTTTGTCCAGTTCCTGAGTGTACGGAATTATTGTACGCATACTCTGCGATCCACAGAATGTCTTTCCAATTCCCCTCAGACTGATGTAGCATACAACGGAGGTACTGTTCAAGAGTCTGGTTGGTCCTCTCCGTTTGACCGTCGGTCTGAGGGTGGTGACTGGTCGAAAGCCTAACATAAATTTGTGCCAGTTGGCAGCATTTCCTCCAAACATGTGAAATGAATTGACTGCCCCGATCTGAAATTAACACTGAAGGAAAGCCATGCAGGCGGAGAACATTTTAAAGAAATTCCTTTTAAAGGAATGAAGTGGGCCATTTTAGAAAAAAGATCTACAATAACTAGAATGGTATTGTAACCTTGGTACGGAGGTAAATCCGTGATGAAGTCTAATGACAAGGTATGCCAAGGGGTAGGTGGTATGTCTAATGGTTGCAATAATCCAGCAGGTTTTTTCTTTTGCCCTTTATTTTGTGCGCAAATGCCACAAGACATGACAAATAACTTGACATCCTTTCGCCAGGTAGGCCACCAAAATTGCTTCCTGATTTTAGCTTTGGTTTTTGCAATACCCGGATGCCCTTCCATTAAGGTGTCATGGTAATGGGAAATGACAAGTTCCTGCAGTTCCTTTTGCGGTAAAAATAGCCGGCCTTGGTAATAAGGTAAATCATCGATGACAGAGTACTCTGGACCTTTCTTTGCCCAGTCCTGCAGGGCAACGGAATCAAAGAGTTGGTGGATCTTGTTTTGAATGTTCTCCAGTGTCTGTATGGAAGTCAGGCCAAGGATTCTCTGTTCCGGAATTATGGGTACGGGTTCTAAAGTTATTTCTGCTTCTCCCATTCCAATCCGGGACAAGGCGTCTGCTTTACCATTCTTACAACCTGGTCGATAGGTTATTACGAAATCAAACTCGGCGAAGAACAATGCCCAACGGAGTTGGCGCAAAGATTGGGCTTTGGCTGTCTTTAGGTATTGTAAGTTGCGGTGATCGTTGATGACCGTGATGGTATGTCTGGCACCCAGTAGATAGTGCCGCCAAGCCTTGAAGGCGGACTTGCGGGCCAGCAGCTCCTTGTCGGTTATGGCATAGTTTAATTCGGGGGCTGAAAATTTTCTTGACCAAAACGCCACTGGGTGAAGCTGGTTAGTTTCGGGATCCTTTTGGGAAAGGACTGCTCCCATGGCTGAACTGGATGCATCTGTTTCCACTATGTAGGGAAGCTCGGGGGAGGGTGTCTTAATATGGGAGCAGATGTGAATTTAGCTTTTAACTCTTGGAAGGCGTTCTCGGCTTCCTCTGTCCACACAAAGCGTTTATTTTTTGGCAATAGTGTTGTGATGGGATGTACAATGTGCGAGAAGTCCGGGTTAAACCTGCGGAAGAAATTGGCAAAGCCAAGCATGCTTTGAACTCCTTTGATTGAACTTGGCGAAGGCCAATTAAGAATGGCATCCACTTTTCGTGTATGCATCCGGATTACTCTCGGGGTCAGAATAAATCCAAGGAATTCCACTTCCGTAGTGTGGAAGATGCATTTTTCCAGTTTAGCATATAATTTATGCTGGCGTAACTTCTCTAGGACTGCTCGGACGTGTTTTACATGCTCAGATTCTGATAAAGAGTATACTAAGATGTCGTCGATGTAAACGACCACACAAACGTCGATAAGCTCTCGGAGGACATCGTTCATGAAGAACTGGAAGGCTGCTGGTGATTTGCATAGTCCGAAGGGCATCACCTGGTACTCAAATAGTCCGTACTTGGTGCGAAAAGCAGTCTTCCATTCGTCACCCTCTTTGACACGTACCAGATGATATGCCCCCCGAAGGTCTAGTTTCGTGTATATACAAGCGTCCTTCACCTGATCTAGTAGTTCTGGGATCAAAGGCAGTGGGTATCGATTCTTGATGGTTATCTGATTCAGTGCGCGATAGTCTATACATGTTCTAAGGTCGCCTTCCTTTTTCGGTACGAAGAACAAAGCTGAAGATGCAGGGGATTTGGACGGGTGAATGAAGCCATTAGCAAGGTACTGGTCTAGGTACTGGCGCAAATGAAGATTTTCGGGTTCCGTCAGGGCATAGATTCTGCTGCAAGGTGGTTGTGCTCCAGGTACAAGATCTATTTGACAATCATACGATCTGTGAGGTGGTAAGGTGTTTGCCTGTTCCTTTTGGAAGACATCCTGAAAGTCTTGGTATTCAACAGGTAATTGCATGGCTACTGGAATTACTGGGGCCAGGACTGAGTTTTGAGTTTTTGCTTGGGTAGCAGGTGTGAGCACATTCTGGGAAGGTTAGTCTCTTCTCTCGCCAATCAATACAGGGATTATGTTTTTCCAACCAAGGTATCCCCAGTATCAGCTGAAACTGTGGGGCCTTGATTAAGTCAAACATCATAGACTCTCGATACCCATCTTGACTCAGCAATGTCATCTCTGCAGTGGAATGAGTTACGGGTCCAGATGCAATTTCCGTTCCATCTACAGTGGTGACAACATCGGCCGTGGTCTTGCGGGTGAGAGATAGATTCATCCTGGTAGCCAATTCCCAGTCCAAGTAATTTCCTATGGCTCCACTGTCTACGTACGCCTTTACCGCGTGCATGCGTGATGGCTGCTCTGGATCTACAAGGACCATGGGTATGGTGAAATGAGAGGTCAGAGTGTCCTTCTTTAAGCTTGGCACGCGGACCTCTACGCTTGCCGGGCGTGGTCGTTTCCCGAGTCAGATTTCACATGGTTTTCGTCTGCTGCTCCTATAGCTTTCTTGGGTGCTTTTACAGGGCAGTTCCGAAGAAAATGACCAGTAGTTCCACAATATAAACATAATTGCAGTTGCCGTCTTCTATCTCTCTCCTTTTGGGTTAGGGGTCCTTTAACCCCCCTCCCCCGATTTGCATTGGTTCTGAACCAACACCCTGTTCTCAAACTTAGTTCGGTCAGCCTTCCTGGTTTGAAGTCTGTGATCGAGATGGACCACTAGATCTATATATTCAGCACAGTCTTGAGGCGGGTTCACGATTTGGGCCAAAACATCTTTGAGTTCTCCTCGAAGTCCTCGATGGAATGATGTGATTCGCTTGGCTTCAGGCCATTCGGTTTCCACTACTAATCTATTGAAGGTTGCAATGTAAGATAAAAGATCCTGGTTACCTTGACGTAGGGATAAAAGTTTGTTGTCCAAAGCCTGTCCTCGGGAGTGTCGGGCGAATAGTCTTTCCATGCTTGTTCGAATACCCTGGAAATCTCGAAGAATCGGCTCATCCTGGTTAACTAGTGGAATGGACCAATCCGCCGCACTGCCGCTGAGATATGACAGTACAAAGGCTACCTTGGCCTGATCGTTTGGGAAAGCTCCAGGTCTACATAAAAAGTGCAAGCGGCATTGATTCATGAATGTTGCAAACCCTTTTGGGTCTCCGGCAAAGCGTTCAGGCGGAGCCAAAGGAACGGCTCCAGGTAAATTTATCTGCACCGGGTTACTCGATGGTACAGGAGCTGGACTTGCCCCAAGTCCTGGTAGAGGTGTTTGTCCAGCCTGGCTCTGTAATAGTTGTCTGGCCAACTCATCAGTTCGTTCTTTTGACACTATCAGTTCCCTCCTGAGGGCATTGGTTTCTTGGCCGGCGGAATGCACTTCGGCCCTTAATTCCCCTAATAATTGGGCCAACTGATCAATTTCCGAGGTCTCCATGACGCCCAGGTGGGTATTTGTGGGTAGGCTTCGCGTTCTGTTACGCTCACCTGGTTCCCACGGGGGCGTCGACCGGAACTGGGCCGCTGTTATTTCCACCAGCGTGACGTGTAGCGCCGAGATGACTGACTGGACTGGCCCGCTCAGCCTAGTTTGTCTGGCTCGCAAGAATATTCTTCTGCAAAGGAGAAGAGGAATTAACCACCCGTGGAATTGAGTGTCAACCCACCTTCCCCACTCCCGTTGTCTTCCCACTGATCACTCTTGATGTCCCCTCCTTAGTCTCACCTGATGGTTTGGAAGGATGAGCTCTCCATCCTGC
Organism: Ambystoma mexicanum; assembly: GCF_040938575.1. Taxonomy (NCBI): domain Eukaryota; kingdom Metazoa; phylum Chordata; class Amphibia; order Caudata; family Ambystomatidae; genus Ambystoma; species Ambystoma mexicanum. Next base: position 1,030,151,867 of record NC_090923.1, on the reverse strand, counting down.
GTCGACCGCAGGGGCGCGTTGATGACCAGTTACTTCACTGGCGTAGAGGAATTGGTGAGTTCCAGTATTGACTCTAAAGTCCAATTGTTCATAAGAATTCAAATGTCTGCTCTTCACTCTGTCCGATTCCTTGCAGGTTGCCGATTAATCCACTCGAAGATTTCCAAATGGCACTCTGTAAGATTCAGGTAAGTCTATTGTGTTTTTCCCCTTAGGGGCCAGGGTACGGCGATGAAGCAGAGTTGACTGTTCCGACCCGAGATGAGGTGAGACCCCCGTGGTAAATCAGGTAAGTTTTGTGGGGGTAACTGGTATTGTCCTTGCTTTCTCCCCTTAGGGGCCGGGGTACGGCGATGAAGCAGAGTTGACTGCGCCGACCCGAAATGAGGTGAGTACCTCCCGTGGTAAATCAGGTAAGTCCTTGGGGGTAGCTTGTATGGCCTTAGAGAGTCCTCTTGCTCACCTTGCTGTCTTTGTCTCCTTAGGTGTCGAAGGGCGGCCGCGAGATGGAGAGAGCGTGACGAAATGCTGAAGTACCGCCAAGCAGGTGAGTTCAGCGCGGCGCCGTATGAATGCGAAGCAATGCTTCAAAGACTTCTGTCTTTCAGTTCCGTGGCGAAATGGATCAGGATTGAGGTAAGGATTAAAGTTAAAACTCCTGTTCTAACCTTTATCCTTTTTGTCTTCTTGTTTCAGGAGTCCCAGGACTGAAGCGGTCGTGGCTGAAGACTGGAGCTGCAGAAAACACGGTGAGCGTTACGCTGCAGCAAGCAGAATAACGCGAAGCACGTGTGGCTGTCCGGGCGTGGTTTAAATAGCCTTGGAAGAAGATCCAGGTAAGTATTCTTCCACAGCCCAACCCAAGTAACAAAATAGTCCCTTCAGTAAAATAGTCCCTCCTAAGCATCATTTGGCTTGAGTCTTCATGCAGCATGGTCTGCCTCAAGTGAGTATGCAGCATGGTCTGCTTCAGGTAAATTATCAATGATGAGCCTGGCGTCCATGGCGCCAGAACTGACTTTATCTTTATGAGCCTGGCGCCATGGGCGCCAGGACTGTACCCAAACAGCCCCTAACTGGGGCTTTTGGGCATGCTCCAAGTGGCATGATGCCTGCTTCCGGGGCTGCTGGGCCTGGTCTGGTCTTCCGGGGGCAGGCATCATGACACCCCATCGATGTCGAATTCGCTTAGGGGAGCAAGCGAGTCACATTGTTGGGATGTCCCTCCCTGCAGGTGTGGTGGTGTGGGGGCTGCTACAGCATCTTCAGCCAACATGACTCCTTGTGTGAGGTGTCGGCGCAGTTATTGATTTAGGGGTGCACAGGTACTCCGAAAGGAGCCACTGCTCCTGTTCCCTGGCTGATGTGAAGGTCTTCAATGGGGTGCACAGGCGCTCCTGGGGAGCCACTGCCCCTGCAAGGACTGTAGATCTTCTCACCCTGGTGAGGTGGGTGTGTCGGCATTTTTTTTCTTCAGAATTACGCCACCTTGGGTGGTGTGATGTGGCAGAGAAAAAATGGGGTGGCAGAGCACAAGCACTCTCCTGTGAGAGCCGTGCTGGTCCCCTGGGTGACTAGGCATTCTCCCTCACTGATTGTGGGGCCGGAGATGAGTTTAACGCGCTGGGCATTTCAAAAATTCTGACCGGAGCCAGTAATAGTGAACATGAGGCTGTATGTAGGGTGGGATCCCTTACCGGTGTGCCGGAGCACGATGAGGCTCTGTCGCAGGCTGAGGGAAAGCACGCCATGTGGACCAGAGGCCCGCATGTGACAGATACCTCGATCGGCAGGTGCACGCATAGGTCCACGACCCCTGCCGCCAAAAAAGCAGTCTGAGTGCATCTGAGGAGGAATGATGGTTGCAGCACCGTTAGGCTGCCATTTCATTTGTTGTGCTGTCAAAGTGACTTTGCAACAGTGTAACAGACAATGAAATTGCATTGTATGGTGCTTTTTATAGAGGAGTGCAGTGCCATGAGTGACACTTCAAAATGAGCCAGGGCTCATCAAGGGGGCGTGGCTTAACAGTGGGGTCACCTGTTGGCTCATTAGGCCATGCCCCTTGACGGCCCCGGCACAATGGGCTACAGGGACCCACGCTAGGCTTCCTTTTGTTTAGATCAGCACCCTCTCCCCCTATTGGGCTTTCTGAAAGCAGGGTTTTTATTCATACACATCCCGAAAGCACAAACAATGGATTATTGTTGCCCTCAGTTGTGATTTAAAAGAATGCATTCTCCAACCTGAAGACGCCTGCTCACAGAAAGTACAACTTTTGAAGGCAACAAGTCGTGGGACACAAGAAGGCGGCACGGGTCTGAGGGGGTAACCTCAGGACCCGGTGCCCAAAAGTATGATACCATCATGATATGTGATATTGTTATTGCCATAACCCATATCTGTACAATAAAATCCTACGGCCTTTTATTGCCAACACTTGAAACAAGTTGTGAGCCTATCATTATGGGTGAGGGTTTGGGGTTCGGCCATTACTAATGCATGCATATGGATTCAGCAGTTATGTTGTATTCTTACTAGGGCCAAACTCGCAGCTGCTGCCAAATTTCAAAGCATCTGCACATTTCTTTTGAGCGCTATTAAAAGAAGCATATCTGATAATGAGAATGACAAAAGTGGTGCGAAGAACGTACTGTATAGATAAAGGTATTCCCGATATAGTACAACGAAATAAACGGTTTCTTCATCAAACCGTCATTGCTGTGTTGCAATTAAGTGATGTGGTGCAGCTTGCTACGGTCCCGCCCGCCTCGATTTCTCACCCCACTTAAAGCACTGGTTCATTATCATCAAGGCAGTAATTTCGACAACAGCGTTAAAAGATGGCTCTCCCTGATCACAGAGTGCACGCTTGAGGAGTGGGCATATCATATAGATGATAGACAGGTCTGAGAGCGAATGAACGTTCGGAGCGAAGGCACGTTTGATTGGGTGGTGTAAGAATGGCGAGTTTGGGTTAAGAGGAAAGAAGCCCTGATTTGTGATTAATAACCAATCCAGATTAAAGGTTTGTTATCTGGAGTTTCCGAAGGATACCTAGATTCTGTAGTGGGGAATGATAGGGTAAGATTAAGAAAGACGGTAAACTCAAAAACGATGAGGAGAGGGAGGGTGAAGAGAGGGTGCATAAACCCAGCCTGAAAAGAGGCGGAAAGTGTTGCTTCAGTGCTCGACTTTCGTTTCCACTGGTCACAGGAAGGTGTAATTTCATCCCCTCTTGCAGCGGGGACCCCAGAGAGAGTTCAACTAATCTGCCATCAGCCTGGCGATGCCGAGCGCCGAGCTCCTTAAAGATTCATAGCGGGGTAACAGGAGGCCTCCTCCTCTGCTGGCCTGCCTATGGAAACCGGTGGTCTCTTCCATGGCAGGCCTGAAACCAGAGCGAAGTGGGGCGGAAGGGCAGGGTGCGGGGGGCCGAGATGATGGAGAGAGGTGCGAGGGACTAGCTGAAAGCCACACGTTGAGGGCATCCGCCCCAACACGAATGATAGGCCTACTGGGAAGGGGACGAGACAGGCAAGGCGCGTGGGTGGGGGGGGCGAGGGTTGCGCGGGCTGGGGGATTCGGGTATTTTATCAACAAGTAATGCAGTGTACTTGACGTAAAAGAAAGTGCCGTCAGCACTCTAGTATGCACTTTAAAAATGAAGAATCACTATTTTGTCATGCATAACGCCTCTTTTCATCCCCCATACCCAGAATTCCGCAGGGGACGATCCAAGCTGAACCCCCAGCACCCACCTATCAAACCTTCTAGTAGTATAATTTATTTCACTTAATCAATGAGGTGAAAAACGTGGCTCACAATTAGAGCCCGGGAGGATAGCTCAGCTGCAATGTGCTTACCTTCACATGAAGCAACACAGGTTCGATCAACGAACCTCTGGGTATTCAAGCGCATTATAAATAAGCAACTAAGATTAAAAAAAAAAACAATTACGAAACTAAAAAACAAACAATTCTTGTAACAGCGCCTCCATACCTGCGGGCTGTGTGAACGCTTTAAAAATGCAAAAATGATAAATGATGAGAGTTGCGGTCTGATCTGTGTATTGCTTTTATTTGATGTAGGGGACGACCCATTAAACAATTGCTCCAGCACACCCAGAAACCTAAATCTAATAGTGCCCTTGTCGGGTGTGGGTGGCTCACCCTGTGCTGTTGGCTTCTCTCCATTTGGCCCTCGTAGTTTTGATTTTCCATTATAAATGCAGGGATACAAGTGACAGAATGCGGGAAAAGGAGGCAGACCTGGGTTTTCTTCGCTTGCACACGTGACACTGAGACAACTTGAGGTGTGTGTGCCCGCAAGTGCGGTTGCTTGTTTTTACTTTGTTTGAAACATGGTTATGCGCATTGCTGGAAATGGGACAATGTAATTTATTTAATTAATTGTTTAATACACATACAGCTATCAATCTTTGTATATACAACATTGATACATGTAAAAACAATGCAACACATATTACATTAAACAACAATCCCACATTTTACAAATGTAATCAATGCATACCTAAAACTCCTATATTACACATATATACATTTTTCATCATTACGTGAAACATTTTAAAATCTCAACAATTCTCAGATAAACTGTTACCATAAAATACATAACATTAAGATCATCACCTTGCATGAATGCATTCCATATTTCGTCTAACATATTAATATTGATGTGGTTATTATATGATTTAAAACACTTAATTCTCAACTTTTCTAGGCTTTCACAGCACATCAGCAGGTGATGTAGAAAGTGGTGGTGTTCTCAGATTCATTGAGTGGGTTACAGGCGATTGTGGCAGGGGATGGTGATAGGAAGGATGTGATTTTGGACATTAGGATGAAGATTGATCGGTGTGTGCGCGGGGGTATGGATTTGGAGTTGCCATGGGTTCCCAGTCACAGTGGCATTTTGGGAAATGAGTTGGTGGATCTGGCGGCGGGTGAGGGTATGAGGAGGGGAGCGATTGATGTGAGGTTGCCTTTGAGTGTGGATGAGGTGAAGGCTGTGATGATGAGATGGGTCCTGGATGAGTGGCAGGAGAGGTGGGTGAATGGGGTGAAGGGCAGGTGGATGTTCGGTGTTCGTGGGAAAGTGTCGGTGAAGGTGGATGCAGGGAGTTCAGAATGGAGGAAGGGGGAGGAGGTGATGCTGAATCGGTTGAGGATAGGTCATGTGGGGCTGAATGACTGTCTATTTCGAATAGGGAAGCGTGAATCAAGGGACTGTGCGGTGTGTGGGGTGCCTGAAACGGTGGGACATTTTTGGATTAGGTGTGAAAGACATGTTACAGAGAGAGAATTGATGAGGGTTCGGTTGACTGCGTTGGGTGTGGCTGAGCTGAGGGAGATGATTATACTGGGAGGTGATGGGGAGAGAGGCAGGAGGAGGAATAGTGTGATGTTGGATTTTGTGAGGCAGACGGGGAGGTGGGAGGAGTTGTGAGCTTAAATGGAGCCAAATAATAATTAGTGGGTACGGTGCACATCATCATATAGGATGGGGAAGCGCCTGCGTGGGTCCGCCCACGCTTCCGATAATTAAGAAGAAGAAGAAGAAGCAGGTGATGTAGGGATTCAATGGTTGAACATCCACACAATCTACAGAGTCGTCTACTTCTCTCAACACCTGTCCATGACCCTTTTGTCTCGAGTGCCACAGAGAGGTTGAACTTCATTAAAAGATATGATCTTAAAATGTAAGGACTAGGAAACGCTTTAATGTATTCAGGTGGTTGCTTTCGAATCGCATAATATTGAAAAAAATGTCCACTACGAGCTTTAGATTTTAAATGTTAAATGTTAAAGGTATTTGTACCGCGCACCGTCACCAACAGAGTTGGTCCCCAGGCGCTTTGGCGGATCTGCAAATGAGAAGGTGGGGTGGGTTAGTAGGTGAAGCGGGAGTAGACTTCGAGGCCTGCAAGGCGAAATTCGACGTGCCGGAGAGCGAAAGATTCAGATACACCCAGCTCCGCCACTGGTTCTGGGTGAAGTCCAAAAAGGGAGCCCATGTTTGGGAGAATTTGTCTCTATTTCCGAACCGGAGGGCAGTTATTTTTTCCGCTGCAATTATGTCCCAGCATTTCGTCCACCACATTTGTACTGCTGGGCCCTCTGGGTTTTTCCACAGCCTAGCTATGGAGATTTTTGCGGCCGTCAACAGGTGGGAGCATAGCTCTGCTCTGTGCCCGGAGAGGGGGAATTGGCCCTCCCCGCTTGATCCCAATAGAACGATGCCCGGGTCCCATGGGATAGTGAGTCCTGTGATTTTATTGATGTGATCCAGCACTGATTTCCAGAATTGAATAGCCTTGGGACATGACCAGAACAGATGAAAGAGTGTGCCTTTGTCTGGGCATCCTCTCCAGCAAGCCGGGGGAATCGTGGGGTTGCATTTATTGAGTGTCTCTGGGGTCTGATACCACCTGAAGCATACCTTAAATGCCCCTTCCTTGTTGGAAACGCACTTCGAGCTTCTGTTTGCTCTTGCCCAGATGTGGTTCCACTCCTCCAAATCGATAGGCCTCCCGATGTCATTTTCCCACTTCAGCATATATGGCTCTTTGCGGGATGGGTCTGTTCTGTCCAAGATCTTGTAGAGGGTGGAGATTCTGCCCTTTGGCGGGGACCCTGTGAGGGTGAGTTCCAGGGCTGTGAGGGCTCTGCTTCCGTGACGCTTCATCTCCCTGCTCCAGAGCCAGTGGCGGAGCTGGGTGTATCTGAATCTTTCGCTCTCCGGCACGTCGAATTTCGCCTTGGTGGCCTCGAAGTCTAGGGGGTTTCCTTCCTCATAAAAATCTTGTATTCTCTCCAGTCCTCCATTTTTCCATCTCCTGAAATTCCTGGGGTTACAGCCCGGGGTGAATTCTGGGTTTCCCCAAACCGGGGTGAGTGGGCCCGTCGTGCCGCGGAGGTTCCACAGTCGAGCCGCTTTCTTCCAGCTCCTTACTGTATTTTCAGTTGCCGCCAGGGGTCCCATGCCCTTGTTTGCGCTGGGTTCCTTCAGGTGTGGCAGCGAGGTTATTGGGCTTGGACTCCAGGCCTCCTCCAGCTCCAGCCAGCGGGGCTTAGAGGTGGCGGGGAGCCAAGCAAACGCCGACGAGAGCTGAGCGGCCAGAACATATCTTGCAGCATCGGGCGCTCCCAGACCTCCCGTCTCCCGACCCCGGAGCATGACCCTTCGCGGGATGCGCGGCTGTTTCCCCTCCCAGATATAACTCATGATGTTCTTTTGTAGCTTCTGGATCTCTTGCTTCGGGATTGTGGTGGGTATGGCAGCACACTGGTAAAGGAGTCTAGGGATGAGGTTCATCTTCAAGGCCGTGATTCTTCCGAACCAGGAAATCTCCTGCTTTTGCCAGCGTATGAGATCGTCTTTGAATTCTTTCAGGAGTGCCGGGAAGTTGGCTCTATATAATCTGCTGAAAGCGTCGGGAAGCTGGACCCCCAGATACGGGACGTTCTTTTTGGCCCAAGGGATCTGATATTCTTTCTCCAGGTCTGATAATAGCTGGCTAGGTAGGTTGATGCTTAATGCTGTGGACTTGGTAAGGTTAACCTTAAAACCTGAGGCTTCCCCGAATTCTAGCAGTTCCTTCCATAGGGCCTTCATGGATTCCTCTGGCTTGGTTAGAGTGAGGAGGACATCGTCGGCGTACAGGGCGGCTTTATATGTTTGGGACTTGATTGCCAGACCTTGGATCCCTGCATTGTGGCGAACCCTGATCGCGAATGGCTCCATGGAGAGGGCGAATACCAGGGGGGACAGGGGGCAACCCTGTCTAGTGCCTCTTGAGATTTTGATCATTTCGGACCTAACTCCATTCATTCTGAGGCTGGTGGAGGGATGTTGGTAGTTTGCTAATGTCCATTTTATGAAGTTTGGGCCGAAGCCGAAATGTGAGAGTGAGTTTCGGATGTAGCCCCAGTCAAGCATATCAAAAGCTTTGTGTGCGTCCAATGATAGTACCATCAATGCCTGCCCCCTCCTATTGGCAGATTCGATGACGTTGATGGTTCTCCTTATGTTATCATGGGTGCAGCGGCCGGGTATGAATCCCGTCTGATCCGGGTGGATAATTGACGGAAGCAAGGGGGCCAACCTGTTCGCGAGGGTTTTGGTGAAAATTTTTGCGTCTTGCGTCATAGTTCAAAAGGGTGATAGGTCTGTAGGAGGCACACTGGCTCCGATCCTTTCCAGGCTTCGGCAATAGTACGGTTATTGATTCTTCCATTGAGGGGGTGGTCGTGCCTGAGGATAGGAATGAGTTGAATAGGGTAGCCAGGTGGGGAGATAGGATATATGAACATTTTTTATAGAATTGGGCTGTAAGCCCATCCGGGCCGGGGGTTGAATTCTTCAGTTTAGTTATGGTTTCACTAACTTCTTCTGCCGAGAAGGGGGCCTCCAGGGCCTCAAGTTGCGGGCATGGGACGGCAATTTGCGCTTCTGCCAGATATTTGGCTTGTGCTGTTTCGGCCGTGGGAGCACCCGACATGATCGTTCTGTGATGAGAAGCCATGATTTCAATTTTCTCTTTGATGGAGTAACGAAGAGTCCCTTGCGCATCCGCGAGGCTGTGGATGAGGTTTCTTGTTCGTAGCTTTTTTAGTTTGTGCACCAGGAGCCGGTTTGCTTTGTTGCTGTGCACATAATAAAACTGTTTAGTGTATGTTAGAGCCCTGGCCGCTTTGTCGGCCAGATGCATTTCTAGGGAGCGCTTCGCCCTCTGGAGTATGCGGCTCGCTTTCCTGTTCGGGCCTCGTTTAAGGATGCTTTCCGCTTCTGCCACCTCCACTTCAAGTGCGTCTTGTTGCAGCTTGCCAAGTCGTCTGAGTCGAGCTGTGCAGTCGTTCGCCGTGCCCCTGATGACAGGTTTCATAGCGACCCAGATCGTGGCCAACGAGGAGTCTTTGGTGGTGTTTTCCCTGAAATAATTTTTGAGGGCTTCCGCAATTTCTGTTCTGATTGCGATGTCCGATAGAATGTGATCTTGCAGTTTCCATTGCCTCTGGGGCGGCTCCGGGAGGCATGATACCCTCAGGTTCAATATGACTGGAGCATGATCCGAGAGGGCTCTGAGCCCGATTTGGATGGATTCGACACAGGGTATGAGGATGCTTGAGATTAGAAGCAGATCGATCCGTGAGTGACCCAGGTGCACGTGGGAGAAGAAAGTGTAGTCCCTTTTTCCCATGTTGGCCAATCTCCACACATCTATAGTGTCGGTTTCCCTTAAGAATTCTGCCATGGCAAGGGCCTTGCTGAAATCCTCTTTCGATGGAGGGAGCGATTTGTCCAGGTTTGGGTCGGGGGCCAGGTTGAAATCGCCCCCTATAAATACGCGACCTTCTGTGAAGGCAGCAAGTGTTGGTAGGAGATTCCGGAGGAATGTGCTTTGCCCGGTGTTTGGGCAGTATATAGCGGCGATAGTGATGGGAAGTTCTACCAAGAGGCCTTTTAGCAGGAGATAACGACCCTCGGGGTCACGCTTGGTGGTTATATTGGTTAAGGGTAAGTCCCGGCTTAGCAGAATGGCAACCCCTCTCTTCTTGAGATCCGCAGAGGCGAAGAATCTTTTGGTGTAGCGTTGAAAGGTTATGCGGCGTTCGTCGCTCCTGAGGAGATGAGTCTCCTGCAAGCAGATTATGTCGGGTGCCAGTTGGGCGAGCCTATGCTCCACGGACTTCCTTTTCCGGGGGGAATTCAAACCCTGAACGTTCCAGGTCAGGAACGAAAGTTCCCTATCCGGCTGAGACATTATTGGGTGGGTTTGATAAAGACTTTACCCTGCATCTTTTGGATTGCGGAGCTGGGGACCCCTCAGATCCGGTTGGCCCTTTCGCTGCTGCCTTGGAGCTACCGGGCATGGAGGAGAGTGCATCGTCAGCTTGTATTTTGACCTTCATTTCCCCCTCGCCTCACGCCCAAGCCCAAGCTCCAGCTCCCCATTTCCCCCTGACCAAGGAGAACCAACAACATAAACTAGAACAGAACCTAAAACAACAAACAAATAAAGGTATCCAGGCCAGCCTTCTACCAACAGGGCTGTCGGCTGGGCCACAGACGCCATCTGTGTCGGAGACCAAGGGGTCTCATGCTGTAGTGGTGAAGATCTTGCAGATCAAGAGAGCACGCCGCGGGCTGCCTCGGCCAACAAGCTTGTTAAGTTGGAGGATCGCTCCACAGCGACCCGGATGGACTAGATAATTGTGAGGCTCTAGGTTTAAAGTCTAGGCTCCCAGGGGGCGGTCAGGCGGCTGCTGTAGGGCTCTGATGAGGATAAGCTTGGATCTGGGCCGTTCGGGCTCTCAGTGGGTATTGGTGTTTTTCCCCCTTGCCAGAGGGCCGTGCATTCTGCGTAGACCGGCCACCCGGGACCAGGGGCGAAGAGCCCCCCCCCACAGCCTCCTGAGGAGAGCGGGCCAGGCCCTTTGGGACCTCCTCCTCCATGTCCGGGTACATAAACGCTGCCGCTTCCCGTGGAGATGGGATTTGCTGAGGCTTTCCCTCCCAATTGAAGGAGAGGCCCGAAGGGAAGCTCCAGCGATAGGGGATCTTGCGTTCCCGTAGCCAATCAACCATGGGTTTAAGAGCTCTTCGTTTGGCTAGGGTAGATGCAGCTAAATCTTGAAACAGGGCTATCTCCGAGTCGCGGAAGTGGATCTGACCCATGGCCCTGGCCTCCTGCATAATCTCCTCCTTGAGCTTATAGAAATGGACCCTGACCAGGACATCAGCCGCCCCGCTGGGCCTCTGCCTGGGTCTAGCCCTGTGTACTCTGTCCAGCTCCAGGGGGGGGTCATCTGGGAGGGTGATGATGTGGCGGAGGAGATCGGAAACATAGGATGGGAGATCCTTCTCCGAGACTGCAGACGGGATTCCCCGGATTCTGATGTTGTTCCGCCTCGAGCGGTTTTCGGCATCCTCTTGTCTAGCTTCCAGAGCCTCACACCTGCACTCCAGGGCCCTGATCCTGTCCGCCCCCTCCCCGATCTCAAAGTTCTGCTCGCATAATGTAGTCTCAATCTCCTCGGTTCTTGCCTCCACCTCCCCCACTCTCTTGTCCAACTAGGCAATTTGGGTCTTGACTTCTTCAGTGCCCTTCTGGAATTTCCTGGTGAGGGCCGATAGAAGGTCATGGAGGTCTGCTTTCGTGACCGCCTGTGATGCTTGGTCATCAGGGAGGCCATTCCCGCCCCAGCTTCAATGCGCTCACCCTTCTTGCTTTTTTCCCCCCCAGTAGGCATGGTTAATAGTGTAGAAATGTCAGTCTGCTTGGCGGCTTTACCCGATTTGGACATGGCACCCTGGAGCAGCCCCTGCAGCTAGGACAGAGGCGGGGGGGCAACCAGCCAGGCCCGGAGGGCAGCAGAGCGTCCAGGTGGGGCGAGATGCGGCAGGTGCCGCCTTACCTTGTGGCAGTGGTTTAGGAAGGCTGCCTCCCCCCTCTGGAAGTGAGCCAGAAGCGTGTGGCGAAAGGAAGTCCAGGAGCCCAGGGGTGCGGGGCAGAAGCTGATGGGTGCCCCGGTGCGGGCACAACCTGCAGGGTTGGGAGCGTGGGGAGTCCTTCGAACAGTGGGACCCCAGGACCTCAGGCCGAGTCTCCTGACTGCGGCTTCAATGCAACGAGGGGGGGAGTGCCAAGGTTATTGAGGGGCTCAAGGGCCACCGCATGGGCCGCGGCGGGCAGCGAAGGAGGGAGAGCCTTAGGTGTGCTGCTGATGCGGTGTGAGGAGGGGGGTCGTCAAGCGAGAGGATCACCTTGTTTCCGGAGATGGGCCCCCCCCTGGGAGCTATGTTGGAAGATGCGGCCTCCGTGGGCCCCGAGGCGGGCCGGCCCCGTCCACACCAGAGCGGGCGGCTCCAGGCGCCGTTCGCCCGCTGAAGCTGTGAGTTGGCGGGGAGAGGGTGGGGGCTGTTGAGGGGGATGATCAGGCTTCGGACCGTCTCCCTCCGTTGACAGGGGCAGGGGGGGTGCAGCTAGAGGGGGCTCGGCGAGGAGCGTCCACTTTGCAGCCCCTGGGCGGCTGTTAAATTAAGGCCCCTGTCCGGGTTCGAAGCTGGAGGCTTCCCGGAACGTCCCGCAGGGTTGCTGGCTTGGGGGCTGGGTCCAAGCTGACCCGCCGTGGCTGGCCTTCCTCCGGGCCGACTCGGTTTGCTGGTGGACGCGGCGGCTGCGGGTACCGCCCCCACCGAAGACAGGAGGTAGACGGGAGCCGCTGCTGAGATTATCCAGAAGGAGGGAGGGGGGAAGCGAGGAGGCCCACGGTCACGTCCCGGGTGCGCCGGCCCCGGTGGAGTAGTTGGAGTGCGGGGCTGGGATGGAAGGGAGGACCGCCGATTCCGCCGGACTCCGGAGCAGGGGAGGTGGGGGAGGGGCCCCAGGAGCCGGACCCCTCGTCGAGTGCAGAAGGGCCCCAGAAGGATGCCGGTGAGCCTCAGGGGCGACGCTGGAGCCAAGTCGCTGTCTCCCGCAGACCGAGTCCCGCTCCCGGAATGCTCCGCCTCCAACCTCCAGGCCCCGAGATCAGTGCCGGGCTTGGGAGGAGGCCGCCATCTTGTTCCCCGCACCCTTTTGGTGCGTCGCGGTCGGTGGATCTATGCGATCCGCATCAGTGGGGCTTCGATATGCAGCCCAGGCATGCAGCAGCGACTCAGCTCTCGGTCGCGGTCGGGTAGATCGATTAAATCTGGTGTTCACACGGGCATTTTCGATGGCGACGTGGCACCAGCCGGGAGCTCTCACAGAGCACGTCCGACTGCCATGGCTCCAAGCCACGCCCCCCCAAAGGAGCATTTTCATAAAAAAAGTATTTTATTTTTGTTGTCAAACTGCTTTCACATTTTGAAAGTATTTTGTTGATGTTTTCTTTCTTTATTAACAAATCTGTTACTTTGAGCTGCGTCAGTATCTTGACTTAACAAGCAATGGCAAAGCCAATCGTTTTGGTGTTTGCATTTGTCTGCTGCATCTATAGGTCAGAATATATACAGTAAATATTTCGGCTCTACTCAGACAGTAATTCCAAACATTTCTGCATGTTAGTGTTTTCAGGTGCATATCAGTATTAATAGCCATAAAAGAAAGGCATTGCTTCACTGCAGGCATAGACGCATTTTTACAATGTTTACTACTAATGTGACGTGCAAGCAAACACTAACTTGCAGACATGGTTGGAAAAGTAAGCATGGTGATTTTAGGGTTGAGCTAGGTTGGCAGGGGAGGGATGAGGTAAGGGAAAAGGGGGAATCTAAGGTGGGAGGCTGCAGACAGGGTGAGTATGGTAGGCAGGGGCGAGGTAGTGTGGGTGGGTGTGGGGATATGCAGCTGTGAGTTCTGGTGGGAGAGGGTAGGCAGCATTGAGGAAGGGTGGCTGGGTGTAGGATGAGTTTGGTAGGGTGGACATAGGGTAGGTGAGCAGGCATGAGGTAGAGAAGGTGGCGTCCAGCAGGGGGTAAGTTGGGTTTGTGTTTGGGGTGGGGTTGGATGGGTCATGAGGTTGGAAGGGAGTTGCTATGGTATATAGGGGTATGGTATAGAGGGTGATGTATGGAGGATAGGCATAAAGGGGTAAAAGGGGGTAGGGAGAGGTGAGATATAGTGAAAGGTTTAGACTATGGTGGGAAACAGTGAGTGGGATGGAGTGGTGTGGGGAGTACAGTGGGTAGGATGGGGAATAGTATTAGGGTGGAGGTAGAGTGGGGAGGTGTACAATGGGATGGGTCATGGAAGAATATGGGGGGTAGAGTGGGGGATTTGGTGGCAGAGCAGGGTGGTTGGGAGTAGAGTGGGATGAAGCAGGCTATGGCAAGGGTTGAGTGGAGGGAGCTAGGGTTGCTGGGGAGGGCTAAAGGTAGAGTAGTGTGGTAGGATACCGGGGTGGTACAGAGGGGGTGGTGTAATGTGGTGGGGTGGAGTCAAGTGGCATTGGGGTAGAGAGGGTGGGACTAGAGGAGGAAGAGCAGTGATGTGGGGCTAAAGCAGTGGGATGAAGTGGATTGGGGTAGAGTAGATGGGTTGGGTAGAGAAACAGGGGGTTGAATTGGGAAATATGGTAGAGAAGTGGGGTAGGGTAGTGTGTGGGTAGAGTAGTTAGGTGGGTGTAGAGTGAGGTGAGGTGGGGTAGAGTGGGCATGGTAGGGTGGGGTGAGGAGGGCTCAGAATGTGATGTGGGGTAGAGTGGGTGTGGTTCCATGTTGAGGTGGGGTAGAATACTGAGCCTGGGAAGAATATCGTGAGTGTAGGGTGGGGGAGGGAAAGAGTTGGGTGTAAGTATGAGTAGAGTGGGGTGGGCGGGGTTAAGTTGGAGTGGGTAGAGTTGAGTGTGGGGAGAATAGGGTGGGTATATAGTAGGGTGGGTGTGGTTTTAGAGGAGGTATTGGGGAAATAGCTGAAGGCGCAAATGCCATATAAAAAGAGTGTGGGCCATGTGCCTCTGCTAGTATTGACTGTGCTGCAGCATTCCTTGAGTGAGGAGGGCAGGAGCGTTGAGGCTTGGTGCTGTGAGCGAGTGGCATGAAAAAACAGAACGGTCCATGCCTTTGTTAGTGTTGCCCCTGTTATTGGAAGAAATACAGTAAAATAATCCCTTATTGGATTATAAATGATGCAATGTATCAAGAAATAACATTTAGCCATTCAGTGAACTCATGCCACACCGTTGCCAGTTGCCATGCAACCCAATGATTCTGTTTCCTAACAACGGACGTCTTTTAGGGGTCGCCAGAGGTCGCACCAGCGACCTCTCGTGGCTCGCTTGCAACCCCTGGCTTTGGCTTTGCGACCCCAACTATACTGAAGAAAAAAAACGAACGAAAACGGAAGCTCGGAGCTTTCGTTTTTATGTCGGTTTTTTAAAAATCAATATTGGGGATTCCTGCTGCCAGATCTGGAACTCTGCGGCAGGTGCTAGTGCATCTGATTTCAAGAGTTATGTGACTTTTTGTGGTTACAGAGCTCCTGAAAGCACATGAGGGAAAGGGGGGGCAGCAACTCAGAGAGGGGCCGCCTGCCTTGCACACACTCACTCTACTCAGCTACTAGCAGTAGTGCATAGCATTAACAGTACGGCCTCATCCACCCTCAGGGACAGGGACATGGTACTGGAATTATGGTGCCTCTGGACACAAGGAGTCAGCGACTAAACATATACTGTATGTAGCTGTTCATTGCTGAATGCGTTTATGCACGTAAAGGCCAGCTGGGGTGAGCAGGGTGGTATTGTGCAACCGAGTCCATCTATCGAACACATTAATAAGTGCATTTGCTGCAGCTGCCATTTTAATCAAGTTTTACAAAATGTATTTTACTCCAGAAACTTGGGTCTTATTTTTTCATCAAGTGCTTCGTAGCTTGACAGCCAGACAAGCTGCTTTTCAGTAAATCGTTTGAAAGAACCAGAGGTGACTGACGCTTGCAGGCATCTTGAAGAAGGTCATTTTTGTAGGTCTCATTCCTGACATTTTTATATTCTTGTATCCATAGGTTTCAGCCCAAAAACATTCTAGAGAAAGCGTTGGTGGGCGTTGGTGGGTGTTGTTCTTTCTCCAGTGAAACCTAGGTCACCTCGATCCTCCATACACTGACTGAAATCAGAGCTCACAATAGCCCCTTTCTCAGTAAGAGGCAAACACTATTGGGGGGCTTACACATGTGTTATGTTTACACACTGGCCCTGATTACATGGCGGCTCACATTTAGGTATACACTTTCTATAGCACCCACTATTTACATCTGCTGATATGCAGCAAGAAGCATGGCCAGCTGAATATGTGTGAGCCAAAACTGTTTGTGGGTGTGAGAGAAGTAGGGCACCCTAAAGCAGAATGCTCCAAAGACGGCTCAGCAGGTTACGTGACTGTTGCTGAGATCGTATATGTTCAGACATGCCTGTTAAGCCTATGGCTTTTTTACAATTCCTGCTGTGAAATGTGTTGTTTTGACATAGAGATGGGAAAAGCTCGCTCACCGATCAGTGTAGGAATTTCCACCACATAGTGAAAATCACAATTTGGTTCTTG
Source organism: Ambystoma mexicanum (assembly GCF_040938575.1). Classification (NCBI taxonomy): domain Eukaryota; kingdom Metazoa; phylum Chordata; class Amphibia; order Caudata; family Ambystomatidae; genus Ambystoma; species Ambystoma mexicanum. The sequence goes on along the minus strand of NC_090923.1, from coordinate 1,030,135,820 downwards.
AGTAGGTGGAGGGTGGTTGAGGGACTAGTCTCGGGGAAGCTGTCATGGTAGATGGGGGTGGGGTACACCTCCCAAAATGTGCAGCAGTATCTGGGCTCGTGGGAGTGTTGATGGGGGTGCGGTTGCACACTGCCAGCAGAAGCCTATTATATGTCCCAATGTGAGTTGAACTGGGAAAGCTCTATTGCTACTGCCCGGGCTTCGGTAGCGGATCAAACGCAATTTGCAGTGCAGTCTTCGGTGAACTGCGTTTTTGGCTGCATGTATTTATAAAGAACCATAATGACACTGGCCCATTTACTTTACTTTATTTTATTTGTATAGCACTGCCATAGACCTGAAGGCGTGAGGGCGCTACAAGACAGAAAACATTACAATTAACAGATAAAAAAGCCGAAAGCAAGGAAGTCAGATTAAGATGAATAAAAAGTCACTGACAAGGTAAAAACAGATTAATTAAAAAGATAGGTCTTCAGCTTTTAAAAAAAAATCTCAAGCGATTCAGTGATTCTCAACTCGAAGGGAAGAGCATTCCATACTGTGGGCCCAATAGCGAAGAAGGCTGAGTTGGCCACCTTTGCAGTGTGACATTTTGGAACAAATAGAAGGTGCTGAGTATTGGATCCCGGGGTTCTTACGTTAGTTCTTGTAGGGATGAGCTGATGTAAGTAGGCCAGCATTTTACCCTGTAGAGATTTTTGTATAATCGTCAGGATTCTGAACAGGATTCTAGACTCCACTGGAAGCCAGTGTAGAGCCCGTCTGGCTGGCCTAATATGGTCTCTATGCTTGAGTTTCATGACAACTCTAACAGCGCCATTTTGGCATACTTAAAGTTTGTTGTGATCGGATTTATCCAATCCTAATAGAAGACTTGAGAAATAATCGATTTTGAATCCTATTATAGTTCTAGCAATAGTCTCTGCATTTTCTTGGGAAATAAAAAGCCTTAAGTGTGCCAACAATTTTATGTAATAGGCACACGATGAAACCAAACTGCTCACGTGTTGCTTCATAGATAATCTCTGGTCAAACCTAACACCAAGCGTTTTCACTTTTTTTTAGCGGGATGATAGTTTTGTCTCCTAACTGAAAGCTATCTTAACTAGACCACGTTTTTTCAATATATGTGAAGATCCAATAACGAGAAGTTCGGTGTTGGACTTGTTTAGTGCTAACTTATTGATAACCATCTAGGTTTCAATAATAGTGAAGACTTTTTGAATGGCCAGTTCATCCAAGTCATGTGAGCAAGATAACGGGATGACACATTGCGTGTCGTCCGCGTAGTTAGTGAATATTACGTTCTTGTGATCTAGCATAGCAAACAATGGGGCAGTAAAGATGTTATAGAAACCCAGAGAAGTACAAGCCCATTTTTAAAACACAATCTAATTCTCAGTTGTGATTTCACATATTTGTAATGTTGATTGCATTGCAGCTTTAGCATTCAAATTACTTAATATCTCAAATTATTTATGTGGCAAGTCTATGGCAGCCATCAATCAGTGTGTGACAGTTGTGTGAGACCTCCTGCTGTGTGTGGGTTTATGTATTCAGAATGCTTTACACGTAAAGGATAGAAAGCAGACTATAGAAACTACAATCAACTACAGAATTGTAGCCAGATTGCAAAATTGTTGCACAAGTGTAAGTGCAGATTTGCAGGGTACAAGCAGTAGGGCAACTGTTGCCCTCGGGCAAAAACCTATTATTTCAATGCATGTTTGCACCAGGGCAAAGTTTGTTGTGGTGCTAATACGGAATGGTATTAACAGTAGGGCAAACATTGCCCTGGTGAAAACATGCATTGAAAGTATGTTTTTTGCAATTGGGCAATTATTGCCATAGTGTTAATACCTTGCAAAATTGCGCTTCTCATGGTGCACAGTTGCTTTGTCTGCATTGCTAGGCTGGAGTCTTTATTTGGCCAGTCCACATTAGCGCATATGTCCAACATTAATTTGCCTTCATGAATCGCACTGCTGACTTCAGTGAGAGGGAGAGGAAGGTGCAGACCAGTCATTGGGCCTCATTACACGGTAGGCGGTAAACCATGGCGCTATTAGCGCCATGGTTTAATGCCGGTAATTTACCGGTACCGCCTTGGAGGAAAGGGGAATTACCGCCCTATTCCAAGGTTGGGAAGGCGGTAATTCCCCCTTCCTCCATTGCCCTTCCCCATTCCCATTTTTGCCCCATAGGGCATAATGGGAATGGGGAAGGCGCTAATTATGGTACCGCAAATTGCGGTACCGTAATTAGCACCCCGGTCCCTTTGCGGGTTTGTTTTTTAACGCCTGCAAAAAGCAGGCATTAAATTCCCCAACCCACAAAGGGACCTCATAATAAGGCGGTAAGGGTTTACCGGTACCGGTAAAATACCGGTACCGGTAAACCCTTACCGCCTACCGTGTAATGAGGCCCATTGATTGGTAAACTGAAAACAGCAGAGGGGGGTTCTATGTCTGGGCTAAGCCAACCATTAGCTCCCCAACAGGAGTAAGATAGATCAGTGGGTTGAGTGCTTGCTGCTACAATGTGTGTGATCTGCAGGTTGCGGGTTCAAATCCCGACAAGGCCAACTCAGCCTTTCATCCTTCTGAAGTCAATAAATGAGTACAAACTCAGGTTGTGTGGCATTGTATGTATATTTGTTCTTTATAAAGCGCTTAGGCATAAGTGTTATTGTCATGCATTCCTTGTAACAACCTGGACCCCGGAACTCCTCCCAATCACCTGCTGTGGCGGTTTCTCGGCGGCGGTGCGGATCGCATCCGCTCCTGTGCCCGCTCGGCCTCCGAGAACACACCACATGCTGTGCGTCCTTGGCGTCTGCTTCCCCAATCACGCTGGGGTTTACCCTTGCGTCTGCAGGCACGCAGAACCTCTCTCATTCATCATAGGAGCTCATTGGGCACGGCGCCTCGCAGGAGAAGGTCATGTGAGCTGATTAGCGGTCACGTGACCAGTCACGTGACTAAGAGGGAAGTCACGTGACTCGGAGGAACCCTATAAGAGAGTTCCAGCACTCTCAGTCAGTGCTTCTCAGCTGTTCCTTCGGCGAATAGCGTTTCTGTGCTCCTCGTACTTCTGTTTCTTGGATTTCATGGATTCTTGACCTTGTTTTGCTTCTGGACCTTCTTATTGGATTTGCTCCTTGGAACTCTGTATATTGGAACTGAACAATACCCTTGGATTGCTTCTTGGACTGCCTTTGGTTTTGCCCTCTGGATTTGGTTATTACGGACTACTTCATTTGAACTGTTAAAGACCTCTGGATTGCTACTGGATTGACTTGTTTCCTAACTCACCCTCACAGGTGATACTTCCCATCCCTGAGGACCCTACCTTGTTCTCCACTTCAAGAGGAACATCTAGGTTTCAAGCTGTCACCGAATATCCCTAGGGTAGGTGTTCTTTCTGTCTACCATTTGGTGCCTATAGTAGTTTCCTTGTACCTACTTGCTAACCCTTCTCTCTCCCTTACAGTCATCCGGGACCCGGTGTTTCCTGTTCCTGCCAACCACCTTTGGCCTCAATAATCGGTCAGCGAGTTAATTGCTCTTCTCTGACTGGTATTTGGGGACGGAGGTACTATATTCATCATGGACCTCAGATCGTGACAGTTATATAGTAACATATAATTATCAGTACCTCTTGTTAACCCACAACTTCTAACCAGCCACACCATCTTACGTTCTCCACCATTTGTCCATTACTTACTACATGTTTTCCCCCTTTCCCATTTTGGATGACTTTGTACTACACATTTCTGCCAAGAAGTTTAAAGCTCCCTTGGCATTGATTTGTGGCTCGGAAAGTAAATCAGGAAGGATTTTATGTGGGGCTACTGGCATACTGGCAGAGCCAGCTTGCACATGTTTTCCTATAGTATAATTAATACTGGCATTAAAGCCAACTTGAGTATGTTCTCGTATGGGAACACAAGACATATTTGTGCAGCCACCATGGACCCCACACAACTGCTAGTGAGGAAGGTGGACTTGTGGCAGCCTTGGCTCATTATGTTGGCTCAGTCTCCATGTGGCCTGGAAGGGGAGGAAATTAATTAAGGTCTCTCTTTCTCTCTGCGTTCCTTGTCACACTCGATATGTGAGAACTGTCTAACAAATAAAAATGCTTCAAAAAACTTCCAACACCTGTAAATATATATATACCGCCTTGAAACACTTGTGTATAGGTGCGTTATAAATGTCATATCATATCATGCTACAATCTATTTGTTTTTTTTGTGCTGCACATCCCGACGGGATGACTGCAGGTTTGCTTGGTTCTGGCTCAGTTTCTAATGGTGGAATTTGTTGACACACTTCCTTTCGTTTCATGCAACAGCCACATTTGGCCTTGGATGTCTGCTTACATTCACTGTAATTTGCTAGTATGAGCCTATACACACTGATATTAATGCTACATATCGTGATCCATTCTTGTATGACATGTATATATTACAGTGATATCGTAACCATACTTTTTTTAGTGTACTGAGGAACAATGCTATGTGATGCCACTTACTGTTTTGTCAAGGGGAGAAAGGTTGCATGCCATCACTTCCTGTGATGTCACTTATGAGCGTGGTCAAATGACATCACTTCCTGTGGTGTCATCAGGGGTCACGGGTCATGTGATGTCACTTCCGCTACCCCAGACATTTTGGTGAATTGACGGCCTTGTTCCAACACCCCCTACCTCGCACTCTTCTCTGAGACAACCGTTTATTTCATATTTTTGTGCGTCCCCCAACAAAATGTGCTAAAGCCAAACATGCATATGGCCCATCACAATTAAGAAGCCCAACATTAGTGCTTTTCATGTAGATTTTGATCTTTTTACATGAAACGGTTTCCTAAGAAGAATTTGTCTCTGCAACCCAATTTCCATTAGTGTCTGCCTGCTGTGCAGCCGTTATTTGACCAGAGAGCTGACCAGCAGGGCTCCAAGGATAACAGACAGAATGAAAATGGGGAGCAGGAAGGATGCTTTGATGAAACCCATTCATTACAACCCCAACGCACACCCTGTGACCGACGGAACTCTCTCAATATGAAAGATTTACAGGGTAAATAAACATGGACAGGGTGGAACACCCCATAATTCCCCTGAACCTATGCCCCTCGAGATAAGCATCCTGAGATGACAGGACAAAAAAAGATAGACCAGGGCATGAGAGGACGACAGTAGCAATGGCGAGTGGTGCATTGTTTAAGTTGTGGGGACTGTGGAGTAAGTCTTTTCCCTGAATTGGTATAAGCGACTGTAGCAAACTTACTTCACCCCACCCCTAGGGATTTGTGGAGAGTTCTGCCCATAGGAGCATGTTTTAAATAACGTGAAATTGGTTCAATTTGCAGCAAAGAATTTATGAAAAATTGTGAATAAAAAAGCTATAGGATTTAGAGGCGGTTTTGTAAGGAAACACGTGAAATACATCAGTTCTTCAGATGCTATATGCTAGGTCAACGACAGTACACGGAGGGAATGTCTTGTAGCACATTTGGAGCCAAAAAACAAGCATTTCTTTCGCAGTCAACGTACAGGCGATCACAGAAATGGCCTGGTTCCCAGTGAACCTGGATCCTACACACTCCTCGCCATTCCAAGGCATTACACAAGGGACGCACATGACTTCCAGTCTTTTGTGTTTCCAAGTGACTTTACCTCACTCCTGGGCATAAGTCCCACTGAAAACCTGCCACTGATAGTCTTGCCTACCGGAAACCATCTGTCCACTCACCTTATGGAGCAAAGCAGAGGATCATATGCTCTTTGAGAATCTGTGCCCCAGGCTTGAGAGTTCCCAGAGGGTGCTCCACCTCTGCCTTCTCTATTGTTGTAGGCTCATGACATTCCGAAATGCTTGGTTTCCTAAATCCTTAAAGTTCCAGGAAGGGTGCCCCGCTATCCCTCGCATTGCAGGATTGCAGGGTTCACGAAACCTCTTCTTCACTCTGTTGTAGGTGCAGGCTTTCCCGGGTCCTATGCCCCTTGAATAATGCTGTTACCACAACTTACCAGTGTATTTGAACAGGCAAGTCATTGGACGTTCCCAGGAGGAAGAACTAGAAAGGGGTCCCTTGGGCAGAGTTATTAAAAAGTGGTCTTCTTTGCACCCCCAATCTCTGAATTGATCATACTCTCTCTGTTGCTGCCTCTTTCTCCCACCCAACATTTGGGCTTGTTTAGGGGCGCCCTGGCCTGCTTGGGTATCCACTGATAATAGAGGATACCATTACAGAGAATGCTATGACAGAGAAACAAAAACAGAGAAAAAAACATTGAACATTTAAAAAAATAGCTATGGGGGTGGTGTAAGGGGTTAAAATGGTTGGGAATGGGGTTGAGGTTGGTTTAAGCACATAGAGAAATGGGAGGTTTGGGGGACCCCCCTCCCAAATTGTAATTGTTTTTGCTGAAAAAGCATTCTCTGTTACGTATTCTATGTCAAGACCGGAGGCTCGGATTATGCTTTCTCCACAACTTTACTGTTCAGCAGCAAAGAAAAACAATACCAAATGAACATGAATACAAATCTAATAAAACTACAATAACCATGTTTTTTGAGATTTCGTAGTCCATTTCAATTGGTCCTTGAACTGACCATGTGACAAGTCCATTAACCAATAAACACAGTCCTCAGTACACAAAACTCCTGTCCTCTTTCCCTTCCTCCTCTTTCTTTGCTGCTCGGCAGCGAGTTAAGTACAATTTTGTTATTTCTATATAGTGTGTGTGTGAATGTGATTTTGACTACTTTTAGCACGCGAGTGACACGCGCATTGTTTATGTGATTGGCGGAGCATATCCGCTAAGTGCAGGCGGCTCCAGGGAGTTGCGGCCGCGACGGGGCTGGGGCACCGGCGGCCGCAGCTCCTCCGACCCGTCAGAGAGGGCACTGTATAACGGAAGGGAGAGCGCGACGGGACCGCGTAGTTCCGGTGCTCTCTCCTTCGTTTTTATTGCGATTTCGATCTGTTGGTGATACGCACGAGAGATTATTTACTCCAGCGAAAGCTTTATATTCAAAATACGAGTTGCCACAGCACGCATCGTACGAACGTAGCGTCCTGTGGAAGAACTCAACAGCGCCCCTGCAGGCTGTCAGCTGATACCGCACCTCATACGGGCACAGTCCCAGGTAAGACCTGTGTTAATATCAGCATTATATCCGTGATATAATCAGAACCAGGGAGATATTATCAAATTACCTACAATCTCGTACTGAGAAGCCCTGGTATATATTTGAATACTATTATTCATAACATAAAAAGAGGAACCATTCAGACATGACTGATGTTTTCTAGAAAGCCCTGGGGGCTTCACTGGGACATAATCCTCAGCAAATAGCGCTGATGGAGGATTGGCTCCGATTCTCTCAGGGTCTGGAGAAGGTCGAAGGCCTTGAGGCACTTATGAAATCTAAAGGGGGTAGTAAATCAGCCCGTAGGGCGGAAGAAGCCCACACCCCCCCGGGCTCCCCACCGAAGAAGAAAGGTGGTAAAAGGAAGAGAAAGGGTAAGGCAGTGCCTAGCAGGGGACGCGAGTCATCTTCTTATACATCAGAGGAGGATGAGAAAGATTGGGAGGAAGAATACCCTGAAGATGAGGAAGTGTTATCAATATCCTCATCAGGGGATGAAAACCATGAGGCGTTAAAGAAAAGGAAGGAGGAGGAAGATGGTGCTGATGAGGAGGATTTCGATCCGGAAGCACTAATACATCCCAGATCGTCAGAATGGGAACCTCCCAAAAGAATTACGACATACTTAAGAAAGCGCCTGAGGGCGCCTCCAGCCAAAGAGGCTAGAAGCAAGATGAGGGCGGAATGGCCCAGACCACTCCTCCCCGAACGTGCGGCAGTCACACCTGATATAGATGAGAAGATGATAACTTTTATGAGCAAGTTTACAAAGGATTTGAGGAAGGGTCTTGACAGATCCTGGCGCTCATGTCAGGATAAGATGCTTGATATGACTGGACCCCTCACAAAGATTCTCCAGAGGGGAGAAGAAGCGAAAACAAAAGGGGAGCCGATAGACCCGGCAATTCTTATCGGATGGGCCCAAAGGGCGATATGCATGTTGGGGAATGCTAATCATGCTATAACCACGGAAAGGAGGAGATCTTTGTTAGTAAAGTCGACCCTAAATTAAGCGAATTAGCCTCCTCTGAATCTGCCACATCGGCAAAGGGAAAGCTATTCGGGGACTCCTTTATCAAGGAGCTCACCAAATTCATAAATTCCTACGCTGCCTTGGATAAGGCTCAAGCCTTACTTAAGAGGGTTTTCGGGAGGCAGATTTTTGGACGGGCCAGCAGAGGAAGGGGTCGTTTGGCTGGCCGGTTCCAATACAATCGATCCTACCAGGACAGAACTCAATGGAGAGAACAAGAGGACCGTAAACAGACACCTTTCTTCCCATCAAGGGGTAGAGGAAGAGGCAGAATCTGGCGAGGGGAACGTCAGCAAAATAACCCAGGTGAGAATAACATTCCCACATACAAATACCCTAGAAGTAGGGGAGGACGGCTCAATTTTTACAAAATTGGTTGAACATATCGGGGGATTCCTGGGTAATACAGACAGCTCAAGGTTTTTATATAGATTTTCTAGATACACCACATCAGGTAAAACCACCAAAAAGGTTAGTGATGAACAGGGAAGACGAGAGCTTGCTGGAAAAAGAATTGAGAGGGCTGGAAAGCAAAGGAGCTATTCGACCTGCATCAGGTCAGACTGGAGGTTACATAAGCAATATGTTTCTAGTAAGAGGGAAGCACAAGACATGACCCATCATAAACCTGAGAGGTTTAAACGGTTACGAGATTTACAGACACTTCAAAATGGAAGGGATACATCTGTTAAGGGATACCCTGATTCAGGGAGATTGGTTAGCCAGGATAGACCTAAAAGACGCATATCTGACTATTCCCATAGCAGAAGAACACTGCAGATTTCTGAGATTCATCTGGGGAGAATCAACATGGGAGTTCCGATGCCTGCCTTTCGGCCTGGCATCGGCACCATGGTGCTTCACCAAGATGATGAAACCAGTGGTATCACATCTCAGAGCGCAGGGGATAAGGCTTATAATATATCTGGACGGCATATGTCTGATGTGCCACGAAAAGGAGACCCTGATAGCGCAGGTACAGGTAACGATAGACTTGTTAGAGAGTCTGGGTTTTGTGATAAATTGGGAGAAATCCAGTGTAGTACCTACTCAAGCGATGGAATTCCTGAGTTTCATAGTGGACTCAATCCAGGGAACTCTCAGTCTACCCCTTCACAAGGTGAACGATATCAAGAAACAACTGAGGCACACTCTAGCGAAGGGAGAACTCTCATTGAGGGACATTGCGAGACTGGTGGGCCGACTGGCGGCATCAATACAAGCAATCTTCCCAGGACCTCTACACTACAGGGCACTCCAGAGGTTGAAGATATATCACCTCAGGAGGGGCGCTTCATACGAGTCAAGAGTGACTATCTCACAAGAGGTGAGAGAGGAGTTAGAATGGTGGCTCATTCATATGGATGCATGGAACGGAAGAGCAATATTTGGTACATCCCCGGACCTGATCATAGAATCCGACACCAGCAGATGGGGCTGGGGAGCCCGATGTGGGAACCTGTCGACAGGGGGCAGGTGTTCGGATCAGGAGACGAGCCTCCACATAAACTGCCTGGAGTTACTGGCAGGGTCCTTTGCAGTGAAATGCTGGACCCAGGAGAGGATTCAATGCTGCGTTCTGTTAAAAATGGACAATGTCTCAGCAGTCAGATATATCAACAGACTGGGAGGGACAAGATCCAGAATACCTTTTTAAATTTTTTTTATTTTTATTGATTTAGCTGTTGAAACAACTTTTCAATACACGAACATAATATTTTGATTGATTTTTGTTATAGTCATAAAAATAACATCAATTTTTTAGAAAAATTTCATGATAGAGTGTACAGACTCAAGCAGCACAAGTGTTGTTGCCCTTCATCTAACAAATATACAGACATTTAACTAATACATAATAAAATTAAAATAAAATAGATGCACTTCAGAGATAAATACTTCCCTAACATTATAGAAAATAAGATTAAGAAAAGAAAGGAGGGATATCCTCTTTCCTTAACTTTTAGTTTTCAAGCTGCTTGAGACTTGGATTACGTCTCGTTTAGCTCTTTTCTAAACTTAAAGATAATAAAAAGTTGGTTAGTGCAATCTGCACTAGGTAAGTATTAGAGCCCAGTAAGAAGGTCCATCTCATTTCTTGGTCGACAGTTTCTATGCAAGGCAGAACTTTCAAAAAATGTATTAACCTTCGAGCATTCAATTTGGGACAGTAACAAACTAAATGTTCCAAGGATTCTATTGTATTATCTTGCATACAGAATCGACATGCTTGTAGAGCTCGTGATCGCAGATTTCGCCTTGCCTGAACCTGGTGAGTGGGCTATAAATCGAATCGTGCTCTCAAGAAGCCTGCTCTTAATTTAGCAGAAGGGAATTTTAAAAGATAAGATTCGGGGCGTTTCATTGGTTTGGGCCAAAAGCGAAACTTACATGGTTGACGATACTTTTGGCATTTATCGATGGTATTTGACCAATCTAGATTATAAAATGCTGTTTTGGAACCTACGGGATTGGCTATCAACTTGTAAATTGAAATGTTAGCAGATGCTAAGGCTTCCAAACAAAGATTAATCCACAATTTTACAAAGTTCTTGTCGGTTGTTAACATGTAGGCACCTATTACAGATAACATATTCATTTTTTGGTTTGCCATAAGACATTTACGAAATAACATACAATATCGCCAAGTATAGACCGCATGTATGGAAACAAGACCTACTTCATATCGCAACCAAGCACTTGGAACACAATGTGGGAGGTTGAGCACAGCCCTCCAAAACTTTCCCTCAAATCTCTCCAGACACACGTGATTAAAATTCAATAGGGTTTCAGCCCCATACAGAATAGAAGGGATTGCTTTCATAGCCCAGTAAGTTATTACTGGTTGAATTGTAAATTTTCCAAATTTATGCAAGATGATTTTAGATTGCGAAATTGTGAAGTCAATTTTGCCTCCATGCGGTCAATTTGATGGTGCGGTTTGACCGAGCCACTAAATTCACAACCCAGGTAAGTATATGATTGCACAACTTCCAGTGGAGTATAATTAAATAACCATTTGGGTTTGAATTTATGTAGCCGATTTGCCTTGTAAACTACAATCTGGGTTTTTTTAATATTGATTATCAATTGGTTCTCAATTAGGTACACGTTAAATGCATCGATGAGGTTCTGTAAGCCCTGCAGCGTTTTTGAGATGAGGACTATGTCATCCGCATAGTTTAAATTAGTAACTTTTTGTCCTTTAAGGACTGGAGCATCGGAGGCGATCTGTAGAAAGATTGGAGTTAGATCATGGATGAAATAGTTAAAAATTGCTGCAGCTAATAAACACCCTTGCTTTAGGCCCCGGTCTGTCTTAATTGGGGCAGACAACAAGCCATCTAAAGTGAGCCTTACACGAATCGAAGTGGCTGCATGAAATGCGTGGATAATATCGTGAAGATCTGGGGGGCAGTTGTCTCTTGTTAGTTTCATCATAAGCAGGGCACATGAGACAGAGTCAAAGGCAGCATGTAGATCAATGAATGCGAAATAAATGGATTGTTTGTGAAACTGACTATGGGCTTTTATTGCATTTAGAGTTAACAGATTTATACAGGTACCCATACCTGCGACAAATCCCGTTTGTTGCCGATCTCGCTTGGCAGCGAGGTCAGTCCAAAGATTGAATTCATTTAGAACTAATTTAGCAAAAAGTTTGCCCGGGACATCCAGAAGGGCAATAGGGCGATAATTACAAGGATCAGCACGATCACCCTTCTTATAAATCGGGACTATGACCGAGCATAGCCACGAAGTTGGTAAAATACGGCGTTTCATAATTTCGCAAAAAATGGCATAGAGATTTTTTGCCCATAGCCTCGGGTTTTCTTTCAGGATGGCATTATGTAGGCCGTCAGGCCCAGCGGCACGAGAGGAGCTCAACTTTGTAATCAGCTCTTCAAGTAAGGCCGGGGAGCAGGTAAGGTTCCACTGAATTTTGGATTGAGGCTTATATGCGTTATGATGGAAGAGCGGATCACAATATAAGTCTGAAAAGTGTGCGATCCAAGCAGCTTCGGTAACCGCACCAGTTTGAGCATATGCCTGTGATAGGTTAGAATTCGAATTGAGGAGGCGCCATATTTCAGCCGAATTCTTGGACTCGATTGAACGCAGCATGGCTTCGCTATCTTGTTGAAACATCCATGCTCGACGTCCACGAATCCAATTCGAATATTTACATTTAGTGGATCTTAATGCACTGTGAGTATCGATATTGTTTAACATAAGGATGAGTCTCTTTTCTTTACGATATTCGGCCCTGCGTGCTTTAATTACAGGGTCGTAAAGATGTTTGTGTTTTTTTATCTTTGGGTTTAGTACAATTGTATTCCGGTATGGTTCTAGAAGATCGGTATACTCAACTAAGTCATATGAGTTATTAACTGCAAACAATGCATTTGAGAACTGTGTAAGGGTTCTCTCAGACCATTTTAGGCGGTTTTTTGCATTATTAACCGTTAGATGTTGGGTCATCCATTGTTTGATGGGGGGGGGGTACCTGACCAGTTAAGATGTAATGAAAGAAGCTGGTGATCACTTACAGCTTGTGCGATTATTTCAAATGAGATAACACTACTGTACATAGATTGGTCAATGTACATGTAATCGATGATACTTTGACTCTTGCCACGCTGCCATGTGGGTTTCGGGGGGATGTCACATTCTACTGAGCCATTGATTACTCGCATGTTGCGCTCATGCATAAGATGGGACCAGGTGGATAAGGCCCTTGTCTTGTTTTGGTTACCAGGGGATAAACAGTCCATGTTTAAGTCACCCATAATCAGGGTATCAGTGATGCCAGGAGTTGCCGAAATTTCATCTAACAGGACCGTTAACCCCGCAAAGAAGGCTGTGTCAGATAGGCCTGCCGGATTGCGATAGATGTTAATAAGGGCTATGGTGTGGTCACTATGGGTGATCTTTACTAATTGCAAAAAGATATTAACATTTGACCACGCCTCAATTTTGAAGCCAAGTTTCTTATTAACTGCAACCATTAAACCCGATGAAGGGCGACCACGTAGTCCCATCTTTGCTGGTAACAAAATAACATCAAAGTTGTCCCAAGTAGGGGGGACCAAATACCAGGTCTCCTGCAGTGCAATTATAGCATAGTCCGCCAAAGATTGTACAGAGGTGTGCAAATGAGTGTAGCCTCGGGTGTTCCAAGAGACTATTTTAATGACATGAGACTGGGGTGCAATTGGTGGTTAATTAATAGGAGATTGGAGGTCATCACCGGAACTGTAATACATTTGTGATAGATGGTGTGGAGGGGCCTCAACACATTCTTTTAAACGGGCTGGGTCTTGCGCCAATAAGAATCCCATATTAAAAAGGGTCCTCTTGGCTAACCAAATCGTATTCAAAACAATGCCTGAATGGATCCAAAGCCTCACAATAGCTGTGGTATCATCATTCAAATATTCCACTTGGGCTATGTCCTGGGAAGTCAGGTCTTCTAATTCTCGGACATCACTGAAGATATTAAGTACGCTTTGTCTGTTTAGATTGTAGGTTGGATAGTCACCTTCACGGCATTGCAAAATCAGGGTATGACGAGTAGAGGCCTTAGGAATTGAGTGCCTTGAAAGGGTATTTTTGTTAGGCTTCAGGCCGTTAACATGACGTGTGTATATATGTCGTTCCGGGGTGTATTTTGAAATCAGGGGAGTCAGGCACGAAGGGCGTGTGAGGACGTGCGCATCACCGTGAGTTGCAGAATTTGATGATTTTACCTGTTGGGCCACCGGAGAGGACCAAGATACTGATTTTGATGAAATATCAGTGGTTAACTTCGTTAATTGTTGGGGTAGCCCATGGTTACGCTCGTCTATATAAGCATCCAACGCCTTTCGCATTTCCTTCAAAATCAGGGATCTTTGGCATTCGGATTCAATGGGTTTGGTCACAGGTGGCACATTATCCATGTGGAGAATTGGCTGCTCAGATATCGCTAGGTCATGATGTTTGATATTTGAGTCAGCACTAAAAGCGTTGACCAAAGCATCCAGTGGTTCATAGGCTTCAATAATAGCAGAGGGAGCTTGGTCATTGGGATGCGATGTCAGGCTAGTTGGGGCAGATAGAGCAACAGCACTTGGAATGGTAATTTTCTTAAAAAAGGCATTTAATGATGCTTTAGTCACACGTGTAATAGGCATATTTTTGGTTTTCCTTTTCTTGTGTGGTTGTTGTTTAGTGGTAGCTCTGGTCTTCTTTATTTTTGGATCAGAGCCAGGGACTGTGCCATGCATAATATTTGATACAGGCACGAGGGGAGGAATAAAGTCCATTTCAGGGGCCGCCACACGATCATTCTCAGTTGATTCTTGCACACTGACCCATGAGTTATTTGTTGGGGTCATGCGAGCAAGAGACTGTTTTGGAGGGCTTGTTGTAATAATGTGAGGGACAGCAGGCAATACAGAATAAGTTGGAATGCACGGTAGAGGTGACCTCGATGCAATTGTTTTATTGGTTAAATCAATGCACGGTGTGCCTGGACCTACAGGGAGAAGAGCATGAGGAGCCAGGTTAACTTTTTGAGTCCATACTAATAAATCGTCCAACTTTGATTCTTGTTTCGTTATTTTAGCATCCAGAACTTCAAAGAGTTTAAACATGGACAATAAGGTTGTGTTAATTGCTGCCAGGGTGGTTTGTAATAGTTGTGGATGAATTTCAGCTGACTCACACTTTGATTGTATTGCAGGGCGCCGCGGGGTTGGGTGTACATAAGAAATGGCGGATATGGAGTGGTCAGGGGATGGGGGGTCAGAGTATGAACTATGTAGTGAATTATGAGAAATGCGAATCGGTATTGGAGACTCGCACTGGCTTGCATACAGAGAAACCTCTTGATTGTCTGGGGAATCAGCGGTGTAGTCAGTTGACATAGAGTCAGAAGAACTTACAACCAATTGCGGGTGTTGTTGGCAAGGTGAATTTAACATGGTGTTATCAGATAGTTCACCAAATGCCATTGGTCCCGCAGTGGGCCTATTGAATGGTCGTTGTGTTGGTAGGCCAGAGCTAGGGTTTGATTTATGTGGCTGAAAAGCCTGTGACTTCAACTGAACATTTGGTTTCGGTGTGGATAAGGAGGACGGTTTAAATAATAGTGTGCTCGGGTCTTTCGTGGGTCGAGGACATGGGGTCAACACAATGGATTTATGGGAAGACACATTTTTGGGTGCAATGTTCGGGTTGCCATTGGGGCTGTAGCTGGTAGTTATCATGGGAGGCATGTCAGATTTTAAAGAATAAACCTGTCTACGCTTTGACATGACTCACACACTCACAGACACACAGGCCTGTGCTGGATCAGCGGCCACGAGAAGAATCTTAGACCACTGGGCAACACTGGGCAACAGTAGAAGGAAGAAAAGAAGCTGGTCTTGGGGGGCACTTACTTTTCTGTAAAGTTAATAAAAAGGGCCACCTCCACCGTAAAAGCGGCAAAGCGGGTAAGCGGTACTCAGACCGGTACTCGCCCGTGTGTGCGCGCGCTGTGCGCGTGCGCGGACAATTTGTAGAGATGAGTGACTCCTCACACGGCCAATCGCCGTGATAGGGGCGGAGTCGTTGAGCCCAGCCTGGGCTAGGCGGAACTGGCAGTGGAGAAGCCAAAACAAACAGAAATTCACTCTGAAAACAAACAGAAAACACGCTGTCACTTTCACTTAGATAGTGTTTGTGAGTCAATAAAGTTCGGCTTGATAAAGTCGATCCGTCACCTTGTTAGAGACGCAGTCCAACTTCAAAAGTCCTCAATGAGCAGAAACAGGAACAGCGGGTAGTGCGGGTAAGCGGTACTCAGACCGGTACTCGTCCGTGTGCGCGCGCGCTGTGCGCGTGCGCGGACAATTTGTAGAGATGAGTGACTCCTCACACGGCCAATCGCCGTGATAGGGGCGGAGTTGTTGAGCCCAGCCTGGGCTAGGCGGAACTGGCAGTGAAGAAGCCAAAACAAACAGAGATTCACTCTTGGTAGAGACGCAGTCCAACTTCAAAAGTCCTCAATGAGCAGAAACAGGAACAGCGGGTAGTGCGGGTAAGCGGTACTCAGACCGGTACTCGCCAGAATACTAGCAGAACTAGCAAAGGAATTCTGGGAACTCTGTCTGGAGAGAAGAGTTTCAGTGAGGGCGGAGTATCTACCAGGCCAACAAAACGAATTGGCAGATTGGAACTCCAGATACCTCAGAGACGCCAGCGATTGGAAACTGGACGAAGGGGTGTTTCAGGAACTGATGTCTCGTTGGGGTCCATGTCAGATCGATCTGTTTGCATCGAGACTGAACAGGCAATTACCCCGGTTCTTCAGCTGGAGACCGGACCCAGAATCAGAGGCGACGGATGCATTTCTGCAGTCATGGGGCCAACAGAAGAACTATGCGTTTCCTCCCTTCTCCATGATAACGAGGACGCTAGCTCAAGTGAGACGTCAGAGAGCATCTCTAATCTAATTACACCGGATTGGAGAGGTCAGGTGTGGTTCCCCAGTTTGCTGGAATTGACTCATCAGAACCCAGTGGCTTTACCCAACATAGAATTAATCATTCGAGACCCCAGAGGCCTCAGTCACCCCTTGGTGGGGTCAGGAGGACTCAATCTCTTAGCGTGGGCGATTTCAGGGGATCTTGGGTTAGGCCAGGACTATCGGATGAAGCTGAAAACATCATTAACGAATCCTGGGCCCCAGGGACACACAAGGCTTATAGATCAGCTTGGGTTAGATGGAGTAGCTGGTGTTTGGAGAGGAACATTCATCCCGATGGAACGGATGTAGTTCATGTGGCAAATTTTTTAGCGCAGATGGCAGCCCAGGGAAAGACGTATAGAACAATTAACACGGCCAGGTCGGCGATATCGGCAGGACATCCTAGAGTTGAAGGCTTAGCGATTGGGGAACATCCACTAATCTGTAGACTTCTAAGAGGGGTAAAGATGATCAAACCTCCTACCGAGAAATATAGTCAATTATGGGATGTAGACAAGGTCTTGAGGTTATTTTTATCATGGCCAGATAATCAGGATCTGACACGTAAGGCAATTTCAGGCAAGTTAGCCATGCTCTTATGTCTTTTAGCATGTAAGAGATCCTCTGACGTTAGAGCCCTGGAGATTAATAGGAAAAGTATATCACCTAACGGAGTGACATTCCTTATAACAAAGAGGACCAAGACAGGGTTGAGATCGATTTCCTATGAGTTTTTTCCAAATCAACCAAAATTATGTCCAGTCAGATGCTTAACGGCATACGAAGATCTGTCGAGGGAAGTAAGGCCCCAGGGGGTAACACAATTACTAATAGCAATTTGTAAACCATTTAAAGCGGTTAGGCCGGCTACCATAGCTAGATGGCTTAGATGGGTGATGGTACAAGCAGGCATCGATATTGAGAGATATGGCGCTCATTCAGCTAGAGGAGCAATGGCTACTAAAGTTTATAACATAGGGGGCCAGAGTAGAGGACATTATGAGGTCTGCGGATTGGTCGAATGAATCGACTTTCAGAACTTTCTATTTTAAACTCATGGAAAGTGCAACATCGTTAGTGGTAAGTAAGCTTTGAACAAGCATAATCTGAGCCTCCGGTCTTGACATAGAATTCAGATTTTCCACACATTCGTTACAGAAAGTCATAATTCTATTAAAGACACGGAGGCGAAGGATTATCCCACCCGATCAATCGTATGAATGAGATATTTACATGTCATTTATTGTTGATATTGATGTTTAAGGAGACATGCAGGATGTATAATAATATTAATATAATAATATTTATGAAGATATTGTTAATGCTCAATGTGGATACAAACTATTTAATATGTAGTTGAGTTTTACGATTGACCCACCCTATTTTCGGTCTATAGTCACCTCTCTAATTTATATTTCTATAGGGATGGCGACGGACATCAAACAATCGGGAATATGAACTAGGAGAAGAAAAGCCAAAGATGTTCAGAACTCATCCTCGCAAGAACAAAGAAAGAGGAGGAAGGGAAAGAGGACAGGAGTTTTGTGTACTGAGGACTGTGTTTATTGGTTAATGGACTTGTCACATGGTCAGTTCAAGGACCAATTGAAATGGACTACGAAATCTCAAAAAACATGGTTATTGTAGTTTTATTAGATTTGTATTCAGGTTCATTTGGTATTGTTTTTCTTTGCTGCTGAACAGTAAAGTTGTGGAGAAAGCATAATCCTTCGCCTCCATGTCTTTAATAGAATTATGACTTTCTGTAACGAATGTGTGGAAAATCTGAATTATCTGTAATCACATAGCACCGACTGCTGGATAATGCCTATGCTGCCTCACTAGGCCCTGGTCTTTCTTGCCCTTCGATCTTCTCTGATTCCTCCCTCCCTCCTCCGTACCGCTCTCTTCTGAAGTTCCCAGGGCATCTGTCTGACTCCGGAGCAGGGGTGGCTCAAACCTGAGCACTGATGTTCTCCCTTCTATTTTGCCTTATGGTCCTTCCTCATCTGCAGGGTTCTCTGCACACCAACCCGTTGGTTCAGTTTTCACAATTGCCTTATCTGCTACCACTTCCCTTCAATCTTACCATAGTCTTCATTACTACATGGTCTTTCCTTTCCTCCCCTAATGTTACCTCCTCTGTTGTCACTACCTTCTTCACGTTATTCTAGACTACCGATATTACACCCACTTTTGCCATCTCCTCTTGCTCCACTCCTGATGTTACCACCTCCTTCCTCTCCACCCCTGGTATAGCCAATCCTTCCTCTCCCCCCCCTGACGTTACCCCCTCCTTCTTTTCCACTCCTGTTGTTTCCACCTTCTACCTCTCCCCTTCTCAGGTGACAACCTTCTTCCTCACTTTTTTTAACCTTTCACCACCTCTCCTAGCACTACCCTTGGCCATTTTGCATCTCAGATGTGTCTCTCTACTTTTCCCCCAACTGCCTATGCCAAGCTGTGGGTGTTGAGGCTCTGTGCAAACACGCCATTGTTTGGGAAGATGCTGGCTAAGCTCGTCGCTCCCTCATGTTAGTTGTGTGAAGCATATGCACTAGAAGTGTGAGTTTTTGTTTTGCCAACAGGGGCCTTTGTTGCCAGGAAAGTCCAGTGTGGTAGTGCCGTTTTTGTTGGACTGAAGAAATGGTATCCGCATGACCTTGGTGTTAAGGGTTCTAGGTCAACGTTTCGAATGCAAAGGATCGAATGACCAAAGGGTCGAATCAAAAGGACCGAAAACTAAAGGGTCGAATTTTTTTTTTTTTTGGGGGGGGGGGGCCCCGCCAAACCCCCATTTTTGTGGTAAAAACAACTTTTTTTCCAAAAAGGATACCCAAAAAATTAAAATAAAAAAATATAAAAAATTCGACCCTTTTGTTTTAGGTCAAATTGACTCTCACCTTTGGCGTTCGATCCTTTTGAATTTGGTACTTTAACTGGACACCGGTGTTAAGTGCCTCTTCCGCATCCGCCGAGAACAGCAGTCCCATTGATATGTTGGGTACGCCAGCCAAAAAAATGCTGTCTGTGCTACTATCATTAACCACGCGGCAGCCGTTTCCCTTAGAGGGAGAGCCTGTCCTAAAAGGGTAACCTTTGGTCTGGCTGGAGAAAGCTTCCGGCTCTCTCATTTGGGGCGGGGGCTCGCCTCCTTTCTCCGCCCAGCCATTGAGTATGGGCCAGGGTAAAACTCTTCAGGCTGCTGTGCTATGATGCGACTGTCCTCTGCCAAGTGTTGGGGTCGAAGGCAATAAGGCCATGAGATCCTCCACATACCTGGCCTCGAGTCGCCATCCTGCCGATCATTGGACTTAGCCATGGGACTTCATAAAATACAATGTTTTAAAAAAAAAATCAAAGTCAGACGAGAGGCAGGTTTACACACGTGTCAACAGGTTGTTGGGAACCCTTCTCTCAGTGCACCCTTGTTTTGGGAGAATAGCCCAGGGGCAACATGCTCGCCTTGAAAGCAAGACGATAAGCAACACAGGTTCGATCCCCTTGTCCGTGCTTAGAAACCTCTGGGTATTAAATAACCCATCATATCATGTGGATAAAAGAAGATATGTTTTTAGCTATAGTGGTTTAAAATTCAACGTATCAAACCATAAGCGATTCTTTTAGGTCCTGGTCACCTCCTCATGGACGTAATCAGGCATGGACTGGGAATTAAAAGAGGCCCTTGAAATAATTACTGGGGACCAAAAGAGGCCCTGGAAATAATTTTCAAAGTGGCCCCTTACGACACATTTTCAGCAAGCCCAATGCTTTTCCTATGCGAACATTTGGAAATACCACACAAAAGAGGCCCAGGGTTCAGAGGCCCAGGGTGCAGAGGCCCACCGGGAAATCTCCAGAGTTCCCTATAGGGCAGTCCACCCCTGGACGTAATACAGCTCGAGTTCCACCTGTGTAGTTTGGCCTGGATACTACATATGCAGTTAAAGTTATACATTTTGGAGTGATCTGGGAAGCTCACCTGAGACTGTATCCACAAATGAAGGCCTCAACACAAAGTGCATTTTACAGGATCCGCAACTTTGGCCCATTCTCACGGAAGGACACCGACCAGGGCATGGTTGGCTGCTTAGTTCCAAATGAGATGACAGCAATGCACTGTATGCGGGACCCCGAGCCTGCCACTTCCAAGAGGTGCGACGTGCTGGAAATAAAGCGGGTAGGTTGGTCTTCGGGCTGCACCGCAGGCACCATGTATCAGATTGACATCGCTCTGTGTATTGGCTGCTAGTACATTCCCAGATCCCTTTTAAGATTCTGTTCCTGACATTTAAATGGTTGCATGGAATGGTGCCAGAGTATCTGATGAACAGTATAACGCCCTATGCCCCTACATGGACCTTCCACTAAGCCCATCAGGTGCTGCCTGTTGTTCCTAAGTCAATGTATTCCTGCTGAGAGGAGAACATTGCCCTGTTCAAGCCCCTCATGTGTGGAATGCCTCACCATCTAACATTAGGAGACTACTTGACTTGCTCAAGTTTTGTAGAGCACTAAACTTTGATTGCATCTTTTTTAGAGCTCCCATCTTGTTTGATCTTTTGTCTCAGGGTCATGTGCGCCTACGAAAAATATATCTTTGGGGTCCGCGCCATATAAACAGAAATGTTACTCGTTGTCCCAGAAAGCCTTATGTCACATCCCACTGTCCCATGACTTGCCCCATGCCATTACATTTCATCAGAACTCCCCCATCAACCCTGATTTTCCTTCCCCATGTCACTGACATTGGCCCCCATTTTGCTCCATGTCACTCCTATGGCCCCCTAAACTGCACTATATCCATTCCGCCCACTCACATTCTCACACAACGCACACTCACAAATACAGGCTCGCTCACACACGTTCCGATGGGCACCAACACGCGCACTCACACAGCCATACATACCGCAAGTGTAAGATGATTATGCAATTCAACAATAAATACCGCACTCAGATGACATATTATACAGCACTCAGAAATCAACAAAACATACCATGAAACTTCAACACACAACACACTCCAACCAAAAATAATCATACAAATCCCAAGTCACACCATCAAAAGGCCTTCAATACGAGAACAGCGGTGCAATAAAAAGTGCTATTGACGGTTTACCACCGCTTTTACTGCACCGCCATATTCCAAGGTTAGTTGAAATCGAACGAAAAACCTTCATCACGTGGCTGGAAATTTTTATTCACCAGGAAAATGGAGGATTTACTGCTGTTCGAACCCCTAATGGAGTCCCATCTGACACCAAAATCAGTACCAAGACTCCCACCACTTGACTCGTAATTTGGCTGATTTACCACCAAAACAAGCCACGGTGTGAGGCCCAATGCCCTGAATACCTCAAGAGTACAAACAATGAATAGTAAAAGAGCCAAACCACGTATTATATCAAAACTCACCCTTTATTTTTCAATTCCATCTACTGCAGAAGAAAAGGCCTCAATAGAAGCAGCGTACACCCGATAAAGCAAACAGGCAACATACCTCAGAAGCAGTGTCCTTCCCAAGTGGAGGGAGCAAAGAGGCGGGAACTGTGGGAAGAAGCACCATTACCCAATATCTGCAAGATGAAGCAACATTCACCCTCACAGGGGCCAGAGGTTCAAGCATATACTGCCTGGGGAACCACTTCACAAAACGTTGTACACAGGAGGACTCTCCCAGCCCAACATTCAAAATGTCTCAGAAGGCCTTCAACCAAGAATAGAAACAAAAGTAGATGTAACTTCATGGAAAAAATGACGCTTACAAATAAAAAAACATAGAAGCAAAATCCAAATGTAACATACAAGTTTTTACCTTTGCTTTACCCAACAAATGTTTGCAAAAATACTTACATTTTACTTTGCATTTATTTTCCCAACACCGTTTTGCGTCAAGATATACATTCGTATACATACATATGCAAATAAAATAGGAAATCCGCGAGAGTTGTTTTAAAATAAAATTAAGGCTATTATCTACAGGCCATTAAAGTCATAAATGTTTAGAATCGCAACGTTAGGGTCTGACCTAGTATTAAACACTTAACAAAACATAAAAGAAAAGCGCCATCCTCGGAACCTTAATTCATTCTCACCAATAACATCAACACATAAGTATATCTTTACAACATACAAGAAGAAGCAACCAACATTAATTGCAAACATGCAATTCTAGAACACATAACATTGCCATGTACATAATAACTAATACTATATTACCTAAATGGCCTCAAAACATAGACCCGCACTTACTGAAAGTACTGATTGGCAATCCAATAGGCTGCTTCTTTCATCTTCATACCACATTTCACACCAATCAACAACTAACCTTCATGTATGGACAGGCCTGCCCCCCCCTTGAGGCTTCACAGACAGATAATCTCTTGCCACCCCAACTGGAAAAGTCCTGTTACCCAAGGTCCCTTATCACTATGATCCATTTCAGAAAAAGGAAACGTACAATCCACTCTCTCCGCCACTATCCAGCAATCTTCCCAGTGAGCCTCCCTGCTACTGCACGCTTTCCTCTGACGATCTTCTCCCTGGCTGCACTTGTGGGCCAGGAAAAAGCGAATAAAAAGTTGCAGTGGAACAGCCCTACTATTCTCATCCTCTTGTCGGGTTTTTTCTGCCAAGGATATCCCAATCCACCATTGTCTTTTTCCCCAGGAAACCATTGGGTAGCCGCCCCCTGCACCAAGTCTGTGCTATGAAGGCCACAGGAACCCTGCTTTACTGCTTAGCACCTCCTTTCCCTTTCTCCCAGGCCTGTTAGATGCATTCCAACACTGTGCCGTCATCCAACCAATGCAATGTTCCTAGGTTCTCATATGCCAACCTGCTCTCTAGCTTGTGCGGCTTTAGAGAGGGCATTGCATGCCAAGACACTTAACTGTGGGGCCTAAAAGATTGGATGGTAATGGCGTCATCCTCTCTTCCATCTCTGGTGCCAATCTCTGAAAACCTTCTCCCTGAAACACCCTGCAAAAAATCTGACTAAGGGCCTCATTACACGTAGTGCGGTAAGGGTTTACCGGTACCGGTAAGGGCACCGGTACCGGTAAACCCTTACCGCCTTACTACGAGGTCCCTTTGCGGGTTGGTACTTTAACGCCTGCTGTTTAGCAGGCGTTAAAAACCAACCCGCAAAGTGACCAGGGTGCTAATTACGGTACCGCAATTTGCAGCACCGTAATTAGCGCCTTCCCCATTCCCATAGAGCCCTATGGGGCAAAAATGGGAATGGGGAAGGGCAATGGGGGAGGGGGGAATTACCGCCCCGCCAACCTTGGAATAGGGCGGTAATTCCCCTTTCCTCCAAGGCGGTCCCGGTATTTTACCGGCATGCACCAAGTTGCTAATAGCACCTTGGTCCTCCGCCTACCTTGTAATGAGGTCCTAAGAGGTTAATGTCCTTTTTTAGACAAAGTAAAACCAATGCAATTAATAATTGCAGAATATTCGGACACTGAACAGCCTGTTTATTCAGAACCCTTGCAATGGGCCAGCTGTTAGAATTAAATGCTACGGGAACCATTTTAAATGGGGCTGGGACTTTCCATGTAGCGGTGTGGCCACTAACCCTTAAATCTATGTGGCCCTCTCCTTTCAGTTTTGGTTGATTTTGGAAATGTGTGTAATTCAGGTACGGAACCAAAACAATCATTAATGCTGACTGGCATGTACGTGCATGGACGTGCTTGACAGGGGGCATTAACATGCATCTTTATGGATTCTATTTGTGCAGGTTGAAAAAATAGACAGAATCCATAGAGATTCCAGCATCTATGCTCATAGGAAAATTCTATAGGGACGGAAATGCAGGTATGTGTGTGCGTGTGTCTAGCACAGAGCTGCTGGACGAGGCAGGAGCGGAATGTGTGCGCCATCCCCAGCTCAGTGCTGCCAATCTCTCACAATGGGTGGGATTTTGATGTATTGGTAGTATTTCTCTTTGCTCTTAAATTACGGTACATTGTTATGATCTATCCTGAGTGTCCTGAACGCTTACCACCATTCTAGAACACTAGCATAGGAATGTTATGTTTTTTTTGTAGTTTTAGTCGGTTTGGTGATAGTGTACCGACTCCACGCATTTGGGGTCTTCCTTCTAATGAACCTTTCTAAGTATCTTGCACGTACCTCGTATCCCTACATTTGGCGATGAGTTTACGAGGGAGGATAGAAGACCCCACTGCACGTCCCTGACGTGGGGTGACCCAGGCCATGGTCATCAACGGCAAAAGTTAAGTGCTGTGTGCTTAATTTGTTCGAAAATAAGTGCTGGGGCCCAAATAATTTCTAGCACGCTTGTGACACTGCAGGTGGGCAGTTGCCCACCATTGCTGCCACAGCTGCTCGCCACAGTGTCGATATATTTGTGGTTAAACTACAGCTTGCACCTGCTGATTGGGGTTGATGGATGCTCGGGCTATCATCATTTCATAATCAATATGAATCTGAGACAATAAGTGCCATGGTTCAGAAATAAGTGCCAAGGCTGAGCCCTGGCAATCACCCCAACAAATTAAGCACTGACTGTGCCCCTTGGGCTGGAAGCGCTGGTCTGGCAGAGTGCAGGCCCAACCATTGAGTGGCAGGGCGTGTGAGAGTGTCCAAGAAGAGGACTAACCAGTCACAGGTCCCGGTATTTGCAGCCCGCCAAACCAACATGACCACAGTGTGACAATAAGCCTCACTCTGAAGTGTTGCAGTGTTGCCTGCCCAAGCCAGCTAGGCGGTGGAAGGAGGCCGTAGAAGGAAGCAGCACTGGCTTCTTTGCTTGATTCTCCGGGTGTGAACAGAACGTTAAGATTCAGGACTCAGCATTGCCGCAATGTGCCTGAGGTGAGGGTTAGAGTAAAGGACCCTGAAGCGTGCATTGCCATGAAGGCCAGGATTGATAAATTAGCATTTGACATCAGGGCCTAGACAACAATAGAAATAACCCTGCAGTGCATTGCCTTGAAGACCATAGAAAAGATCAGAATTGTGCTGTCAGGGCCTGCACTAAAATAATAAGACTGAGCTGCAGAGCTCCAAGGACTATGAGCCTAGCACAGTGACTACACAAAAGGGGACTAATATAGCGTTAAGCCCCCATTCCAAGGGCTGGAATGGAGGGTAACGGAAGCAAGAGCACGGCTGCCTGGACCGTGTGAAGGCAGCACAAGACATGTAGTTAACAATTTCAAAGTTCAATTAAACACAGTTACACAGTTAAACCAGATGGTCACTTGTTCCGAATTACACAGAGATAAAAGCAGCAATGGTGTCAAAAAGTTCAATGATGACCTGAAAGAGAACCCCCTATTAAATGGGCTAGGCACAGAGGGCCTTAAAATATTCTGCACTCTTGCGGAGCAGGCAATCCCAGAATGGACAGGAGATCCTCAAACGATGGGGATGATCAAAACATAGGAATCTGTACTGGGCAAACTAGAGAAGCAATTCAGAAACAAAACTAACATAGTCCTTCAGAGATATTTCTTTACAAGAAAAAAAGGAAGGCCAAGTCTGTGTACAGCTATATGGCGGCCTTAAGAGGCCGTATACCGTCCTGTGAATTCACCAGATACATTGATGAATACCTCAGAGACCAGTTGATGTTAAACACAGTTTACATAAACATTCAACAAAGACTGTGCAAGGCTAAAGATCCCAAATTAGGTCACACTATTGATATTGCTTGAACGATGGAACTAGGAACCAAATGTGTCAAGGTTCTACAAGCACAAGAAGCCAACTAGTGTTAGCTAGTCATTAGGAGAACAGTGCAGACAATTCAGTAGTGGCCCAAATTAAGCAAAACCAAAGACAAGACACTAGACCATTGAAAGAAAAAAGCAATTCTAGATCAGTTGAGTATGCAGTAGAGAACAAGAATACTCAGAAATGATACACCAAGTCTAACCCTAAATTCCACAGGTGTGGAAGAATGAGATACCCCAATGGTGACAAAGAAAGCACAGTGATCAGGGCAGAATGATGTGGTATTATAGCTCACTTTGCCAGGGTATGTAGAAACAACATAAGTTAGCATAAAGTCAACATAATAAATACAATTGAGGAAGTTTGGGGGCAAACAGCCTACTCACATTTAAGGCGAGTGAAGAACCAACCTATATTCTTACCATCGCTAACAGGAGTGAAAATGGACCATGTGACAATTTATACATTTGAGATGTGGAGGTCAGAATGATGATTGACTGAGGGTCACCATACACCATGGTGGGTTTAGGAAAGTTTCTGGAGACAGTAAAGGGAGATATGAAGACCTTGTTTCCAGGAAACATAAGAGTCACAAGCTATGGAAAGACCCCCATAAGAATAGTTGGATTTAAGCGGGTTCACCTAAAATTCGACAACCGAGTGACCATTTGCAGGTTATTTGTGATGGGAGAAGGGTCACCCATGTTAGGGTGGGTTGGCAGGCAGCACTCAAAATAAAGTTACATCCAGGAGAAATGTGCTGCATCCTCTATGTGTCAACCTACAGTTCTTTTACTATGCAGAATAACCAAAGGTATTTAATGGCAAGATCGGCATTCTCAAAGGATTCAAACATTGTATAATTCTAAAACATGGAGCAAAGGTTCACAAAGTTATAACCATTCCAGAAGGCACATAGGAGGAACTTGATGAACTGAATGAAAGTGATATAATCATAGTGGTTGGCACCAATTGTGATAGTGAGGAAGCCAAACAGTACAATGCGTATGTATGTTGACCTAAGAGACTTAAATGCGCATATATGATTTGACCGACACCTGCTTCCAAGTATAAACCAAATGCTAACTACAATGAAGCCAGCAAATATTTCTGCATATTAGACCTATCATCTGTGCGCCATAAAATCGAACTGGATAAGAGCTCAAAGGCGCTCACCTCACTTGTTATGCCGATGGGCACTTACAGGTTCAAGCACATGCCTTTTGGTTTAGCATCCAGCGCTGTTGTGTTCCAAAGGTCGATGCAACATTTATTTGTTGGTCTTGAGGGCGTTTATTTCTTCCAAAATGACATTCTCAATACAGGACTGAAGGAACAGGAATATGAATGAAGGGTATTGGGGGTGTTTAATGTGTTAAACAGTAAGGGCCTCACATTGAAAATGGAGAAATGTAAAGTGAAGGTAGATGAGGTTGAACACTTGGGACACACTATCAGTAAGAATGGCATCTGCCAAAGAGGAGCGTAATTGATAACATACTCAATATTGCACTGCCCTTCAACAAACAACAGTAAAGGTCATTACTAGGGTTGTCAGAATACTACTCAAAATGTGTAGAGAACTATGCTGGCAAAACGAGTAACATGGGAGAAATATTTTTCAAAACACAATACATTTATTTGAGGGGACAGACAAATGTCAGATAGATTTTGAAAGCATTAAACATGAAATAAACAAAGCCCCCACTTTGCAAATGTTTGAACCTACAACAATAACAATATTAATGGTAGATGCCACCAAACAGGGCCTAGGAGCAGTCCTAACATGAGTTCAAGAAAAAGGAGACGTGACGATTGCATTTGCATCAAGAACACTCAAGGGAGCGGAGAGAAGGTATTCCACATGGGAAAAGAGGCCATGGGCTTATACGGGGCATTGAAACACTGGTATGGGGGTTACCCATTGTGGTGAGAACAGATCGCACACCCCCTATACATGTGTTCAAAACCAAGGGTATGGCTTTGATATCTCCTAAGAAAGGAAGATGGATTTTGGGCATAATGCAGTCAAATGTAAGAGTATTATATACACCAGGCAAAAGTAACTATATTGCGGATTGTTCATCCCATTTACCACCTGTAGAGCAAAATGATGGTGAAGATAATTAAACAGAATTGCATATTTTTGATGAGCACCAATCAACCATCAAATGATACAGCCCAGGCATTTCAATGAAAGAGTGGAAAGAATCTCTGGAGCAAGATGGAGTAAGCAAATTCCTGAGGAAAGGCATACAAGAAGGATACAGTAATATCGTGCATGATACACCGGAATACACAAACGTTTGTCAAGTGATAGCAGAAGACGAAGGATGTATATACAGGGGAGCTAAACTCCTTCCACCACAATCCCTCAGAGGAAGGCCCATGAAGAGCATGTGGGTAGGAGCATGACTAAGCGTAGGATCCATAAGAGATATTGGTGGCCAAAAAGTTATAAGATGTTTAAGATTTGGCAAGAGTGTCAAGGATGCAAATCTAGTGACAAGTCAAAGAAAACAAAGGTTGGGCCACTACAACCTATAGAAGTGCCAAAATGGGTCTGGAACAAGCTGCCAATTGACATTGTAGGTCTGTTCAAGAGATTGGAAAAGCAAAAGGTGTATAATATCGTGCTAATGGATTATACATCCAAATGAGTGGAGTGTGATTTCAGAGAATGTTACGATACAGAAGATAGTAATGTTTTTAAGAACCATATTTGAGAGCAAAGGTACCCCAGAGGAAATATTCACGGACAATGGCATAGAAATGATTTCTGAAGAGATGCAAGATTTTTGGAAGCAGGCATTTGTGGACAGCATTACACCACCCAGCTGCCAATAGTCTGGTAGAGAGAATGAAGTCATCCAGGGATCCCAACAACTGGCACTAGTTAGCTCCTTACCATGGAAGGAGGTTCTCGAAGAAACCTTAAATGCCTACATGGTTACGCCTCATTCTGCAACAGAAGTCAAACCATTTACACTTACAAGGGGAAGGTCACCATCCAATCATTTCAATCCTGCATGGGTGAACAAAAACATTAGTTTGAAGCTAAACATGGAGGAAGTGTTAAATAAAGTGCGGCATAGAGAACAGCTATGCAAAAGATATTTTGACCAGAGAAATGTCACTAAGCCCAGTAAGATCATCGAAGGACGATGGGTGAGGGTGAAGGAGCCCCGATGGGTCCCAAAAAGGGCCGTCAAAGTATAGATCCCCTCACAGAATCAGAAACGTATGGGAAATACAGCTACTTTGGAAGATGGACAGAGATGGCTGTTAAACGATATGGTGAAATGCAGACATTCAAATGATTGGACAAGAGCTTTGAAAACGACACACACCTCAGGGAACGAAAGAGAAGGAAACTACCTGTTTGCCTCCAATGCACTCAAGGAAGGGTAGACATCCAGGCAGGGGTGCACTCCTGTGTGCAAAGAATATTTTTGTATACTATTAACCATACTCATGTTCTTCTGTATATTGTGTTCTTCTAATATTGTTAATTGTTCATAGTTTAGTGTGTTTCATTATGCCATCCATGTGTAAATATTAAGGAAATGAGATGTTATGATCTATGCCGAGTGTTCTAGAAGTTTACCACCTTGAGGTGTGCTTCTAGAACACTAGCATAGGAATATTATGCTTTGTTGTAGCGTCAGTTGGTTTGCAGATAGTGTAGCGACTCCAGATGTGTGGGGTCTTCCACCTAATAAACCTGTCTAATAAGTATGCTTTGCATACCTCGTATCACTATATCCAACCACAACTCAACCCGAAACAAAATGATTCCCTATGTCTCTGCTGGTCAGCTGATCTTACAAAAGAGTAACATCTCCTAAAATGGCCAACAACTCCAGGAAATGAATGTTAGTGGCCAAAACCCTCCTCCTAATTTGCAAACAGGTGCCAGAGATCTACCCCTCACACGCCCAATGGCATTGGCAAGTACAATATCAAAATAGGGTCGATGGAGAGGGGAGTGTGGTGGTAAGGAGATAGTTGGAGAGCATGAAGAGAGGTTAGCAGAGACGAAGCCAAGGGGAAAGGAGAGAGAGCTCAGAGGGGAAGGGAAGAAGGAGAAGAGGAGGAAGCAAATCACATCGATAGCGGAAGGAGAGGAGGAGGAAGAAGCATAACACCCAAGGAGAAATGAAGAATAAAAGTAGGTGAACCATAGGAAGAGGAAGGAAAGGAAGAGAAGTAAAGGAGACATTTAAGAAGAGAGGAAGGACATGTTATCAGCAGGATTGATTACTGTAATGCTCTTATTTTGGCCCAGTCGGCTGGCTTGATCCACCGACTGCAATTGCTTCAGAACCTAGCCACTCGAGTTGCTACTGCAACCTGGTATGGTGCCCATATCAGCCCGGTACTGCGCCATTTGCACTGGCTTCCAGTGCAGCAGTGAATCACCTTTAAATCCCTATGTATTGTTCATCGGGCGGTCTATCAGACTGAACCAGAATTCCTTCAGGATAAGTAGCAGCCCTACATTCCCAATCAGATTCTCTGCAGAAGTAGCAACCATTTGGTTGTGGTCCAAGGTTCCGCCTTCGGAGAGTGGGTGGCAGAGCCTTCTCTGTAGTGGCTGGTAAGCTGTGGAACAGTCTTCCTCTCTTCCTCTTAAACTTAAGTCTATTGAGAATCACTTAACCTTCCGTCGCCCACTTAAGACCACTCTTTTCTGCTGATTTTCTTCTGCTTGATTGTGGCTCTGCTGTTTACTTCCTCATGCCAAGATGCCTTCGGGTGTATGTACGTACTATAAGTTTACCTAACATAACATTCCTAACAAAGGAGGCGCAGGAGCTCAGAGAAACATGGCAGAAGACAGGAGAAAGGGATATGGAGATAAAGACATATGGAGAGAATAGGAGAGAAAGTAAAGGCAGAGCCTAAAGAGGAAGAGGATCACAACATGTGGTGGAAGGAAAAGACTTAAAGGAAATGCCTTACAGGAAGAAAAGCAGGGCACAAGTGGTAAGAAGGAGGGCATAGCAGGTGCACGAGTTAAGAAACAAACAAAGACGATAGATTGGCTGCAATTCCAAGACCAAACATTAGGGGACGGTTTGCAGTACCATGTGGTCCACTGGTGCATGTAATGCCTGTCACCTGAACCTGTTTGAGAAACCTAGAGATACAGGGTGGTGGTGCCTGGTAGCTCAATCCAGGAGGACCAACACAATTCCCAGACAAAAACTGCAAAAATAAAGATAAAGAGCCAAGAAAGACATTTTCAGGACACTGTAAACTCCCAGAGACTGTGAGTGATGTTTCAATTATCCAGAAGTTGATTTCGAACTAAAGGAGTGAGCAGTGGACTATGGAGTACATTCCTAAGGGAAGAAAGGATCTTCTAGGATACTTTGTAGTTTACTCTACCGACTTCAACCCCACCACTGATAGTTCAGTAAAAAAGTTGTGCTTCACTTTTGGACCTCTCACTTCTCTCCCTACGCTCTTCCAACACTCTATCTCTTACCCTCTGCTCCTGTTCTTTCTCTTGCTCCCTTTCATGCTCCCACTTTTGTGACACTCGTTCTCCTTAAACCATTGTTAGCCACCGTGCCTACCCGCCTCTATGGCCTGCACTGCAACCAAATGACCTGCTGGGTAAATAAGAACACAGAAGCATCCATACAGTATCATTAATCACTTCATTCCTCATAGTAGGGATCTTTCGAGTAAGTCAAGATAGAACAACATGCAACCAAATTGTATAACACTTAACTCTATGCAGTATGTACAAATCACTTAAAAACCTTACAGTATTTGTGCCATATATAATGCAGCTGGTGGAAACCAGTTCCCCATGACACCCCTGTGGTCTCCCTTGCTACCCCAAAAAACACCCAAATTTAAATGGAAGCTCGTGGGCTGGGGCCAGCGCCATGTGCCTCTTTGCTTCTGTAGTGGCTGGCTTTCTTGTTCATGCCTTTTAATCAACCAGGGGGTTCAAAAAGTGTAACACTTTGAGCGATGACACTAAATAAGAAAGAATAGGAATAATAAATATATTCGTCTTTCTGGAATTCGATACACTAATTGCTAGACTCATTAAAGGTTTATTTCAGGCACACTTTAGGGGGTGGGTCACTGATTTACTCTGTTCTTAAACGCCTCAAATTCACAATGCAGACAAAACTTCCAGAAAGCATTTAGGTTGGAATAAGCATCCATATTGGACTACGTATTTTGCTTTTTGCAAGTTGCAGTTATAGCATGTTTTTTTCTGTTGTTGTCTCTGTTATGATCATCCCAAGACTTTCTATCTAGGGTCCTCCGTCACATGACAAAATCTTTGTGCATAACAGCTTACATACAGTGTAGATATGTTTGACTATAGCACATAAAATGGCCCTTGATTTTATTGTGCCACAATTAATGCTTTGTTGTAATGTGTCTATCTTTCCTATCTCCCTGGCATGCTGTTCGGGATGTTTGTTTCCCTGTATGAGGTAACGAGTGCCCAGAGTCCAAGGTGCTGTGTGAGTTTGAGTTTGCTGCTTTCCCTGCGCTACTCTAAATTCTTTAATACACAGTTATGAACCCTCCCAATGGGCATGTATTTTGCCAACCTCTGAAGCCTGAAAAGTAGATCCACGCAGGCTTGACATGTGGCCAACTTTGCACCAGGCCTGCAGATGAACTGACCTGAGTGTAATTTTCTTTCTGACTTTGAGAACATTCGGTGATCCATTCTTGAATTAAATGTATATCATATTACGGTGAATTCGTAACCATATTTTTCGTGGTGTACTCAAGAACAATGGTATGTGAGGCCACTTCCTGTTTTGACAAGCGGTGAAAGGTCGTGTTCCATTGCTTCACGTGATGTCACTCCGAGGTGGGGTCAAATGGCATTAGAGGTCAAGGGTCTTGTGATGTCACTTGCGCTACCCCTGGCATTTTGGTTAAATGGCGTCCCTGGATATCAGCAACATAAAATCCAATAGCATACCCCACTGTGGCACCTATGGGACGAGGTGATCCGGGGGGAATAGATATCAAGCGGGCCTTATCTAATAATACGTTAATACCTGTGTTATACTTGCTCTGCCCCATGTGGAACCACGTCTCCTGGCTGGCCTAGTGGTCTAATAGGCACCAGTTAAATGACCTAAGCCATACCCCACCTGGTATCCTGCTCCACCTACTATGGGGATTGGGGACCAGATAGTCTGCCGGCACAATGGCAGGGGTGTTGCTAGGTCTGAAAAAGATCCAGGGCTAAGCTAATCCCAGGACTGTCAGGACTCGGGGCTAGCTAGCCTTTTGGTTGTAGTCCCTGAGCTTCTATCCAGGGCTACAACCACAAGACCAGGGGCTATAATCCCCTCAGCCCCCCCCCCCCCAGCAATGCCTCTGCCCAGTGGTATAGTGGTTAGTCAATTCCCAGCCCCCAACTAAATACTTCCTTTTATCCTTTTAGGAAACAGTCATGGTTTTCCAAGGTACAGAATATCCTGCTTGTCCAGATCTTGTCTAACATAAGCCTCCCTATGGGGCTGGCCCGGACCTCTTCTTCAGGGCCATGTTACTGTAACGGGCGTCATTGTAAAGGGTGCATTGTACTTGATGGACCCTCACTGGGTGAGGGCCTGCACCAGCCAGGGCTCTTATTAGTGAGTGCCTCCATCAAATTAGCACTGAATAAAAAAGGATAACAAGCTAACTGTTCCAGAGTTCAAATCAACATTTTGAATGGGATAGCTACTGTGAAAACCATGCCAATGGGGAAGCCTGGAGGATGGCAAGAAGTGGACCGGAGGACTGTGGAGCGGTAGTAGAACAAGTAATTAAAAACAATATGAAAAAACTGTAGCAGATAAAAAAATGTTTTAATTCGTTTATTTCAAAATGTTACTTTCACATTATATAATCAAATACATATTAAAAATATATACATCATTTAACAAAATAATACATTAAATACAAACAACTAATACATAATACATGAAAAATCTGTACATCATTAATACAGAAGTATAAATCATTAATGCAGAATTAAATAAAATAGTCAATCATCCAGTCGTCAATTAAACAGAACAAATAGCACAATACCTTACAAGACTAACGTGCTCCCAACAACATATATGGTCATCCAACTCTACTGTGTGGTTCAGGTAGACAATACTCAACTCATTATTTTTTTTAATACGGTCAAACATTCCATTGGTTTTATGGGGCAAGCCGGACAATAGATAATTACTTATTTAATGCGCACAGTTGTCCCATGCCATTAATAGAGGTACACTCTTATATAAAGCAATATTCAATGAAATAGAGGAGCCACTTATACATCTCTCCCCAAAAGAAAACGGTACCTAGCATACTAATATCATGGATACCTTTCTGCAGATAGATCTCATACTGAGCACTCATCACAGAACAGGCAGTGAGCACATGCCGATTAGTCTCTATGTCATGTACCATATTACACAACCGACAGAACCTGTTTTCCCTTTCAATCCCTATTCCAACACCCAAATGGGAGACTGTTGGCAAAATATCAAGTCTTCACTCCAGAAGATAATACACCAATTGTGCACTCCTAACTTCAATAGACTTATGAAAATCTTTCTAACTATTATCTTAACTCAGGGTGCGGGGAGAGTAAGGTGGAGAAATAATGTAAAGGAAGAGAAAAGTCCTATTAACTAAGTACCCCCACCTCCCCTGCACACCTTCTAAACTGAAATTCAGTCAATATTCATATGTCTAAAAGTAATTAGAATATTTGATCAATTTCTTGTTCAATGATAATGCAAGGTGAGACATATTTGCGAAAAAAATATATTATTTTAATGATGACATAAATATATCGGACCTCAATGCTTTTCGGGTTTTGCCTTCATCACGAGTAAAATTAGATAATTTGTCATTGTTTTCCACAACATTTCAATCTTCCATGTTCTGCAAGTTAAATAACAGTATATTTAGTAAAATAAATCTCATTAATAGCTGTCAATCTAAGTTAGACTAAAGGACAAATACTTTTATAATCTTCCATGACCGTGGGTAGTTATTCACCTGGATTCTTGATGAATTAACCACTCGCTTTCATTCTTATCGTTCTTAGAACTGATGGAATCTCTATGGAACCTTCTCTATTGGTTGTGTCACCTCTGAATGTACCTATAATGCTGTGAGGAAAATATGTAGGAGAGAAAAATAAATCATAGAAGAGAAAAAATATACTGGAGTGGGAAGTTGAGTGGTCTTCTGTGGTCTTCTGTGGCGAAAGCGGTGAGAAAGTCTTTTTCCCCTGTCTCTTGGAAGAGGAGGTGCCTTTCAACAGTCCAACCTAGCAGACTGTATTTCATTTTATTTCTTGCGCAGAGCACAGTGTGGAGTGGGGAGTTAAGTAGTCTTCTGTGGCGAGAGCGGCAAGAAAGTCTTTTTTCCCTGTCTTTTGGAAGAGGAGGTGCCTTTTAACAGTCCAACCTAGCAGACTGTATTTAATTTCACTCCTTGCACGGAGCGTGGCATGGTTTGGGGAGTCGAATGGCCTTCTGTGATCCACGGCGGCAGTCAGAAGATGAGAAGACTCCTCAGGACCGGTGTCTAGTCTACAGTACACAAGTAAACTCTGTGTTATTTCCTTTGTCTCACTTCCCATGCTCAGTGAACGTAATGTACGCTCTCTGCAGTTTATCCAAACATTCCAGTCAAACCGTACACGAGCAAATGCTCGAAATGGCCCAAGACAAACCCCTACCTGATTCACCCATTTTTGAACCACCGCAAAAATAAATAAACCATGTCCCGAAGCCCATGGACCTGTTAACCGCCTATCAGGCAAAAACTCCAAGTGCTTTGCATGACCCAACACTATTTAGAAATTGGGTCTTCGAGGGAAAGGTTGCTGACGGGATGGTCCCAGAGATATGGCAAGAAGGAAGTCATGGAGTTCAAGAGTCCCCATTGAACTCTAGCCTTGCAGAGCTTGAGACCCCGCCAGTTGCCTTAAGGCCAGCATTCTCCCCCTCTTTCTATACTGATGAAGAGAGGGAGGATTCCTGCAAAACAAGATCTAAGTCCAGGTGGCCCCCACCTCTATATATATCAGTACAGTTTCTAATGATACTGCACAACCACTCTACTGTCTCTAAACCAAGTGATCACCACCTTTTCCTCCCTCTATGAGGATATTAGAGTTGAGGTCAGGATGCACACCCTAGCATTGGCCTCCATTTAAAACAAGATGGACACTTTGATAAAAAAGTTGGATCAAAATGAATCCATATACAACCGTTCACAAGGGGGAAACCCTGACTTGACACAAGCCATATTGATGCTGCAAAATGTTCCCCAGCATTCGCAGCCAATGATGCCTGTGGACCTCACTGTAGAGGCAGGAGGTCAAGAAATGAGAGCGGAACCTTATTTGATATCAACAAATTTTAATGCGGACTCTACAACAACTAGTGCCCCCATTCTGTTCCAAAAAATGTGGAGAAAAGCCCAGTCTAAAACAAAAAACTGCAAAAACTCTGATATCAAAAATCAAAGAACATGAAAAGGAAAACTAAATCTGTTCTGTCCTCACGAATTTCTTTTAGAAATCTTCTATTCCAGAAATGTTGGCAAGGAATAAGATGTCCACAACGTAGGGGCCCCCGGAGGGTCTACATTCCAAACACACTGTCTCAGGACATAGTCGTCAAAAGAGAAAACATGATGGAACAGTCGGATCAACCACAGGCTACAACCCACAACATGCAGTTACCAAAGACACCTGAATGCAACCAAAGTCTCATACTGCCTCACACGAAATGCCCAAAGTGATCACAGCGGTAGCGAAAGTCATCCCATGTACAACGACACCTAATGTAGCTCCAAAAGGAAAAATGTCTAAAACCACAGGGACTCAGTGGGAACCAGACACAGAAGATCAGATCAAACGGTCCATCAAAGCAGGTTTTCTACCACCGTTGATTCAAAGTATCCTTGGAGACCGTAGAAATGTAAGGGTGCAATATCTATAGGTTTTTTACACAAAAAAGTATAGAACTAGAAGAATGTTGAAAAAACAGTGAGACATGAATTAAAATGAATACCCAAGTTGTGGGCTTCCAGCCAAAGAGGGGGCTCAGAATGGGGGCTTGACCACATGGTAAAGCTCCCGCTCTGGTCTCCTCAGAAGCGGGAGGCCGATATCTTCCTCACCAGTGCTTAGGTAAGTGTGCCCCCGCTTCTCCTTCACCTCCTTACCCCACCGCACCCCAATTTCCACACCCCCAACCTGTCCCACCCCCTCCCCACTTACCTTGCGCTCCTTCAACCCCTGACGGTGCCGAGAACATGCCGAGAACACTGTGTTACCGGCGCAGCTCCATCACGGGAATGACCACCGTGGAAAGGGAGAAGGGACTACATGTAGCTCTATTCTCCCTGATCCATGGTGGCCATCTTGCTTTGTAGTTTTTTTTGGCAAACATGCCATTTCTCAACTTGAAAAAAAACTATAGGTATCTCAGTATAACTTGCCAGGATACTAATAGCAAAACATCCCTCACTGGGGGAGGCATTACTCCTAGCTCAGGATGTATTGCTTAATTATGCTAATCGTGTCATGGTTAAACGAGTCCATAATATGAAACAGGAAAAATGGTTTGCAACATGAAGATTCCATTTAAACTGACAAACAAGCAAACACAGGGCAGTATAAATTCAGAGGAGTGGGATAAAGAGACTTTGTGGCTCCAAATGGTTTTGAGCTGAAGAAAGTCCCAGCCCTCCTAAATCATTGCCCATTGAAACACATTGCTGGTGAGTCAAAGACATGGCTGTTTGATACACATTTAAAGCACACTATGGGCCTCATTACCCGGTAGGCGGTGAGCCATGGCGCTATTAGCGCCATGGCTCATGCCGGTAAAATACCGGCACCGCCTTGGCGGAAAGGGGATTTACCACCCCATTCCAAGGTTGGAGGGGCGGTAAATCCCCTTTCCGCCATTGCCCTTCCCCATTTCTGCCCCATAGGGCTCTATGGGAATGGGGAAGGCGCTAATTACGGCACCTCAATTTTGCGGTGCCGTAATTAGCTCCGAGGTCCCTTAGCGGGTTGGATTTTAACGCCTGCTAAAAGCAGGCGTTAAATCCCCCAACCCGCAAAGGGACCTCGTAGTAAGGCGGTAGGGATTTACCGGTACCGGTACTTTACCGGTACCGGTAAATCCCTACCGCCATCCGTGTAATGAGGCCCTATATTTCACAATTCGTCCGCACTGCATCCTCCATCACCACTTTCAGAAATATACCTGTTTCCCCATACATAGCCGTGCCATCCTCCACTGCTATCAATTGTCTATCCTCATCTTCCTATTCCTGAAAATATTTTATAACTTCTTTTTTCAACTCCCACCAGTTCAATATTTGAACCATGCAAGGCGCTGCGAGACCCACCTGGTACGGCTAGTGCTAAACCAAATTGCAAATAAGTAAATAAATAAATAATTTCTAATACTGTGCGCCTAAATGGTTCGTATGTCACCTTGCCATGCCTGATTGCAGTTTCAGACTTCTGTACTGGCACACCATGGTTTGACCAGTCTGTCATGGTCTACACGCCCATAAACCTCTGCCTCTGTGTTGCAGACATACTGCATAAAATACTCTGCCCGGAAAATGTCGATGTCGTCATTGCACCAGGTCATAGCCTGGTTATGTCACCCCACCATGTGTTGAGACAGAAATGGCCCTGGTTGAGGAGGTTCGGGTGCCCTTGTGCCCCTCCTACCTGGTGCTACAACCAAGGGGCAGATTGATTGAAAAGAGCAACAGGCAGACCATGTAAGCTAGTTTTCTGATAGAATTGCTGTCAAACTTATATTAAATGTAGAAGATGTAGACAAAAAGGTAGAGGTCCCTCACGACGTTCCTGAGGGAGAGAGTTGCATTAGCACACAGCTTTTAGACACCCCCCTCTCCGTTTGGGTTAAAGGATAGACCCAGACAGTAGGGGTTCACCTAGTGATAGTCTATCAGTATTTTGAGAATCATTGTGGGGGAATAGGGAGGCCTGGGCTAGGGAGATGAAAGCCCACATGAAGGTCGAGGTAGCTGCGGCGACCGCCTCTAGTCTGGGAACCCCAATTGGCATTTAGCTATATCTTTCTAATACAACGTTAAAAAATCATCATTGTTATGAGGTTTTTTGACCAAAATGTCATAATTGGTGTCATTGTGGGATCTCTTAGGCCCTGATGCAGAGGCCAATCACAAGGGGGAAACCAGAGGTACACACAGCCCCTAGGAAAATACGGCCAGCCAATCGGAAGCAGGGAAGTCCT
This sequence comes from Ambystoma mexicanum, assembly GCF_040938575.1. Lineage (NCBI taxonomy): Eukaryota > Metazoa > Chordata > Amphibia > Caudata > Ambystomatidae > Ambystoma > Ambystoma mexicanum. The sequence continues at coordinate 1,030,096,110 of NC_090923.1, read as the reverse complement.
GTGTCACAGCAACTACTGAACACCTTTACAGGGACGTTTGGTAATTGAAAGTGGGGTTGGGATTTCTCAGTTTGGAGACTTTATCTGATGAGTCAAACGGCTCCTGGAAGTCAGCATGATCATAGAGAACCCTTATTGAAACGGAGAACCCTGACAAGAGCAACGCCCTGCCAGATGATCCAAAATTCAATCTGCTGGAAGTGGTTAGGGAGGCCTGGGTATGCTCAAGAGGACTGGAGAAAGTCCAACCCAGTGGGAGTGGATTCCAGTAATCCCTGGCACACTGGCCTTCCAGTAGTGCAAAACCCTGACTGCGTGACGGGAAGGGGGACAACTTAGGAGTCCCATCAAACAGGCAAGGGAACCAGAGTAGATCCAGAGCCCCAAAAGGACACAACCTACCCCAGCAGCCATAGAGGATTTACAGAGGGGCTTGGTGGATGCACAACTTAATATGAACCACCAACGACAAGAAAAGTTGGCTGCTCTTCAAAGTGCACTTGCGTAGAGACCAGGGCCCCGCTTAGTTCCATTAATGTTGCTTCAAAAACTGACTGGGGAATGGAGAAGAGCCAGCAGCCTTTTTTATCAATTTTGATAGAGTCGCTGAGACAGCCGGGTTGCAAAGAGTCTGTTGGACTTGCTACATATCACCACGCCTTATGGGCAAAGCTCAACAGGCTTTCCAAACCCTGAACCTCCCATAGGAATCCCCCACATGGGAATATAAAAAGGAGTATTTTAGATTAGGTTGGGGCACGACGAAGAACATTATTTACTGCAACTGAGAAATCTGCGTCTATGCCCAGGGAGACCCATAGACAGTTGTCCTAGCAAGTCAAGGATCTGGTAACAAAATGCCTGAGGCTGAAGATATTTGAGGAAGCCAAGGAAATGTTTATACTTACTGGAAAATGGTGGAGGTATGTGACAGGCTCATGGATATAACCCTGTCAAGGGGTACTGCCAGCGCTTTTCCTATCCCATGGGTGGTTTGGGGCATTTGAAAAATGCCCCAGTCCCTGGCTCCACGGAGTGCTTGAAGATGTGAACGGCTTTTGGTACCACTGTCCCTACCATAATACCCATCAGCCTCTATTCTGGCCAGGTCTCTTCTCCTACTTTTTCATAACACCCTAGCACCTGTGAACACCTAACCCCAGCCTAGCCTGACAGAAATCCTGGAGCCAAGGAAACAAGAACCAGGAGACCAGAACTGTGTAGTAATCTGGCCTACAGATTAGCTTTGAGTGTGAGGTCATCTGTAGTGGAATGTTTGTGTGGAATGTTTGTGTGGAGGTGTCCTGCTGGTGACGGTTGGAGAGGAGAGCGAAGCTGTGAGCTGAGAAGATGGGTGTGGGGGTGAGCCTGGTGTTTCCCGTGTCATCTTGTGTCCCCTACCATCCCTGTGTCTTGTGGAGGAGTTCAGGACATGGACAATAAAGAACCCGAGAACTTACCTTGATGTACTGGCGGTCCATCATTGTTACACTGGCGACAAGGATGGGATGGTAGGTGGATTGCCTGGTCATTGGCGCTGCTGGGGGGGTGCAGCATCTCAGGAACACCGCCCACGTGTTGTCCCCCCACACCCAGGCGGGTCCAGTCTAGTGAATCCATTGTGTGGAGTTCGAGGTCTCCCTTTGAGTTCTCCTGGTCTGGCCCGTGCCTGGAGCCTTTCACATGGTGCGAGTGTCAGCGCTGCTTGGAGCCAGGGGCGACGGTTCTGCTGTATGGTGTCGGCAGGCAGAAATTGGCTGCACCTGGCTGGTATTTCCCTGGTCTGACGGGGTTGCGCACTGTTTCTGCCCTACCGGCCCACTGTAGCGCCGTGTTTCCTGCATGCAAGGACATCCTGGGCTGCTGCAATGGGGAGCGGGCATGGGCTGTGTTAATTGTGCCCTTGCATCCCCAGCCTGCAGGCGCAGAGGCGGCGGTAGCAGAAACGAAAAATGCTTCCTCTATCCACATTCCTTAGTGTCGGTACGGGGAGCATGTCCGTGTGCGGAAGGAATGGGAGGAGCGGCAGGCGTTCTTCTTTTGTTCCGACCCCTGGCGAGTGAAGGAAAGGGGGCCGGACTCGCATCTGGTCGTACCGCAGTTTCCATGTTGCTGGTCGGGCGTCCCAGGGAGCAATGGTGACGTCATGGCAGCCTGGCAGGTCTCCGCCCAGCCATGAGCCGGGCTGTTGGTGTTTCCATGGTGCGTCTTATCAGCGTAACGTTGCCATGAGTTCCTTCACGCAGGCAGTGCATCGCATCAACAGGAAATTAGAGGAATAATAGTGCCGCGGTTAACTTGGACTTGTCGGCCGTCAAGAAGTGACATGTTTTGACTTTCCACGGTGTTCCAGCACTACCGTTCGGCGAGTTCACATCAACGACGTTGTTTTCCCTGTGTGGCAAGCCTCCTTGTATGCTGTTCGGCAGAGGAGTTCTGGGACATGCCGGTGTTCAGCGTGACTTTGGTTGGGTCACGCCAGCATGGCCATGACATTTTCTTATCAGGTTAGTGTTTTGGGCCGTTTGTGTGAGCATGAGTGTGTACATGTTGTGGCCCATATTAGAGGGTTAGGTGTTCCCATTTTAGTTTCCGGAGTAGAATAGGGGTCTTACTGAAGGCCGTTGTCAGTCCCCTGTGGTGTCCTTGTGTCGTGGCCTTTCATGGGAAATAGACCTCTGTATGTGGGTTTAGGTTTTCCTTTGCAACTCCCAGGCGAGGGGGTGGGGGTTTGAAATGCAATGGAACCTGCAATGTAATTGAATATGCATTTGAAATGTCTATCTCTTTGCTTTGTTTCACCTGGGGGATGGAGCGTTTGTCCGGGCAATGTAACCCCAAGGAGTGTGGATTGGCGGTGAACTTACTTATGCAGGAAATGCATCGTGAACTTACTTATGCAGTATATGCATCGTGAACTTACCTATGCAGGAAATGCATCATGAACTTACTTGTGCAGGAAATGCATCGTGAACTTACTTATGCGGGAAAATGCAGTAATGTGACTTTTCACCGAACACTGACTTTCATGCAAGTCGTTATTGTGTGGTGCCCAGGAGCCCAAGCTGGTGGCATTCAGGGATGGGCTGGGGGTCTTCATCATAGAATGTTTTCACATGTGATGTTTTGTTCACCTTTGAACAGGTGATGTGTTTTCACGATGTTCCATTCAAATTCCATCCTTGTTATGCAATGTTACCAAATGGAATTTATGCATGCTTGATGTCGTCAGTGTTGGGGTGTGGATGTGTGTGCGGGTGCATGCTGTGGTTTGGCGCTCCTGTAGTCACGTGTTATTACAGCATTGGAATGTTTGCGCCTTGTATGAGCGGCGCTGTGGTTGCTGTGTGCTGTCATGGGTTGAGTTGTTTTGCCCGTGTGTTTTGTGTCTTGAGTGCATGGTCAGGAGTGCATAAGTCCCTGTGTAGTGCCTGGTTTAAGCCGGGGTTGGTCGCTATGTTTTGACACTCAGGGGTGTTGATCTCGTTATCTTGAGTTTCCTTCTTACTGGAGTGTTCCAGGTTAGGTGGCAGTGGTGTTGTGTTAAGGTCTTTAGTGCCTGATGGGTCAGGGTAGGTCGCTATCGGCCCTAGCGGTTGTTGTTTCTGGTGCCTTAGGTTGCAGGGTCGGTCACCTTTGGCGTTCTTGTTCCGTCATTATTGCCTGTGTTGTCAGGGTTGGTCGCTTTTGGCATGGGTTGTGTTGAAATTTAGATCATTCATGGTTTCCGGCCCATTTAGCTGAGATGGGTTACTATGGTTTGGAATTTAGCTTTACCAGTGTGTTTCCTGATTCCGAGTGTGGTAAGTCAGGTTGTCTCCTGGTGTGTTCAATAACAGTGTTTTGTAGGTGGATGGAATGACTAACGGTTTGTGCAGAGGAGCAGTATTGGGTTGTGGTTCTTCCTTATGCTGCGGTTCATGGTTCTTTGTGTGGGTCCTCGGTCAATGTCTGGCTTTTGTTGTTGCTTCCTTTGGGGGTGGTTGGTTAGTGCTCGGAGGGGCAGCTCCGAGACTTCGGGGTGGCAGACTGAAGTGGAAGGTGATTTGTGCTAAGGTGGGTATGTTGGTTAGGTTGTAGTTGTGTTAGTGTTGGCTAACAATAGTTTGGCTAGGGGTGGCAGCCCTAGGTCCCGAGGGGCAGCTCGGGACAGGCGCAAGTGCTCTGTTTGTTATTTTGTGGCCTCGAGGTGTGGACGGAGGGAGTGGTGAGTTGTTTTTAGGTTGCATGCCATTGGCACTTTTTACTTGGTCCGAGGGTGTCCTGCAAATTATGTCCTTTCGTGTGGTTCCCATTATTGGTGTTACCAGGGTTTATGTACCTAGGCGGCCGCTGTGTTGCGGAATTCTGGTAGTGTGTTGTGTTGGGGTGTTAAGGTCTTGTGCTGGTCACATTACCTTGTCATTCTTTTGTTTTCCCATGGAGGGAGTGGTGTAGTAACTGGCTTTGTGTTTCTAAGGGGAGGAGAAGTGTAGTGATCTGGCCTACAGATTAGCTTTGAGTGTGAGGTCATCTGTAGTGGAATGTTTGTGTGGAATGTTTGTGCGGAGGTGTTGTGCTGGTGACGGTTGGAGAGGAGAGTGAAGCTGTGAGCTGAGAAGATGGGTGTGGGCCCGGTGTTTCCCATGTCATCTTGTGCCCCCTACCATCCCTGTGTCTTGTGGAGGAGTTCAGGACATGGACAATAAAGAACCCGAGAACTTACCTTGATGTACTGGCGGTCCATCATTGTTACAAACTGCAACTCCCAGAATGAACTTGTGTGCAACCTGGAAAACCCAGCCCAGAACCGGAGGAATGGAGTCATGACCAGGATTTCAATGGACTGGAATGTTCCCTTTCCTAAAGAAATGAGACACCCAAACACCTAGCCCACCTCACCCCAGATGGTCGTCTGAGAAAAGGGAGGATAACAGCGAAAGGCCTGAGATTGGAAAGACACTACAGGGGAACAGGGGATACCAGAAATCCTCCCCAGCACCAGCTGGAAGCCAAACTCACCAAAGTTTGGAGAAAAGCACAGGAAAAATGGGCAGCCTCAGGACATGGCTGCCGGCACAAGAATGGAAACTGAAAAGAGAGTAAGGCCAGACGCCTTCTTAAGGACTTCCTGGAGAAGTCCGGGGCCCCAGGAGAATAGCTCAATTGGTGATTGGAAAGCCTGCAGTGCAGAGGAGGGTGAAAGGTGTTCAGTTGAGGTCGGGAGCAAAGGAGGTGGACCAAGAGACCAGCAAGAAAGTGTACCAGGTGGAGAAGGAGATGGAGGAGACTCTTGGAGTATAGAGAGAGAGTGAAGGTAAGGTGCAGTGTCTGAGAGGGTGCTACCAATTGAGGGTTTGTTTGTTTGAGCGTGAAAGAAGGATTGACTGTAGAAGGGATAGAGAGAAGGGGTGAAGAGCGGGGGGGGGTGTGTGTGTGTGTGTGTACGTACGTACGTGTGTGTGGGGGCGGAGGGACGTGAGAGCCAGGTGGGTAGCAGACAGACAAGGCAGGTGTAGTGGTGGGAGTGAGGAGTGTTGGGAAGACCAGGAGGGAGTTGGCGGGTGGAGACAGGGGAGGAGAGAGAGAGTGAAAGATAGAAAGAGAGCGAGGGGGGTAGATAGAGGAACAGTGGACCGATTGTGGGGTGAGAGAGGGATAGAGGTAGAGCGGTAAGACCAGGAAGCAGAGCAAATGGAGTGGGGAGAGACCAGTAGGATCAGTGGAAAAAGAGAGAGAGAAAGAGTGGAATGGCAGAGAGAGAGATAGAGAGAGAGAGAAAGAGAGAGAGAGAGTGTGAGAGAGAGAGAGAGAGAGAGAGAGCGAGAGAGAGAGAGAGCAAAGCACGAAGGGCATGGGGGTTATGAAAGGAGACAAAGGAGTCAGGAGATTCTGTGGAGCTAGCCAACGAAAGAAAAAAAAACAGAACCAGCAGGCAACTCATTAGGTCCCTTAATAAATTCCAGAGGGAGAGAGGTAAAGAAGGCCAAAGCGTAAGGGATAGATTCAGATAGCAGGGGTCACCTGGTGATAGTCTAACAGTATTGTGAGAATCATTGTGGGGGAATAGGGAAGCCTGGGCTTTGGACGTGATAGTCCCCACAGAGGTTGAGGTAAGCTGCAGGGACCACCCCTATTCTGGGAACCCCAAGTGATTTGCATATACATATTTCTTTCTAATAAAAAGGTATAATGTCAGCATTATCCTGAGGTTCTTTGACCAAAGTGTCACAGGCACCTTTCTTTTCTTTAAATTTTTTTTATATGGTTTATAATAAACCTTTAAAAACAGAAAAGGAAAGTAGAAACCATCAGACAAACACAAGCGGATTACAAAACTTCACAATCGATCGATCCAAACTTCATACATCAAATACGACCACAGGAGCATAAACTTGGAGCAGTGATTATTCACAAGGCATGATCAAAGTTTCTAAGTTGTTTGTTCTTACATCCTCAAGATATTCAAGTCGTGAGGCCATTGCTTCCAAGAAAAAAGTTAGCGCCAAAATTAGTCTTTGATCAGTTGCATCGAACATTAGTTGCCACCAGTCTTTTACACGATAGGTCGATCTTTCCGACGTGATACTTCCAAATTGACGAGTTCTATCTTCAGTGAGACCCACACAGAATAGAACAAGATGTTGTAAAGTTTCTTTCGTTTTGTTACACAATCGACAAAGATCGGAATGCGACTCATTTTTTGCCCAATGGTTAGTTCTTTCGCGAGTTTTAAAGATATTGAGACGAAACATCATATAACGTCTTCTTTTCCTTTCATCAGGAAATTGTTTCCAAGGAATGTGTATCTCGTTTAACGCTCGTTTTTCACCAGGAGCATCTTGCATAAGTTTATAGGTGCGTCTAAGATCACAGGTCTCACACCAATCACGTCTCCATAGTTTGTTTTTGACATGATCAGGATTATTATGTAGTGTTTCGAAGTCTGTGTCTAGTTCTGTAAGCACGTTTTTCTCCTGGATTTGAAAGAATTTTAAACTGCAAGGTGAGATCTTTAAGAGACATTTTACGAAACAAGGTCAATGTATTCCAGGTCACTCTTGCATTGATAGTTAAACTCAGCTCATACCGTATACATGCAGAGGGAGTACTTCTAGGTAAACCAAGGACTTTAGTCCAAAAGATCAAAAGATGTTTTCGATCGAGTTCCACAAATCGGCTGAACAGCCAAAAGCACATTCTGCCCCATAAATTAAGGCTGGGATAGCTTTTTGTTTGAAAAAAGATATAACTGGAAGCATGGAATACCGGCCATATTTTTTATGTAAAACCATAGCCTGTGTAGCCAGTTGTCGGCTCTTCAGTTTTGTTTGTTCGACCCATGGAGCGTCGTTCAAACTGGAACTAATCCTCATACCTAGGTATTTGGTATCAGTGATAGAGTGAAGTTGTATTTTTCCTATATGCCATTTAAAGGTGGATTGCGTGATGGTTTTTTGACCACGCAGATCTCTTAATACAAGGATTTCCGATTTTGCAGCATTTATGCATAGTTCATTTTTTTCATCATAACGTACCAATGCTGTTCATTTCCGTTGTAGACCAATTGGAGTTAGGTCTAACAAAATTAAGTCATCTGCATAAAGTAGATGACTCACATGTGACCCGTTAACTTTTGGTGAAAATGATCCCTCTCCGTTAATTGTTTGGTCAATATCATGAAGAAAGAAGTTGAAAATAATGGTCGGCAAGTGGACATCCTTGTTTTCCACCTCGAAAAGTCAGGATTGGTGTTGACAAATTCCCTTGGCAATCAAGTCGTATTCTGACATTTGTCTCAGTGTGCAGATCTTTTACTGCGGCAAGAAGGCTTGGAGGACACATTGTTTTTTCAAGTTTTACCCATAGTATTTCCCTATCTATACTATCGAAGGCTTGTGATAGGTCAATTACTGCCAAGTAAATCTTGGTTCCAGTTCGTATAGCCTCCATTTTCAGGGTATTAACAATGAATAGATTCAGGCTGCATCCAACTCCTTTCACAAAGCCACTTTGTCTTTGGTCAATAAAATGATTTTGTTGGGACCATTTTAGAAATTTATCTTTTAACATGGTAGCATAAACCTTGCTTGAAATGTCGAGAAGCGCAATCGGGCGATAGTGTGCCGGATTTAGTCTGTGGCCTTTTTTAAACACAGGAACAATAATAGCACTCTTCCATGATGTTGGTGTCTCACATCTTGTCGCAATTTTCTTGAATAAGGTATTACAAAAGTTCGCCCAAATTTGTGGGTTTTCTTTCAAGGTAAAGTTGGTAAGACCATCGGGCCCAGGGGCACGTGAGGTACTTAGGTTGTTAATTGTTTCTAAAATATCTTCTTCATGAAACTCCAGATCCCAGTGCTCCATTTTTGCCAGCCCAGAGTCTATAGTAGAGCCTTTTTTTCCATACAAGTTTTTATAGTAGGTTATCCAGGCGATCTCACTTACCATGTTAGTTTGTACAGCACTCTGAGAGCCAGAGAGGTTATTTATTAGACTCCAAAAGTCGCGTGTATTACTACTTCCAAGTTTTGATAACATGAGTTCAGCATCAGATTGCAGCATAATTTTTTTGTATTGTTTAAGCCAGTTTTTGTAAGCTTGTTTTATGTTTTTGATCTTTTTGACAGTTTCATTAGAAAACATTCCACTACACGCGCGTATGTCACTTCTCATTTTACGCTTACGTTTGGAGATTTCTAAGTTGAAAGCGTGCAGGTTCTTAAAACATCGGTTTTTCAATCCATGTTTTTTTTCCTTATATGTTTCCAATATATTGGAGTATTCAAGTTTATCTTTGTCTTCTTGGTATGCATTGGTTATGCTCCGAGCCTCTTTTTCCGAAAGACATAGCCAAACTCGATTTGATTCCAATGTTAAATCAAAAGACCATTTATCGGAAAGGTTCTGTGATGAAACCGCAATAGTAATCATCACTAGATTATGGTCACTTTCTTTCATTTGATTAACCTGTAATTCCAAGACATTGATATGCACGCTCTCGGATACAAAAAAATAATCCAAAATAGATTCTTGTGCGTCCCTCATCCACGTGACTTTTGGTGGTATATCCCCGTAGGTGTGACCGTTCAACATGTGCATGTTTCTGTTTTCCATTTCTCCTAACCATAATTGGGCCACCTTTCCCAAGACAAAAGTTTTAGATTTTTTTGATGGCACTGGTAAGCAATTTATATTTAGGTCGCCGCACAGCAATATATTTGCTGCCCCATCTACCTCATAGATGTTATCAATAATATTTGTTATTTGATCAATGAAGATTGAGGCAGGAGAAACTTTATGTTGCCAATAAAGATTGAGGATATACAGGAAAATCTTTTTCTGTTTTCCAGGTTTTTCAATCTGAAGCACAGTTGTCTGAATATAGGGAGTGTGATTACAAGATTCGAATATTCTGTAGCCCGAACTTTTTCGAACCAAAGTCAATAATCCTACAGTTTGTCTGCCAAGTTTTTTCTTTGTTGCAGGATTAAAAGCAATCTCAAAACCTTCTATTACCGGACATGTAGTCAACCAGGTTTCCTGGGCACACATAATATCAATATTTTCAAGCCAAGTGGATTTTTGCAAGTGCAGATGGCCACGAGTATTCCAACTGGCTATCTTGGTTATAGGTTTTTTGCCGGTTTGACATTAGCTTTGTTGTTGAGAATTTATTGCTTTAGAGAGCCAGCTCCAGTCTTTAGAGGAGTCAATTGCTCGGGCAATTTTTGGTTCAATTACAACAGGCACCTTTCTAGCTAACCAGATAGTGGGCCTCATTACACGCATGGCGGTAAGGGTTTACCGGTACCGGTATTTTACCGGTACCAGTAAATCCTTACCGCCTTACTACGAGGTCCCTTTGCGGGTTGGGGAATTTAACGCCTGCTCTTTGCAGGCGTTAAAAACCAACCCGCAAAGGGACCAGTGGAGCTAATTACGGTACCGCAATTTGCGGTACCGTCATTAGAACCTTCCCCATTCCCATAGAGCCCTATGGGGCAAAAATGGGAATGGGGAAGAGCAATGGTGGAAGGGGGAATTACCGCCCCGCCAACCTTGGAATGGGGCGGTAATTCCCCTTTCCACCAAGGGGGTGCCGGTATTTTACCAGCATGAACCATGGCGCTAGTAGCGCCATGGTTCACTGCCATCCGTGTAATGAGGCCCTGTATCTTTTATACTTAGGTGTCTGCCATCATGTCCTGCCTGGAAATGTATTAAAGGAAGGATAGTGAGAACAGACCTCTCCACTCTCTCGCTGTTAATACCTCTATACATGCTTCCCATGTGGCCAGAATGTAGCCTTTGTACTTAGGTGTCTGGCAGCTTCCCCTGTCTGAAATGGACTGAGGCAAGATGGTGAGTATGGACTGCTTTCAGTACTTCCTGTCATGGGTACCTACCCGATGGCTTGTCAGAAAGCGATGTAGACTGTTCTCCCAGATGATATCATGTTTCTGACTGGTACGGACTGACGTCTGTTCGCTCATACTCTTTGAGTAACTGTCTAAAGAGTTTGGGCCTCATTACATGGTAGGCGGTAAGCATGGCGCTATTAGCGCCATGGTTGCCGCCGGTATTTTACGTTGTCCGCCTTGGTGGATGGTGGAATTACCGCCCTACTCCAATGTGAGCGGGGGCGGTAATTCCCCATTCACCAAGGCACTTCCCCATTCCCATTTTTGCCCCCATAGGGCATAATGGGAATGGGGAAGGAGCTAATTATGGTACCGCAAATTGCGGTACCGTAAATAGCACCAAGGTCCCTTTGCGGCACCCTACTTTAATGGCTGGTAAAACCGGCCGTTAAGGTCAGGTCCCGCAAAGGGAACTCGTAGTAAGGCGGTAAGGGTTTACCGGTACCGGTGCCCTTACCGGTACCGGTAAACCCTTACCGCCTACCGTGTAATGAGGCCCTTTGTCTGGAAACATATCTATGCCGCGTATTGTGTCACCGGCTTAGGACTCTATATGATGTAACTCCTGAGAGGTTACGCTCCTCCTGTGCCCACTGGAAATTGAAGAAGCCAAACAACACCACGCTCCAACCCACTGAATACAAGATGGAGGCAGTCCTGCATCCTATATTAGTAAATAGAGGAAGCTGATGCACGCATAGCATGTCAGCAAGAGGTTTTAAACTGCAGCAGGCCGCCATTGCGTGGCCCATCGCGGCCTCCCTACACTTTTGTCAAAAATGCTGTCCCTGTCACCAGACTAGTGACTGGAGCTGTTCGACAAGTCCAGGACACACGTGGCTCTGGGCTTAGTTCCTGGAGCGGGTCACGCTAGATCACAGGAGGGGTTCTGCCCTCTCCTTCCTTCGCCCCCGTCTCCCACCCTCTCCCAGACTTGTTGCAGCACTCGGGCAGTTGCTGATTCGCCTGCCCTACGTGCAGTACCCAGGCGGCAGGAAAATCGTGTCTTACTCATGAAAGCTCCTTTTCACAGTATTCTATCCACTTCCAAAAAGAGTGCTAGCGTGGGAAGTAGATGTCAGATGGTGGCACCGAAACTCCCCTTTACTCTGTTGTGCAGTTTAAAAGCATGAAAAGCTGGCACTGTTGCGAAGGATTATAAACTCCAGTGCCCTCCATGGGGCATCGTTCATGACAACTAAACCCTCAGCTCTAAATCCACCCCCGGACATTGAGGTGAGGCAAACAGCTGCGTGTATTATACACAAATAACCTACTTCCTAGCTAAGCCCCTAAACGCTTGGATTCAGGCAGATCAGAAGCACGCAATCCCTGTGTGCTAGTCCGCTTCTAAGTATTTGTGTTCAGTCACTCATCTGTTGTGGCATGACGTGTATTGACAGACTATCTTTAGTCTACATTTTAGTCCACTATAGTTGATCGATTCGACCAAATACACATCATGTATACATATATATGTGTGTTTGGGTTAGGGAGGTGGGGGTAATGTGGGTTATGGATGGGGAGCATTGTGGGGGGCCCATTACAAAAAAAGGTCCAATTCAGGTCGACAAAATGTAGAGATGGGTGGTGCTGTGTAGCAGCTGGGGTGAGTGTGGTGGAGTAGGTGTATGGAAAGTGTTCAGGCGTGTGTGTTCCTGCAGTGTGCTGTGTGGCTAGCTAGTGTTTTACGGTTAAGAGATGAAGATTGAGAGTTAGGGTTAATGAGATGGGTAGGGAGTGACAACGTAAGGGTACTGGACTGTCTTAGAGAAAACTGGTAGGGGGCAGCCATCTAGGTACATATTAATGTAGAGGGGCAGCTGCATGCCTCTGCAGGAAACCTTGTCCCCTTCCTCCCATATGTTGGAGACCTGAGATCGTGCTGTATTTGACACCAGCAGTAAAAACGCAGGTGTGTTCGAAAGAAGATACCCGTTGAGACAACCCTACCAAATGTATCCCTAAAGGGATGACAACTTGAGGGAGGAACTCCCTGAAGGAATATGAAAGAAAGCGAAGAAAAGGAGCTAGTGACGTCACAACATTGAAAAAAATGTATAGACCTTAAGGAAACTAATGATGAAGTAAAGAATCAAGTGAAATTTAAAATACAAAGAAGAAGATTACTCATGCACGAAGTGCTGTATAGAATCAACCGTTCAATAAATGTACAGATGCTGAAACGCAAGGTAGACTCATCATAAAAGCTGGCTATACCTAGTGAATAGAACGATGGTGAAGCCACCATTGTATAGAAGCTAAACATCAGTATCATGAATTTAGTAAGGCAGGGCCCATGAAGCGGGAAGGGAAAGCTGTGTCGCAGCAAGAATAAGCAGAATCGTGGAGCTGCAAGACGAGGCTGTGTGGCCTAAAGTCTAAACTGAAGCAGCTATGGTCAGCTATCTATTCTGGAAGTGAGCTAACATGCAAAGAAATGAACCATCCCTTGTTAAGGTGCAAAGAAAGAACACCAAGCGTGCCAAGTTTAATTCATTTAAAGCATTTAAAAGCTCCAAAATGGACCAAATCGTGGTCTTCTTTCACATGAGCTAGAGATGAAAATAGAATACGAACTTGGAGTCCCAGAACACGATAGTCAGTGCTTTCACTCCCAAGTCTTCTAAAAGACAAGGATACTTTGTAAGGCCAAGTTCAAAGACAATCTTCATGGCAGAAGGCATGGGCGATGAGAGATGCTGGGCTAATTGGGTGGGGAGATAGAGTCATGCCCCATCTCCTTGCAACTGGGTGTGGCCTTACGTGCTGCTAAGTGAGCCAAATGTTCCAGACCTGGCACAAGCATGCCAACCAATTGTAGTAGTCCATATAACGAAGGACCTTATAGTTTGAAGACCAATGAGAAACAGTGTATCTAATGTTTCTGAAGATTACATGTTTTAGAGGTAGGCATATGTTGTCCACCTGATAGTGGACAGCCAATTACAATTATAGTTCCTATAGAAAGTATACTTAGATGTTCCCCTTAGCCAATCCAGACCCTTGATAGGTTTTTCATTATTGCCACGTAGTATGATATCACCTCTGACGTATTTTTGGTATAAAGTCTATGTTCTGTGAAAAAATCGCAGAGAGAGAAATTGAGCGTACGTCCGTTGATGTTCATTGTAACTCCCTGTTTCAGATAATCTTAATAAAACAGTACTTTGCCATCTTCCTGAGTATGTTCCATTATTTGGACTCAGAATTTATATGTGTGATCCCATCGATTATATATGGACGTTCCTAAAGGGCCCTAAACTCACATGGTAGCAGAAAATGGTTTAAAGAACTAGTTCAGCTCCAGAGTTTCAGACGATTGAGCATCCTCTGCCATTAGCTGGAAGATCACAGAGTTTCCTGTGGAGATTGGCCAAATAGAAATAAACTTGCAAGAAGAACCGAGATGGTGGGCAGGTCCCCCTCTGAAGAAATCCCTGCCCAGTTTCCATGGGCACTCTGCGGACCAATGGTGAAGTGGTCGGATTGGAGGAGGAGTCAATACCGAAGGCCTCCAGTCGATTAACAAATGGTGAGTAGACTACGGGGAATGGCAAACAAATGGACAGGATTGTGATAATTTTGAGTAACATGGAAATATTGTGAAGATAAGAGAGACGACTTAAGAGTCCTAATTCAAGGGAATTGGAAGGAGACATTTTAAACTCCAACGGGAGTAGGAATAGAGAAAAACGCACAAGTCAGGACTGTGTAAGGTGATGTCTCAAACTCTGTACAGGGTAGAAGTAAAGGTGAGAGAAGAAATACCCTGTATTTATCAATGAGACATAGATAAGTGGGAAGCTGATCACAGTGTTTATAAGGTGTAAATGTCTGACTAGTCTAAATGTTGTTTTTGAAAAAAGTATCGAGGAGCGACAGAAATGTGAAGAGTTGAAAAAGAAATAGTGATTAAAGATAAAGGGCCTCATCACGAGTTGGGCGGTAACGGCGGCGCTAATAGCGCTGGCGCTATCTGCCCTACCGCCAAACCCACCAGCGCTATTAGCGCCGGATCACGGGTTTGGCGGATTTGGAAATCCCCATTCCCCATTGGGCTCAATGGGGAAATTTCGCGCTGATACCACCGCCGGATTTCCCGCCGGCGGCATGAGCGCAAATTTTCAGCAGATTTCCCCCCAGATCAGAGCTGGGGAGAAATCCGCCAAAGACCTGATTTGGTAGACCCTTAAATCCGGCGGTAACAGCGCTACTGCTGGATTTAAGGGTTACCGCCAAAGTCGTGATGAGGCACAACGTGTAGTGAAACGATTGGTGTCAATCAAAGAATAGCTAGGTTACTGAAAGAAGAGGATTGAGCAGCGATTGAATTTAAAAATAAAATAAAAGGTTTATTTAACGATTTGGTAAGTATTGCAAGTCAATTGAGACTTGTCATTATGGGAGATACTCCACTCATGCACCTATGCAAGACACTACCAAAACATATGCCCAAGCTAAAACAATACAGTGCAGAATGGGAAAGGGCACAACAGATAACATGTTCATGCCATTGCCACAAGGGGATCATTGTCAAGCGTGATATTGCAACACATGACCACATACTTGCACGCTGCGTACACAGGGAAGAGATTAGAGAAAGGACTAGCAATTTTAAAACTTTGGAAGATGTATCAAGAGGAAAGAGAAGAACACCACCTGAGGGGTGGATGCATAATCAGCATAAGGGGGAAGGCGTCAAGCCCTCCGTTCCCCTTACCTTGCCTGAAGTAAAGTGTGTTGCTACAGAAGAGATAGGAGTATATCCTTTAAAGGAAACAAGAGCAGCGATGGGGTAGAGTAATCCGATATATGAACCCCCTGCTTATAGTAGTAACGATAGTTTGGAAGAGAATAAAAGAAAGGAAGATATTTTTAAATTCATACAAGACAAGGAAGAGAGAAGCGAATGGTTGAAATTGTTGACAGATATAGACAGAGAAATCAAGAGATGGAAAAGAGAAAAAGATAAGGCTGACGATGTAGTGCTCATACAAAACAAATGGATGGGAGGACAGATATTACTTAAGATAGATGGGAAGAGCATTGAGGAAGTTAGACAAGGAGAAGATAAGCACGAACAAGAAAGGAAGGATAAGGAACAAGAGAGAAGATTAAAGAAAGATGAGCAAAGAAGGAAAAGCAGGGAGAGGAACAGGAGAAAATGAAAAACAGGCAGAGAAACAACGAAAGTACGATAATAGATGAAGAGCGATAGAAGAGATGGACAGGAAGGAAAGGAAGAGAGGAGGAAGAAGCGCAAGGATTAAGGGACAAAAGATTACAGAGAAGAAGGGAAGGACTAAGGAGTGAAGAATGAAGGCAGGAGGAATAAAGAGTTAGAAGAGATGCGAGAAAGTAAAGGGAAGTAGAAGAAATAGAGCGAAAAAGGAGACAGCAAGGTTTCGATGCCAGTCTCATCCGTAAAGAAAAAAGGAGGTCTAGCCCAGAAATACGATGAGATAGAGAGGAAGAAATTCTCCCGATTAAAGAAGTAATACCAGCAGCACCTAGAGTAGTGCTAGAAGAAGAAAGAGATGATTCAGAAAGCATTGGAGAAAGAATTGATAAGGTCTATTAGCAATTGAGAAGAGATAGCGAGTATGGAACTTGAGGGGACAATGATGGATCCCCAGTACCGCGATCATGAAGTGAAGAAGAAAAATTGTTTAGTGATGAACGTTGAGCATTGGCTTTGAGCAGATTGAACTTGGACATAGGGGAGGAGGATGTTAGCCATACTAGTTGGGGCCTAGACATGTCGAGTGAGGAAAGAGAGTCCGGTCTTGGGGCAGAAGGAGGGAGCACATGCACCCCTGTAGAAAGCCTGCAAATGGATAACGAAGTAAGATGGTCAGTTCTGGAACAGCCTAAAGATAGAACACCCGATCTCATAGCATATCCTGAGTGTCCCCGAGGATGATCGTGTAGTGAGAAGGGAGAGTCTCCACCATATGTAAGCAGGTTAAGGTCATTACCGAAAAGGAGACACGGATGATTATCCCTTCTATGGATAGACAAATAGAGGAATATGACTATGGGATGGGGTTCACACAGTTCCCCTTGTTAGAAAAGGGGGGAACAAGACTGCAATATATTCCATGACCAAAGATGGACAAGGATAACTTAAAAGGTAAGCTCCCTAGTTTGTCCTCATGGGCTGGGAAATGGATATACGAGTTAGAGAAAATGACAGGAGGAAATATTCTGGCCATAGGGGACATAAAATGTCTCCTGGCAGCAATTCCTGGAGAGAGGGCTGATGACATATGGAGGAGAGCAGGATATTCAAGTGTGACTGCACAAAACACAGCGCATGATGGAGCGCCATTCCATAAATGTAGGGCAGATGTTTGGAGGGTTCTCAGGGTACAATATCCTTCCAAATCAGATATGGGTGCAATTATGACATGTAAAATGAAAGAAGATGAACACCCTATTGCTTATATTCAGGATATTCAGGAGAAATAGCAGCTTGAAACTCGTGAACCATAGGAAAAGACAGTGGAATGGTTTTACCATATTTTATGTCAGGGGCTGACTGAGCCAGTACAGAGACAGATAAAAAAACAAGTGGGGGGGGAACGAAGCCATGGGCTGGAATACAGTTCACAATAGTACATCATTGTCGGTTCTTACAAGAGAAAAACAAATAGAAAGATGAAAATATAAAGATTGAGGAAGCCAAGTTGGTTCAGAAAAAAATGTCACGCAGAGAAGGAATGGTAATGCATGAAGCAATGGGTACATCACAAGCAAATAATCTGCGCCGATGGACCAAGGTGGGTATGGGTTTACGCCACAAGGCAGAGGAATGGTTTACAGAGGAAGAGGAGGCAGATTTCAGAACAACCAAGGTGGGTTTAACAACACACAGAATGAGAAGCAGAGTGCTCAGGGAGGATATAACCAAGGAGGGATTATCAGAAGGATTCCCCCAATACGTTAGAACTTTGGAATGACAGGAAATATTGCACATGCATGCGAGAGCTGAGGGAGTGTACAAAATGGCCAGTTTTCCAGAGGGGGGACAGCTTATCCTCTGCCATGCAGCACACAAACCAGAGAGGGTTTTGCTCAAGATCACACATCTTATCAGGCACAAGCACCGCAAGTGCAGCAGGTGCCACAGCAGGGACAAGCGCAACTGCATCTGCCACAGGGGCAGTCGCAACAAGCCCCTATTCAGACACAGCAGTATGCGAATACAGGACAAGTATTGATACCGAGAATAGGAGGTGTCACTGTGGGGAGAAATCCTTTCACAGGGAAAGGGATGAGCCTGTACAGGCATTGGACAGTTCACAGGGTCACTTGATGTGTTCAGTACTATCTGTGACACCAGACCCCCAAGTGGAACCAGGGGTCGATGTGACGATAGGAGGAAAATCCTTGTATTTTCTTGTAGAGACTTGAGCAATTTATTTGTGTATATGAGAGGGAAACCATCCAATGTCAGGTACTGCCATGAATGCTCAAGGGTTCTCTGGAGCTACAAGCCAAGTTCCTTTTACTGATAAATTACTGGTCTCCATAGGATAATGTCACATGTCTGTTCCTTTGTTATATTCAATACAGACACCAGTTAACATCTTAGGAATAGATTTAATGATGAAACTTAACATGTCGATTTCATTTACTGATCAAGGAATAGTGTGCTCCACTCCAGGAATACACTATTTAAATGTGTGACAGTTCTTACTTGCGTCTACATGGCAAGTGGCTCTGTGAGGCATTCCAGTGGAACCAGAGATTTTTCTATATCAAGTAAGCATTTTGTTGACATGGCTACCAGGCCTGGTAGGAAAGATTGTGAGGATACTTGATGAGTTTTTGTTTAGACCACAAATACCTATGGATGAGAAAGGTGGACAGACTATTCCTATAGAGTTGGAAGCAGCTATAGTATGAAAAGAGATGGCAATGCTCGAAGGGATAGATGATATGGGTAGATCATGGAGAACAGTGATAGCTCTTGAGGAGGGATACAGACTGACTGACATAACCGATGATGATATGTTCAGGGAAGATCGAAACGATGACAGACTGGTGTTCTTCATGAGCATTACATACTGGATAAGAATAGGAAAAAGGGAAGTACCACAAAGAATGGCGATAATGCAGCAACAACCAGCATTTCTTCAGGAAGATCTTGAAAAGGTGTTGAGTGCCCTATGGACCACAGGCCCCTATGACGTAGGTTTATTGCAGGGTTTAGGGGAAGTTAAAATTAAGGTTAAGCCATGAGAAATTTTATCCCCAGCAAAACAGTACCCCATGTCTTGAGAAGCTGATTAAGGTATATTTCAGACTATTTCAGCACTGATGAATCAGGGGATACTGGTGCCATGACAGTCATTGTGTAATACCGCAGTGTATCTGATTAAAAAATCTAAAGGAGGGTCGAGGAGATTCATCCAGGATTTGATACATCTTAACCAGATTGTAGATGGTGAGTTTCCTTTAGTTCCTAATCCTGCGACAATATTATGTAGTATTCCAGTAGAAGCTCAGTATTTCACAGTGATCGATTTGAAAAATGTGTTTTTCTCGATCCCATTGCACAAAGACTCACAAGACTTGACTTCCTTAACGTTTCACCAAAAGAGACTAAAATCTACTCATTTACCACAATGGTACTGTGAGTCCCCAGTGATTTTTAACAGGGTCCTACAGATGGATCTAGGCAATATCGATCTCAAAATTGTGTTGATACAGTACGTAGATGACCTATTGATTTGCAGTACCACAGAAGATGAGTGTAGACAGGACTCTATCCAACTAATGACTATTTTAGCAGGCAAAGGATATAAGGTGGACAAGGAGAAATTACAGTATTGTGAAGGAGAGGTGTTATACATAGGTCACTTAATTTTGGATGAAGGAAAGAAAGTGACACCTGAGATAAAAACATAAAAACTGATCACAGTGAAACAGATGCAACAGTTTCTGGGTTTGTGCAATTAGGTTAGAGCCTGAGTATTTGATTAGAGCATGTACACAAGGCCACTTCTGCAAGCATTAAATAAAGCACAAGTTGGTAATACAAAATGGACAGAAAAATGGAGGAAGGATTTGAGGATTTGGAAAAGCAATTTGTACTGCCCCAGTTTTGGGGATTCCCAATTATAGCGAGGACTTTTATTTGTTTTCACACAAATGGATCAATAATGACAGCAATGCTTACACAAAAAACAACATTGGGGTACAAACTTTTAACATATTACAGTGGGATTCTAGAACCAATTATGAGAGGACACTTCCCTTGCAAACAATCTTTGGCAGCTGCCGTGTTTGCAATTGAGAAGTCCACAAGTATTGTCATGGGCTGCTCTAAGACACATTTCATGGAGTATGCTCTATTTGCCATTCTAGAGAAACCCAACGGCACATTGACATCCCAAAGAGCTTCATTTTATGAGGTAACGATTTCTAACCCAACAAATAAATTTGTAAAATGTAAAATAGTTAACCCAGCCACATTTGTAGCTGAACCCATAGAAGAAGGTGATCATGTGTATGACTGTGCTGATTATGGTGAATTTTATGATGATACACCCCGTTTGAAAGAGAATGCTTTGGTGGGAGGGGCAATTCTTTTTATTGATGGTTCTGCAAAAATTGATCTGACTAGTGGGGAGAGGCATTCAGGTGCCGCAGTAGTAATACACAGATGAAATGGAGAATTTGAGGTAGTGCCAAGTGCAGGACTACTGTCTCACTTTTCAACGCAAGCAGCAGAAATAGTAGCACTTATTGTCACGCTTGAGAAACATGGACGACAGGAAGTGACTGTGTACATTGACTCCGCCTATGTGGCATCAACCGTAAATGCAGGGTTGGAACGCTGGAAAAGGAGGGGCTATCTCCGTGCAGACAGCTCTCCAGTACAACATGCATCCTTATTAGATAGGCTCATTAAGGCACTACAACTCCCAGTAGCCATAGCGGTCAGAAAATGAGCAGCACATACTAAACAAACAGACTTTATCTCTTGCCGGAACGAAGCCGCAGACATAGAAGACAAAAGGGTTACATATTTTCCAGAAGTTTCCAGTTTTGATACTGAGAATATTAAAGAAAATTCAGCTACAACCATGTTGGTACAGGAGGGATTCAATATGCTGTCAATAACCCAATTAGTAAAGATTCAGGGAAGCACACCACAGTAAGAGCAAGAACTGTGGAAATGAAGGGGGTGTTCTTTATCCCCCATAGAAGCTTCATGGTGGCAGGACAGCATTGGAAAGCCAGTGATGCCAGTAACTTTGTTGAAATCGCTCTTGAACAGCTGCATTATCCTGCGCATGCAACTAGAGAATGTCTTGCTGCTAACATTGCAGAAGACTGGTTCATTCCTAATTTGTTTGAACACGTTGCACTGTTTATGGTGAATTGCATCATTTGTCAGATGTTTACTGCTGGGCATACAATGAGAATGGTTAGAGAAGTAATACCTTGACTGAATGGTCTGTTTCAGCATTTACATATTGACTATGCTCGATATGCTGCAGACATGTAATGGATACAGGTATCTATTAGTGGTGGTGTGCCCCTTCTCTAGGTGAATCGAAGCGGGTCTGTGTGCACACCCTGATGCCACTTGCAGAGCACAAGTTCTCTGTGTATCACCCGCAAGTGAATGGAATATGTGAGAGACTCAACAGCCTCCTCAAAGAGAGGATCACCAAGATTAAATTGACTTTGAAAAGGGATGTATGTATTGCCTACCCCTTGCCTTATATCCCCTTCGGAATCATCCAGGGTCAGACCACCACCTTACCCCTCACGAGCTAGTAACAGTGCGTCGAATGAGAACACCCCTTACACCTCCATCTAGGATTAGGGGTGATGCCCAGAGTGTAGCCAAACTCTAGGTGATGAGATACATGATTATTTGACATGTATGACTGCCAGTATTTCTTTCAATTCAGATCAAATCAAGCATGGGGGCGGGGCGGTCTAGGAACACGGAAGAAGATAATTTGTCAACCAATCCAAGTGAACTATTACCACCACCTAAGTTATATGTTGGGGACTTTATCCTGATCATAAATTTCACCCGGAAGTGGCATGAGCCCCGCTTTAATGGCCCATTCTATGTTGAGGAAGTGTCACCTTCAGCTGTTAAGGTTCAGGGAAGACCAGCTTGGTTGCATCTGAATGACGTTACGGTTTATAAAGGTGAGAACCTCCCTCCCACTGTTGCTGAACCAGAAGCAAGACAAGAAGAAGAATTTCCACGTGTGCAGACCCGATCGATGACTAAGAAGAAGGACAATAAAATGAGTGATTAACGCATACTTTATTTGGATTGGAATTCAATAGACACTCCTTATATATATTTTAGCAGAGGGTGCAAGGACTTGCAGAGCATTCCAGAGTTTTGAAATTAACTTTTAGAAATATATTGAAGCCGTGAATAATGCATCAGAATCATGCCTAAACGTCAGTTCTTGATCTTAAACTGAAAAAGAGATCATTATCCAGATTCATTTTGTGGAGAATATATGTTTTAGGTGATAAGAAATATATGATACCTGCAGATAGTGAAGTTCAATGGCTTGTGGTTGCTGTCTTTGTGTATATATTTCAATCTTATCCTGCTCTTGTCAGAAGCGACATTAATGTTCACAATTTTTTACATGATCCTAAAAATGGTCCAGTGATAAGAAGACTCCTTATAGCTTTAATTGAACACATTAAACAGTTACAAATGTAAAATAAGCTCATTGATTGTATTGGAAATGATTAATGAAGAAGACAATACGATTATAGAGAGAACACACAAGTTCAGCAAGCAGTAGGATGGCACAAGAAATGGCTGCCCGGATTTCTATGCATGATATATATTTACATGATTGTTCTTGTTGTCTTTTTGTTCCTTATCTTTCACATTCTCTATCATCTTAATGGTTCTGCTGAAGAAAGGGTACCTCTGATTCTCCCCACTATGAGTATGAATAATGACATGTTCCTTGATCTTTATAAGTATATTGGGAGACATAAAAGAGATGCAGAGGAAGATAATGAAGGGATACATACTTATATTGATAATTCAGCTCACCTGGAGAATAACATGTGGTATTAACACATGAAAAAGGTGGGGAAAGAGCATCTCATGAGAGTTGCTATGTCTGCTCTCCCATCCCCTATGCCATGAATACAGTAAGGACTTTCATTTCGAAGGAGGCATCAGCACATGATGAGAAATGCCTCAGCCTTCTTGCAGCATTTACTACTTGAAGACAGTTTCAAAGAAGTTGTGCGACCTTGCAATGGAGATCAAGATGGTCGTTTCCATACCAGTATGGAAAACCAAAAGGCTTGTGTATCCTGCTGCAGGACAGGACGCGGTGATCATTGAAGTAATGAAGAGAATGGATTGTCCTGATATGACAGAAATAGCAGGTTCACCTGGATGTTCGGAACAAACACAGCTATGGATCTATCGACAAGTGCATACCAAGAAGGGATGGGAAGAAGGAATGATGTCCTGTGCAGCTCATTTGCTGATAACAAACTACGTACAAGAAGTGCAGAAAGTGAATGATGGATGCTTAAAGTCATGGACCAAGAACTCCAAGTTGCTGACATGGGTAGAAGACGAATCTAGCCGAGTAGGTGTAATCCCATTGGTAAATGAGACACTATGTTTCCGAAGCCATGGAAAGAACCATGTGGGATATAACAAGGAATTCAAAACCACAATTGAAGCTCCTGGAATGAGTGAAGGGACTGCTGTCCTTATGGATCAATTCTGGGCTTATGGATCTATAGCCTATATGAAGTTGCCCAAGGATTGGGGGGCGGGGGTTCCCTGGTGCTCAACCATGTTCCAGCCTTAGTGATTCCTTAGAGTGATCTAAACATTGGTGAATTTCCAAAAATGGATGACCATTTAAGATCACTCCTCAGACAGATGAGAAGAGAAAATTATTTCTCAGCCAAATCAATAACTGCATATGATACCATTCATGAGGAGCACAAGTTGTTCAGCAAGACTGCTATGATAATGACAGCCATATTCATATTTGGAATCCAAACAGTGGTGAATGCCAAGTGATTGCAATTTACCAGATAAAAGCTTCTGCAGACAATCAATGCTACCATAAGGGGATTCAACGCCATTAAAGAAGAGCTGAGGGTCATACAAACGTTGACCCTCCAGAATAGCTATGTCCTTGATATGATCACAGCAATGGAAGGAGAAGTTTTCGCAAAAATTGGACATTCATGTTGACATTCATACCTTCTCACGATCGCCAAAATGGGACCTTGACAGAGGCCATAATGATATTGACAGACCTGCATACCAAGATGGAAGATGCGACAGATGACATTGAAAATGACAGTTGGTATACCTCTTTGTTCTTGTGGATTCCTCAGTGGTTGGCAAATCTATTCAAGGTTCTTGGCGTAATGCTGGTGTTAGTAATGTTTGGATTCTGTATAGTCAGGATGATGATTGCCCAATGCAAGAAAATGGCAAAGATGGTTGTTGGAATGAAGATCATGATTGATATCAAACCTGAACCAACCGCCAAGGAGCTGACTGTTGACGCCATCAGAAAATACATAGAGGCTATTATCGTAGCACCTGAAGGAACAAAGTTTTCTGTATCGAAAGAACCATAAGAAGTATGTGGGATGATGTGTCTATTGTACCCCGAATGGACAATGTAACTACATGGCCAACAGTGTAGATGAACATGTCAAAACAGCAGGCACCCGTGGGGGCTGATGAAGATATGGACAGCTAAGAAACACTTCTTCAAGAGAAAATATCAGGATGTAGAAACACTTGAGGAGGTGGTTGAGGACTCGACCAGAGGGGAGAATGTAGAGGAACAGCTTTTTGTGTTTGAAAGAAGATACCCATTGAGATAACCCTACCAAATGTATCCCCGAAAGGATGACAACTTGAGAGAGGAACTCCCTGAAGGAATGTGAAAGAAAGCAAAGAAAAGGAGTTTGTGACATCACAAAGCGTATGCATGACGTGCCGAGATACTGATTGAAGAAAATGTATAGACCTTAAGGAAACTAATGACGAAGTAACGAATCAAGCGAACTTTAAAATACAAAGAAGTAGATTACTCATGCACAAAGTGCTGTAAAGAATCAACTGTTCAATAAATGTACAGATGCTGAAATGCAAGGTAGATTAAGTCATAATAGAAGCTGGCTATACGAAGTGAATAGAACGCTGGCAAAGCTGCTACTGCATAGAAGTTGGACATCGGTATCATGAATTTAGTAAGCCAGGACCCATGAAGCAGGAAGGGAAAGCTGTGTTGGAGAAAGAATAAACAGAATTGTGGAACTGCAAAACAAGGCTGTCTGTCCTGGAGTCAAGACTGAAGCAGCCTAGATCAGCTATCTGTTCTGTAAATAAGCTAATGCGAATCATCCCTTGTTAAGGTGCAAAGAAAGAACACCAAGCGTGCCAAGTTTAATTCATTTAAAGCATTTAAAAGCTGCAAAATGGACGAAATCATGGTCTCGTGTCACGTGAGCCAAAGATGAAAATAGAGTTTGAACTTGGGGTCCCAGAACACGATAGTGAATGCTCTAACTCCTAGGTATTCTAAAAGACAAGGATACTTTGCAAGGCCAAGTTCAAAGACAATCTTCATGGCAGAAGGCATGGGCGATGAGAGATGCTGGGCTAATTAGGTGGGGAGATAGCATCATGCCACATCTCCTTGCACCTGGGTCTGGGCTTATGGGCTGCTAAGTGAACCGAATGTTCCAGCCCTGGCACAAGTGTGTCAACCAATTGTAGTATTCCATGTAACAAAGGACCTTATAGTTTGAAGACCAATGAGAAATAGTGTATCTAATGTTTCTTAAGATGACATGTTTCAGAGGTGGGCATATGTTGTCCACCTGATAGTGGACAGCCAATCACAATTCTAGCTCCTATAGAAAATATACTTAGATGTTCCTCTTAGCCAATCCCGACCCTTGATAGGTTTTTCATTATTGCCACGTAGTATGACGTCACCTCAGACATATTTTCATATAAAGTCTATGGGCCTCATTACGACCCTGGCGGTAGGGGGTTAATGGGGCCGGTAGAGCTGCCGGCCCCATTAACCCCCTGCCACCTCATTATGAGGTCTCCTTGCTGGACCTGCTAAGGACGCCTGGTCAAAGCCGGCGTCCTTAGCGGGTCCCACGAGCAGACCAGGATGCAAACAACGGGCCCATCATTAACGGGCCCGTTGTTTGCATCCTCCCCATTCCCATTGAGCTCTATGGGGACTCCAATGGGAATGGGGATGTACCAGGTCCGGGGTTCCCTGAATGGGGAAATACCGAGCCCTCCAAGGTCGGCATGGCCTGGTATTTCACCATTCAGGGAACCCAGAACCGGTACCCGGTATGGGGGTAGACATGCCACAAATAGCGGCATGGCTACCTCCATAGTCGTAATGAGGCCCTATGTATTGTGAAAAGATTGCAGGGAGAGAAATTGAGCATACGTCCGTTGAAGTTCGTTGTAACTCCGTGTTTTAGATAATTGTTAATAAAACAGTACTTTGCCATCTTCCTGAGTTGGTTAGATTATTTGGAATCAGAATCTATCTGTGTGATCACATCCATTACATATGCACGTTCCGAAAGGGCCCTAAACTCATTAGTCCGGGCAAGCCCCTCCCCCGTTCATAATCCAGAGGACTATCAAGGGCAAATAGTTTGCGGCACAGTCTGGGATTGGGGCCATGTGGCACAAGATGTTCCTTGTTACATGTGCTTTCTCCTGCAGATAAATTTGTGCCCGCCCTCTTTTCTTTGTCTGCATCCTCCTTCACAACCATGCTGTTTGTGTGTGGCTCTGTCATGTGGTCGATATATTTGACCCTGAGACTCGGTAGTCCACGTAAATCCCTTCTGCCCATGGGCAAAACAAGGTCTTTAACAACATCATACAAATGATCACCATCCTGCACCATGTTCTACCAGTTGGCACCAGAAAAACAACGTTCCACGACTTGCTGCATGCATGGGCAAGATGCCCGCCTTGTCCTCACGCGCCTTGCTTACTTTGCATTGTGCTTGGCCAGGCTTGTACTCTGCATTTTGCTTCAATAAATCAGATCTTCCACACTGTAGTTTCCCTCAAACCCTTTGTTGGTGGAGCTGAGCATTCCGTGCTTGAAGTCTGGCAGGTGTGTTGTGGAGCAACATCTCCTGAACCTTAAGGCTGGTAGAGTGCGTAACCCCCTTGTCAGTTGCGAGCTGAAGATTTCAAACACACAAGTTGATGCAAGGACCCTTAAAGCTGAGAGATATTCTGTGTTCGTTTATCCTTGGTGCTGTATCCTAGCATAAAAGTCGTGTCGTTCAAGCACTATGCTGGCCTGTTGGAAGAAGCTCTTCTCCAGCCATCTTACGGCATCCCGATACTAGTCTAACTCCCCCTCCACCTATGCTCTTGGGACATTGAACAGCAACACAGATTTACTCTCGAGGTGAGGGCTGGCAGGTTTAGAATTATTCTTAACCTCGGGCATCGCTCCCTCCAGACCATGGTTCATTGCCTGCCAAACCATTGCAGAAAGTTGAAAGACCATATGGAAATCAGGCTTGATCCCCTCTGAAAGGGACAGTCCAGCCCAATCTGCTTGGTCATATCCCTTCTGCGCGAGACCACAAGCAACCCCAAACATGTTTCTGCCCCATTGGGCGTCATCATTGAGCGGTAGCCTGGGACCCACATCTGGGCATACCTGCCCCATCGGAGTGACTGCAGCAACAAAAAAAAGAGGTGATGGCTAGAAGGTTTAGAATGGATCTTTACCTCTGGAATGCACATGAACATGCTTCTTGATACTATGGCTGAGGAGGATGTAGAAGCAAAAGACACTCCTCTGCAGCCTTATGCAGTTTTCTGAATGATACCATAGCTGCTTTGAGAATGTGTTTTCTATACACATTGATTGTGACGCACTGCCATTGCCCCTATAATGGTTCTGGGTCAGTGGAATAGTGCCATGCCACAGCACTACTGTGGGCATGTGTTCTCACAAAGGCTCTGCATGCCCTCCATGCTCCTTATTCCATCCATATTGCACTAACCACCACCAGGGATGTCATCAATGTATTCTAGGGATCTTGCAAAGATCTTGTCCTATTACATTACATTATTGGATATGATATGATAGGTTATTTATAACGCGCTTAATACTCAGAGGTTTGTTAGCGCGGACACGGTCGTCTTGCTTCCAAGGCGAGCACGTTGCCCCTGAGATATCCTCCCGAGACCTACCTATACACATGTTCCATTGGTGCTATTTAGGGCCATAGGACACCGCCACTGGCATGGAAAAAATCATATGTACACTCTTTTAAGGAAGTCAGGTGTCCCAGTATCCTAACATATGTGCCAGCCATCACAGGGTTTAGAAGAAATGATCCCCCAATTCCTTTCCGTTCATCTACCCTTCATCTTCCTCATAGTCCTGGCGTACAAAGTGCACATTCTCCTCTTCGCTTCATCAGTGTCATTCTGCAGGTTGTCAGGTGTTGGCACAGGGACATGTCTCCTGATACAAAGGTTATGCAGCATGCAGCATACAAAGATGATGTCGCCCCATTTCGGATGCGAACATTAGTGCTCTGCCTGTTTATTGCAGGAGCACAATCTGGCCTTCAGGAAAGCCAATGGCCCTCTCAATTGGGCATTTGGTATGGATGCATGCTCCATTGTGGTGTTTTCCTGTAGGCCGTGGGGGGGGGGGTCACAAAAGGGTGTCTGTAGCCATGGCAGGAGAGGGTAGCCTATGTCACCTGTAATGATGGATGAAAGGAGCATGTTACGGCACAATATTAGATAATTTCCCCTGCTGCTTGTACTGCATGGACACACTCAGCTGCCAGCCTGTGCATGTGCAGGTTGAATGTCATACCCAGGAGCCATGCCTGTTGTTCTTTGTGGGTGGCTGTGTACGCTGGAAGGGTGTTGATGCACATTATTCTCGAATTATGTGTTGAGCCTGGAAACCAGGTGTTGCAATGGGTGATAGCTCAGCATCACGTGTGATCTGCTCATCCACTATGTGTTGCATCTTGTGGTTCCTGTACACCTGCTCCCTGGCATGTGGGACCACCAAAGGAACCTGTGTGCAGTCAAGGGCGCATATGACATTAAGGAATTGGGCCATGTCATAGAATCGTCCTTTGCAATGGCACTGATGGCTTCGGTGGTGGTTGGTAGTGCAGTATGGGCTGCATAATGTCGAGGAAGACTTGTGTGAGCAGACGTGAGAATGTTGGCTGTGACATGCCATGCAACATGCCCACTGAGAGCTGGAAGGTGTCAGTGTCAAGGAAAGGTAGGGCAGACATGAACTGAAGCTCAAGCTAGGGGTTGAATTTGTGAATATAGCAATGTGAGTTTGTACCTCACCCTGTATGAGCTTCGTGTCTTCCAGGATGTTGTTAATATTGCGATGGTTCAAGGCCAGCATTTGGCAGTCTGTGAGGGTCCAACTGGCGAGTCGTACAGTGGTGATGTGTGGCCTCCTGCTTTTTTATTCTTGTCTGTGCTGCCCTTGGCAGCAGTATTGCATCAAATCTCCTGCCTTCAAATATTAGGAACATCTTTCCATTGTTACGTTTGGGTGGTCCCCCTTTTCTGTGTTCTTGCTGATTGGGGCCCTTTCATTTGATTTAAGTGTACCTGGCACTCGTGTCTGTCTGCTGTGGACAGGAGATCATCTTTTGTGACGTTTCCAGCCCTATTTGAGGCGGCATTGGTAATCCAAATCATCTGGTATTTACCGAATACGGTCATGGTCGGTCTTCACACTCAATATGTATTGCATGCGTTCTCTTAACCTGTGTTATTTAGTGCTTCGCCATATGCATTATTTTATGGTGCAGTGTTTCCCTCAGAGTGTGACAGAGCAGTAACACGTGATGTATTTGGAAATATTGCATGTTTTACCTTTACCACCACGCTATATGTGAGGCCCTAATTCTTTCAAATGTTCTACTTTGAAAATATCCTACCCTGTTGTGATGTACAGCACCATGAGGCAACATGAATGACGTGTGCAGTACAATATAAGGCTCCATGAAACACATACAAAAGTTCACGTTTAGATTCACTTTTATTTTTTTACTGTAAGGACTAAACTGTTATATTCACTGAAAAAACATTGTTAAAGGGACATTATAGTTAAGTTGCACTAATGAAAAACTACGAAATTTAATGAAAAAACGTTGTTAAAGGGACGTTATGGTTACAAGTAAAACCGAAAAACCTAAGAAATTCACCAGTCATGGTAAGCTAGGCAACCATACATTGCGCCACCACCGTGCACTGCTAAGACTAATACCCAGGACATCAAATATGACATCATAAATGTCCAATTTACACAGTTTCACCTTAAAACTCTGCAATTTCCCACCTTCTAGCATTATTTGTAACACTTTTGCAACCTTTTTGCAACTTTTTCCACTGTTTTTGCGTCCGCAAACGTCTGACATCATTGCAGACCTTTCTGGACAGTGCCACGTGACCATGCATTCTTGCGCTGCATGATATGTCCGCGAACGCGTCCACACTTCGCGATCAGGTCTGTGCTTCGAGGGCAGTCCAGAACTGTATTTTCTACTGATCTGGGAACTTTCAAGCTCAAAATTTAACCTTGCACAGCTCCTAGACCTATTCTTACTCATTATCCACTAACAATCTAGTACAAAGCACATACTTGGAAGAATATGCGCAAAACTGCTATTTCCATCCCTCCTCCCCAAGAGCCACCACCACCACCAGCTGGAGGACCTACACAACAAAAAAGCACAGCACTTCTAAAGACAATGAAGAGGACCAAGAAGATGAAGTAGAGTAAGGGCCTACCTCTGCACCCAGAGAGAATCATAGGTGGGGCAGTTCTTTACCACTGTTGGGAATGTATAAAAGGCTAAAGCTACCAAAGTGAAATGCACTGATTGCAACTTTGTAATCATTCGTGGACTATCTGGAAAGTACTCCCACGGGACCACCTCCATGCCCCGCCACACCAAATCCAACCACTGCAATGCTCTCAGACAGGTTGTTCCTTTCTCAGCAAGTAGTAGGCTGTCTTCGACCACCTCATCTTTCTCAACCAATACTATAACCACACAGCCTTCTGTGGGACACACAATCCCACCAGCTACCTTGCAAGCAATGAAAGAGCCTGTTGATCCATATCTTTCGAAGACAACAGTCCTCTGCATATACTGCAACTAACCACTCTGCAGGGGAAGCAATTTCAAAGGGCTTTTGAAGCTGTGATCAAAAAGCATGAAAAACACTGCCCCCTACCTTAGATGTGACACACGTGCAACATCTTCCCCTGTCCACTTGCCCCTCCATATTACTACTTGGTGCCTTTTTCCTTCTTTTCCCGGCCCATTTTACATTGTGACTTTTCATGAAAAAGAAAAGAAACGTTCCGTTCGGACCACCTTTCACAGATAAAAAATGGAACTAAAAAAGTAATCTTATAGAATTGATCTACTTTGCATGTTCAATAAAGTACATAAACTCAACAAGATTCTATCGGCCAAACTTCAAAGAGCTGCACGGCACTGATTACATTTGCCCTCCCCTAATGCTAACATCACTATACGCTCAGAATGTGCTCCACCTACTTCAATGACATTAGTGGTCAGCATAGCCAACCGTACACGGTCATCACCAACGTCATAATATTATGTTATGCAGAACAAGGAAGTTAAACATAAACTTCCACAACAAATGCAAAACGTTGATCTTTTATTCAGAAATCATGGAAACATTTTATTTTGAAGAAAACAGCTGTAGTAGGGACCGTAAAAAATACTTTTCATTTTGACACAAAGATGAAAACATTCACTTAAGTCCACGAGACGTTTGTTAACTTTTTCGAAGAAACAGTTCATAGTTACTCAACATCTCAGCTTTTACATTTTAATTGAAACTAAGAACTGTGATCTTCTACTGCCAAATCCAATCATCGATGCATCAATGGAAGTCTTTGCGTTCTCCACCAAAAATTATTTGCTATAAGCAACAAATAACATGTGCATATAATCCTCTGTTACACATGCCAATTACTGCTTTCAAATTGAAATAAAAGCAATACTTTCATGTCTGGACTTTTCTAGAACCTATATGCAACCATGTTGCTTCTCGTTACTGCAACGGTAAAAGGACAAATTGTTGTCTCGGCATCATCCCACACAATGTTTATGATGGATCTGTTGTTGATCATCTTCGTCCAAACACTGTTGAACAAAACGTTGGCCGGTAGACTGACCCATGGCACGCACACAGCGGGAGTATACAACAATATGAAATAGAGAACAAAAAAACATATATCAGTAACCACTTTACAATTCAATATAGAAATACCACCATAGTTTGGCTATAAATTAAAGTTCCTCGTAACATGTACTAAGTCTACTCTTTGTGGCAAATTCAACATTTATGCATCGGAGCATTGATAATATGGCAGACACTACACTTTGCACACGTCAATAGCTTTCACGTAAAATGTTGCTTACATTACGTTTTGTGAATCCATTTTTCCAATGTTGTACACGACGCACTGCTTCACAACACAGTTTTCTGAAATACAAACTTTACTTTCCAATGTCTGCTTTTAATAAAATGAATCTTATATTTTTTTTACGGATTGCCGACACATTTACTCCCACAAATTCTAAGTCCACTGTTTTGAAGGACACATAACAATGCCACCCTTCATGTACCTGTCACAGCGTGCCAGAGTCAGTTTCGTTTCTGGAAACACATGCCATACAGCCTTGTCAATAATACAATGATCTTCAATTTCATCCTTAAAGCAACCACCAAGGCCACCTACAAAGTACCATTGCTCTGCACACGTTCAACCTCTAGATAAAAGTTGGAGGTGGACTATTACAAGGGTAAACGCCATGAAATAAAGGCACCATATGCAGCTGGAAGGTGTGGGAACATAAGCAGGTGCTGCGCGGACCCATAGGGTGAGTACAGCGGCGCTGAAGCAGGACAATATTAATACAGCACAATAAGTACAGAGCACCGACAGTGGTTGTGATCCCCTTTTCCCACCTAAGTTCATGCATTCTTGTCTTCCCCTCCTCTTTCCTTTAGCCATTGTACAAAAAGGAGACCACAGGGGGAACCAAAAGGCAAGATGGGATCTCACACCATGGCCCAGGGGTGTCACTCTGCAGAACAAGAAAGAAAGGGATGCAAGTATGGTATAGGAGGACGGGGGGAGGGATAACACACGCATATGCAACGGTGCCAACCGGACAATAAGGGCAGCAAAACCACCTCCAAACGAATGGTTTAAAGCAACAAAAAGTGAATAAAAGGAGCCCTGCCAGCAAAGGTCTCCAATTCGCACATAATTCCGAACGGAACACTCCTACTTTTTCACCCAACCCACCC
Source organism: Ambystoma mexicanum (assembly GCF_040938575.1). NCBI lineage: Eukaryota > Metazoa > Chordata > Amphibia > Caudata > Ambystomatidae > Ambystoma > Ambystoma mexicanum. The sequence continues at coordinate 1,030,063,257 of NC_090923.1, read as the reverse complement.
ACTGGGAAAAATAAGAATTAAAAAAATGAAACACGGACACAAAAAAGAATGAGAGTACAATACACGTTCTCACACAGTCGTGGGAAAAGAAAGCAGCACAGGCCAGGGGTACAACCACTGCCCTTGTGCCGAAAAGAACTTTTTCATGTTTGTAGTGCAAAATGTCATCAATGAAATTTTATTATGCTATATGTAATTGTGCAGTAAAATCCACAGTCATTTATTGCCAACACTACCTACAATGAGTCAGTAATCAATGGACAAAAAACCCAACAAGGTTGAGAATAGGGGGTAATAGCACAAGAGGCCCAGGGGCCATCGCTGCTCCTCATTTTATGGGGTAAGCGTAATAGGCCTGGACAACATTCAATTAACTCATATATATGTTCATTGCAGGAACAAGGTCTTCGGAGGAGAGTCTGCGCACACCAGCACTGCAGTGTCCATTTCCACAATAGTCACAGTGCATAAAGTACCTTTCTGGTGCACATGGTGTACCACACCTTCATCGTCTCCATCCACCCTGACCCCATCCGAGCACACCATCACAAGTACCAACTGCCATTCATACTAGATGGGCCCAGTGCACATTTTATAGGATCTAGCCACTGACCAAACACAATTAATGGCATACCAAGCACATATCATACACAGTGAACTAATGAAACTCACCCCTACTCCTCTGCAAGCAAAATGATATTTGCAAGATGTTCGTGGACATCGGAGAAAAAACAAGCCTGCTTTTTTTCTTTTTAGGGCCATATCCCATCCTATCCTCATCACCCCTCACCTACCCAGATATTGTTTGATTAGTTTGATAAGTGCAATGTTGTGTTTCTTAATATGATTGTACTGCGATGCCTGTGGACACCAGCAAATGCCCGCAAACCCATGGCAGGCGCCTCCAAAAATCTGACGAGCTTCACGCTTTTCAACATCCAATCAGCGACTGCGCCCAATGTCCACTGACATAACGCCTGCCCATTGGCCAATTGGAGGCCCATCCGCGGACCGAAGAGGAAAGTCAGTTCTCGGACTGAACCCAGATATCACAAATTTGTTTTCACCTACTTTTTGGTCATTTGAAAAGTAAATACTGGACGGATTTACACCAAATGTACAAAAGCACGCTTTCAGGACCAAACCGTTGCTCCTGCCGTCCGGCGGTTTGGGCTGTAGACATGAGCAAATTTTTTTCCATTGCGTCTATGGAAAAAAACACACATTTTGGAAACCCCCTATAACTTTGCCCCCCACACACCCTCTTTTACAAAACCTCACTGAACTTTGCAGGATCGATCCGACGGGGCTATAAACGTTTTTTGCCAAGTTTCGTGAGGATTTGTCTGGGGGGGGGGAGTTATAAGCCACCCAAAAAGTGCTCTTCAATTTTATTCGAAAAGTGAAATGACATAAGAATGGGTTAAAATAGCCACACGTTCCATCCTTCTACGGACTACCTCAGGCTTAAATTACAAAACAAACCACTCAGTGTTCATGTTATAGCGTTGAGCTTCATGCACGTTAGGAAATCATGTGATAATGTCTTGTGCATTCACTCAAGACTCTTAGTAGAATGTGCCTGCCATTTTAATAAAATACTACCATCTTGTATATGTAATATGCTACAGCAATATGTAGATAAAATATACTACAATACATTTCACTATATTTTTCTATTCACTGATTTTCTTAACCTAAGGCTCATCGATGTAATCTATTATAATACAATTAGACCGAGAAAAGTGCTAATACATTATTAACAATTTCTGCATAGTGCTCACCTCTTATCTAAAATACAATTAATCATAGATAAGATAATGCGATGCACAATGCAGCGACCAACGCTGTTGTGCAAATCATGCAAATATATATATATATCATTGATGACATCACTGATGACATCACATATGCATTCAATTTTCATAACAACTGTGTGCAGCGCATTCCTATTATAATATTCACAAAAAAGTGTCAAGGATCATTTGCATAAATATCATGAGCTACTTAGTGCATTAATCAATATGTTGATATAAATACATTCTATTATAAATTCTATCCAGTATACTAACATTCTCATGTAGAAACATACGCATTGTATGCAACGTACATGATGGAAGTGTAATATACATAATTTTGCAATATTCAATACTGAAATGATAACTACTTTCTTATTACAGTTTTGCATACTGTTACACATGTAATAAGTGGCTATGAGAAGCAAAGAAACAGGTGGTTTTGATCACCGAAAATCCACGAACACTTCAGATGTCCTGGGACAGTCCGGTGGTGTTCGCATTTCTGCATTACAGGGTTGGTGAAAAGCAGTTTTTGGATGGCATATAACTTTGGTGCCACTCAATGAAACTGCATGTCATTTTGGAATTTGATTCTAGACCTAATTCCAAATGGTTTTGCAAAGATTTGTGGGATTCTGTCAAGAGGGGGCAAAATTAGAGGGCGGTCCCACAATATGGTAAAGGCTTACAAATGTGGGGCCATTTCACAAATCTGCACAACAGTTGTAAAAAAGATTTTGGATCTAGATATAAATGGTTCTGAAAAGTTTGGTGGGATTCTGTCAAGAGGGGGGAAATTAGAGGGGGGTCCCAAAACAGTGTGAGTAAAATGTGTACAAATATGAATATATACAGGGAAAGTATTGTCACGTCCGCTCCCTCTAGGGGGCGGCTCACGTGGACTTTCTGGCACAGGTGGAGACGAATTTCATGCATCGCCTCTACCTCCTCCAACATGGCGGTAGCAAGGAAAAGCAGCGCTCCAGCCTTCCGAATCCGAGAGTGTCGGATGACTCCGCCCCCAACCTCGCAGAATGGATTTCCTTCGGCGGCGTCTTCGGTCCAGCGCGTTGCTACTGTTTTCAGAGGCCACGCTCCGTGAGTTTGTAATTCTAGGATAGCTCTCTTTACCCTTCGAATACTCCGCTTGTCTGTAATCTTTCAACCGTCTCTCCCTTTTCTCAGTATCAGACTCCTCTGTCCTTGGTCCTCTTCCCTACCAGCTCTCCACACACTTACACCGAAGGCATTGGTTCTACACTCTGCAGTACGTATAGTTCCGTACCCCCCCAGCATACAACATACTTTCATTCATTCCATCACTAACCTTTCTCCATTCTTCAGTCTCTTCAGCAAGGACAGGGAGTTACTTTCTACCATGCGCTGAACAGAATACAACCTTCGTGCAAGCCGTCTTACACCCCCTCAACAGACATTCAGACTTAAAGGTATATCGCTCACCAGAGTCCTACTGCAGCAATCTCTCCCTTTTCTAAACACCACCTGGTTTCTCTCTTCAGGAGAGTTTGCGATCGCAAGTCCAACTCCCGAAGTCACTCCTGGGAATCAAGACTCGCCCATCGCTTCTTTTGAGTTCCTGGCACAACAGGGTTTTCTCCCCCATGAGGGTTTCCCTGACTTCCCCTCCTCGACCTGGGTTTCTCCGGCGCGGGGAGAAGAGGTTAGGTGAGCTTTCCATTCTTCTCTACGAATTCCTACTGGACCAGGTTAGTGTTGTCTTGTTGTTTATCTGATATCTGCAGTAGGGACTGTGAACACCAAACCTTTGGAATAAAAAGGTACATAGATTGTAACAGTTAGTAACGCCTTAATTTTTTCAAGACTATACCGGCCTCACAGTCTTTATTGATAGAATCAGAGGACCCATTATGGACCAACAAATACAACAATTAATGGCAGCGGTTCAGTCCCTGTCATCCGAGGTCCAGCAATTGAAGCTAGAGAATACCAGCTTGAGGCAACAGGTGGGTCGAGCAGCCCATAGCTCGGAAGTACCTCCTGGCCCATTACCCACAGGACGTTTTGATGGTAATCCCCATGCAGTCAAGGAATTTCTTGAGTCCTGTTCTGTACAGTTCGCCTTTAAGGCAGCCTTTTTCCCGACAGATAGAGAGAAGGTGGGCCATATGATTGCCCAAATGTCAGGGGCTGCGTTAGCTTGGGCCACTCCTTTGGTTACCAATAACAATCCCATACTCGATTCCTACCCTGCTTTTTGTAACAGCATAAAGAGTATGTTTGGGAGACAGGAGATAACCACTGCCTCACAGGAAAGGTTATTGGATTGTAAACAGGGTAGTCAGGATCTCCTTTCCTATATCACACGCTTCAAGCAACTAGCTTCTGACACGGCATGGGCCGATGAAACTTTGATGACCATATTCCGAAGAGGACTTTCTGAGGATTTAAAGGACGAGGTGTCCCGAGCCCCACGTCCACATAACATGGCGAAATACATCTCACTGGTTATGCAGTTAGACTATAGACTGCAAGAAAGACAGAAGGAAAGAAGAAAAGGAAAGAGCAGACAAACCACCGAAGGTACCCTGTCTCCTATTAGACCAGTTCCTTCCGAGGAGCTGATGCAAATAGGGAATACGAGAGGCCCTTTATCCGTGGGTGAACGTACCAGAAGGCGTACTCAGGGTCTTTGTATGTATTGTGGAGAGAGCTGTCACTTGGTCAAGGAATGTCCCCATACTCCCCCTAGGAAGGCGGGAAACGCCAGCGCCCGACCGTAAGGGGAACGACGGTGCAGGGTTCCAGAGTTACTAGTTCCCTTCAAAGCATTCCCAGGGTTCAACAAGATTTATCCACAGAAAACCAGATGATAGTACTTGAAGTTACGCTAGCCTGGGGTAGCACAAGATTGGAAAACGTGCCCGCACTTATCGATAGCGGAGCCGCAGGAAATTTTTTAGATGACACATTTGCTACTAAACAGGGGATTCCAAAAGTACCTAAGGCATTAATGATCCCGGTTGAGAGTGTGGACGGTAGCCCTCTTACTTCCGGTCCCATAAAAGACCACACTTCTCCTCTCACGATGACTATAGCGGCACATCAAGAGATCCTGAAATTAGATTTAATCAAGACTGCACATTATCCTGTAATCTTAGGATTGCCATGGCTGAGATTTCACAACCCCTTTATTAACTGGAGAGCTGGTACTCTTTTTTTGGGGTCAGAACATTGTGTTCACAACTGCCATAACTTAGTCGCCTCCACCTCCAAGAACAAGCACTCTCTATTTGTGTCACAAATAAGATTCTTAACGAAGTAAACACTCTTCCTCAGGAATATCAGGAATTCCACCAGGTCTTTGCAAAAACAGAATTCACCGAATTACCACCTCACCGCAGAGATGACTGTTGTATAGATCTGATTCCGAATAGTCCTCTCCCCTTTGGCCGCATGTACATATTGTCCGCCAAGGAAAAAGAGGCACTGAAAGAATATCTGAAGACAAATCTAGAAAAAGGCTTAATCACGGAATCCACCTCTCCTGCAGCGGCGTCACTCTTCTTTATTCCAAAGAAAAACACGACCGAGTTACGTCCCTGAATTGACTTCAGAGGGTTAAATAAGATCACAGTGCCGGACAAGTATCCCATGCCGCTTATTCCGGATATCTTGGAAGCGCTTAGAGGAGCTAGACTCTACACTAAACTGGATCTATGCGGTGCTTATCACCTCATCCGCATAAGAAAAGGAGACGAATGGAAGACCGCCTTTCGGACACCATTCGGTCATTTCCAATATAGTGTAATGCCATTTGGATTAGCCAATGCCCCGGCAATATTCCAAAGGTTTATGGACCACATTTTTACAGATATAGCCCTACATTTTGTCATTGTCTATTTAGATGACATTTTGGTATTTTCATCCACCCTTCAGACCATGTCATTCATGTTAAAGAAGTCTTACACAGACTACAGAAGAACCATCTCTTTTGTAAATTAGAGAAATGCGAATTCCATAAAAACAAAGTGGCATATCTAGGGTATATCCTGTCCGATCAAGGAGTCTCCATGGACCCCTCAAAGGTGTCAGCTATCCTTGATTGGCCAGCCCCCAAGTCAGTTAAAGAAATACAGCGATTTCTTGGCTTCGCGAATTTCTACAGGCGCTTCATTCCTCATTTTTCTACCCTCACCCATCCCATCACTCATCTGCTAAAGAAAGGGGTTGTATTGCGGTGGACAAATGAAACTCAGGAATCCTTTCAGGAGCTAAAAGCCCTATTTACTAGAGCTCCTATCTTGGCAATGCCGGATCAGCTTCACAGATTCATAGTGGAATCAGATGCCTCAGACCAGTGTATTGGAGCGGTTCTGTTACAACCGGACGACAGGGGGTTCGAAAGACCCATTGCTTACCTATCGAAGACTCTGTCCCCGGCAGAAGTAAATTACATGGTTCTCGAGAAAGAGTTGCTCGCGATCAAGAGGGCCTTTGAAGAATGGCGTCATTTACTTTTGGGAGCATTATTTCCTATTGAAATAAGAACCGACCATCACAACCTCCGAGCACTGCAATATGCCCAAACTAACAATAGTAGACAAGCTAGATGGGCGCATTTTTTTTCACCCTTCCGGGTTACATTCACTTTCATACCGGGCAAGACTAATCTCAAAGCGGATGCTTTATCCCGCAGTAATCCACGAAAAAGAGCTCCCTTTCAGCCTGAACCTATGTTTCCCAACCTGGTCACAGTGCCTGTTGTCCATTCTTTTCTTCAAAAGGTAGCACTAAGGACAAGAAATCTGGACTTGGATCAGGACGCTACCCTGCGAGAACTAGGACTTACTGCTGATCGGGGTCTTCTTTTCAAGGAAGACAAGATGTACCTTCCCGATCAAGAACTACAATTAGAAGTACTTCAAATGTGTCATGACTCCAAGGCAGCCGGGCATAGAGGTACTCTCAATACTACAGAACAAATTCGACGGCACTTCTGGTGGCCGACACTTCGCAAGGATGTAATGGACTATGTCGCGTCTTCTCCGGTGTGTCTGCAAACCAAGACCCCAAGGGTTTCTCCTATTGGCAAACTTATCCTGACCCAAATTCCTACGAAACCTTGGCAAATAATATCAACAGACTTTATCGTGGATTTACCAAGGTCAGAGGGTTGTAATACCATCATGGTGACAATAGACTCTTTGACCAAATTGGCGCATTTCGTCCCTCTCCCATCTGTTCCATCTGCACCTGTTATGGCCAGGGTATTCGTGGAACGCATTTTTTCACTCCACGGACTACCGGAGGTCATTATCTCGGATCGAGGACCACAATACACGTCACAGTACTGGAAAGATGTTTGTCATTTACTAGGGATCTCAAGAGCGCTCAGTTCAGGATACCACCCTCAGACCAACGGCCAGACTGAACGTGTAAATCAAACCCTGGAAGCATATCTAAGATGTTATATATCAGCTTTACAAGATAATTGGAAGGCTTTACTGCCTATAGCAGAATTTGCTTATAATAATGCGGTTCATTCCACCATACGTGTTAGTCCTTTCTTTAGTACATTTGGATTTCATCCGGAGGTGTACCCATCAACTGTTCCCACGGATACTTCATATCCGGATTTAGACGGGTTAATAACCTCCATTCAACAAGGACATCGAAATGCACAGGTAGCTCTAAAGGATGCTCATGAACGCTATAAGAAACAAGCCGACAAACATCGGAGTCCCACACCTTCCATTCAAGTTGGTGACAAGGTCTGGTTGTCGAGTAAATATCTCCCCAAGAGTTTGAAACCTTCAAAATGATCGCAGAGATACTTTGGACCCTTTTTGGTTCTTGAAAATAAAGGTCTGGCTGCTTTCAAGTTACGTCTCCCTTTTTCTTGGAAACGCATACACCCTACATTCCATGTTTCTCAGTTGAAGCCTGACGTACAATCCTGATTCCATGTGTCCAAGAAGGGAACTCCCCCTCCGGTCCTGACAAGTGAAGGACCGGAATACGAAGTCTCCTCGATCTGTGATTCACGCTATAGAAGAGGGGTGCTATAGTTTCTTATAGACTGGAAGGGATATTCTCAGGCGGAACGTTCTTGGGAACCCGCCTCAGCGGTTCATGCTCCCCGTTTGGTTAGCAGGTTTTACCGGCTACATCCTGGTAAACCGGGTTTCGTCACCCTTCGGAGGGGGCATACTGTCACGTCCGCTCCCTCTAGGGGGCGGCTCACGTGGACTTTCTGGCACAGGTGGAGACGAATTTCATGCATCGCCTCTACCTCCTCCAACATGGCGGTAGCAAGGAAAAGCAGCACTCCAGCCTTCCGAATCCGAGAGTGTCGGATGACTCTGCCCCCAACCTCGCAGAATGGATTTCCTTCGGCTGCGTCTTCGGTCCAGCGCGTTGCTACTGTTTTCAGAGGCCACGCTCCGTGAGTTCGTAATTCTAGGATAGCTCTCTTTACCTTTCGAATACTCTGCTTGTCTGTAATCTTTCAACCGTCTCTCCCTTTTCTCAGTATCAGACTCCTCTGTCCTTGGTCCTCTTCCCTACCAGCTCTCCACACACTTACACCGGAGGCATTGGTTCTACACTCTGCAGTACGTATAGTTCCGTACCCCCCCAGCATACAACATACTTTCATTCATTCCACACTAACCTTTCTCCATTCTTCAGTCTCTTCAGCAAGGACAGGGAGTTACTTTCTACCACGCGCTGAACAGAATACAACCTTCGTGCAAGCCGTTTTACACCCCCTCAACAGACATTCAGACTTAAAGGTATATCGCTCACCAGAGTCCTACTGCAGCAATCTCTCCCTTTTTTAAACACCACCTGGTTTCTCTCTTCAGGATAGTTCGCGATCGCAAGTCCAACTCCCGAAGTCACTCCTGGGAATCAAGACTCGCCCATCGCTTCTTTTGAGTTCCTGGCACAACAGGGTTTTCTCCCCCACAAGGGTTTCCCTGACTTCCCCTCCTCGACCTGGGTTTCTCCGGCGCGGGGAGAGGAGGTTAGGTGAGCTTTACATTCTTCTCTACGAATTCCTACTGGACCAGGTTAGTGTTGTCTTGTTGTTTATCTGATATCTGCAGTAGGGACTGTGAACACCAAACCTTTGGAATAAAAAGGTACATAGATTGTAACAAGTATAGTAATAAAAAAAAGAAATATCAAAAGTGCTGATAACCCTAATGATTATCTTAATGCACAGAAACAATTGCTGTCTTTCAAGCCTATGTCTTTCCTTATGTATATGTTTCATAGGATATGACTGGACCCTAAGAGAATTACTGTGAAAAAAAACTTGAAGGATAACTCTACTAATATAGTACCTTTTCAAATATTATTTCCTGCCTCCTACTGAAGAAAACCATGTGCCCGAGATATGTCAGTAAACGAATAAAGGGGGAGCAAGACATGTGATGTAATCAGTGATGTCATCAATGACATTTGTGATGTCATCTTTAATGTCCTGGGTGTTAGTCTTAGCAGTGCACAGTGGTGGCACGAGTTATGGTTGTTTAACTTACCATAACTGGTGAATTTCAGGGGGTTTTCGGTTTTACTTGGAACCATAACTTCCATTTAACAAAGTTTTTTTACTGAATTTCATAGGTTTTTAGTAGCGCAACTTAACCATAACGTACCTTTAACAAAGTTTTTTTACTGAATTTCATAGGTTTTCAGTAGCACAACTTAACCATAACGTCCCTTTAACAAAGTTTTTTTACTGAATTTCATAGGTTATTAGTAGCACAACTTAACAATAATATCTCTGACTTTATGTACATGTAACATGGAACATACTGAACCCCCTCTACTGAATTTGATGTCCACGAACTCTTCTAATGTCCGCGGGCATATGCGGACAACAGCACCACTACCCAAAAAGTCTGGGGGTATGTTTAATTGTTATATCATAACATATGAACATTTTACAAATTCACAAACCAGCACACATACACATTATATGTAGTAATAAATAAGAAGTGTAACCCATACATATAACACATTAACCATTCATTTAAATACAATATGTTCTAAAATGGAATATACCAAAAGAAGAAAGATAGTCTTCCAACATGATTACCTCACAGAAACTCCACAACTAAGAGCAACAGCAGATCTACAGACCAGTAAGAACACACCTTACCAGAAGCTAGTAAGTGTACTGCATTTTACTCATATATTTGTAAACTTTCTGTATTAGATACAAAAATAGTGATATAATTTTCTTTTTCTCACAGAAATGTCTAGTTCTCTAAAGTGGCTAGAGGAGCATTTCCCACGTGAGGAAATGTCTGAAGATAGTGAACCTAATGGTAGACACTTTACTATATAAACCAATTAATAAATATTATTTTATATGCATTTAACATACTTTTTTTTTTTGTACAGACCATACAAAAATTGAAAATAGTAAAGAAAAAGAAGTATTGGATAAGAGTCTCCAGCACATGGAAGAAAAAATGGACCTACTCATGGCAAATTTCAACAATTTAAAAAACTTTGTGGAGGATCACTTGAAACAAAAAACTAGATACCATTGTCCCACATGTACCTGTCCCCCCTCACCATATCCCAGTCAATTATCCCCAAACCCTCTCCATGAACCAAAACATTTTGATGAGACTTCCATCCCTTCTTCACCTCATATAAATCCTATTAAAACACCCAGTTCTCCTGTTTTTGTTTCAGTTTCTGCCTCACCTTCTCGGTCATAAATTTAACATCCATATAAAATAAAGTAAAATTATTATATTGTGTCCTAATTCATTTCTTTTTTTAAAAAGCAGTTCAGGTGTCCGCAGACAGCGGGGGTGTCCGGAATGTCCGTAAAGAAACAAAAATGGGGCGTCCTAAGGACACTATATCTGTCCATACTGTTTGCATGCAAGTTGAAACTGTTCTAAGAACACACCTGGTGTTCGGGATGTCCGCAATCAAACTACCACATGCGGTGTCCTGAAATGTTCGTAAATAAACAAAATGGGGGTATCCTGATGACGCTATACCTGTCCGTATTGTTCGCAGGTGAGTTGAATCTGTTCTAGGAACACAAGCGGTGTCCTGAAATGTTCGTAACTAACCGAAATGGGTGTGTCCTGAGGACGCTGTGCCTGTCCGTATTGTTCAGAGGCAAACTAAACTGCCTTAAGAACAAACTCTGTGTTCTGAAATGTTCGTAAATAAACAAAATGGAGGTGTCCTGAGGATGCTAGACCTGTCCTTATTCTTCGCAGGCGAGTTGAAACTGTTCTAAGAACACAGGCAGTATCCTGAAATGTTCGTAAATAAACAAAATGGGGGTGTCCTGAGGATGCTATACATGTCCGTATTGTTCGGAGGCAATCTGAAACTGTCCTAAGAACACACACAGTGTCCTAAAATATTTGTAAATAAACAAAATGGGGGTGTCCTGAGGACACTAGACCTGTTCGTACTGTTCGTAAGCATGTTGAAACTGTTCTAAGAACACATGAAGTGTCCCGGAATGTTCGCAAATAAACAAAATGGGGGTGTCCCGAGGATTCTATGCCTGTCCGTATTGTTCGCAAGCGAGTTGAAACTGTTCTAAGAACAAACGCCTGTTCGTAACTGTTCGTTTCACTTTTGACGCACTTTTAATTAGTTTCAGGACTCAAACAGTGTCTGTAGAACACCAACGCGCATGCACAAAACAGTTTCAGTGCATTTGATGTCCTGCGGACACCCGCTCCCTTCGCAGACATGTTTGCGAAGCTATCATATGACCGCACCCACACTGAGCGTGTGTTCTGACTGCGAACACTGTTCGTGTCCCCAGACAATTTAAAACTACCTTTTCAAGCAATCCACAATATTTTCAATAATAACTCACCATAGCACAAGTCCCACATAGTAATCCTGAGTTTCTACATACTTTTTGGGACTTTTTGAACCTTTTTTTGGTGTTCGATCTGTCCGCGGACAGCGCGCATGTCCACGCACCGCACACAAGCACACCTAGAAAAGGCCACACCCTAGAGCTCATTCTCATTGTGTTTCTGGCTATCTTACAGAACACAGTGCATTTTGCTGCCAACTTTCCAGATTTTCATCTGAAACCTGATGGCATCCATGGCTGCAGTACTGCCACCTGGTGCTACATCTGCCTCAGCACCACCCCCACCCCCTCCACCACCACCACCTCCCCAAGGGCCTGAAGAGGGGAACAGGAGTGAGGATGCAGAGGAGGATGAAGAGGATGACGAGAATGAGGTAGAGGAAGTCCCTACTACCAGCACTCGTCGTGAGTCTTGGGTGTGGCGGTTATTTACCATTCATGGTAATGTACCTCAGGCGCGTGCGAACCGAGTCACCTGCAACGAGTGCACAATGGTACTCAATCGCGCGAGGCCTGGTTCATACAGCTATGGGACAACTACCATGAAGCGACATCTAAAGTCATTCCACACTGGGGCCATTCACAAGGTTGTACCTTGCGAGGAGCGTAGTAGGTTGACTTCCTCTACTACATCCTCCATTTCCAATCCTGTCACCACAAAGAACATTCCTGTGGGACAGCGTATTCCTCAAACTGCCTCACAGGCCATATGCAATACTGATGACCCTTACCTTTCGAGGGTCACAGTTGTGTGTATGTACTGCGACGCAGTACTCTGCAGGGGGAGAGACTTCAAAGTGCTTTTGAGGCTCTGGTCTCAGAGCACGAGAAGATCTGCTCACTACCCAAGTAGGACCCACTCTACGTCTTCCTCTCTCCACCGGCCCTTTCTTATCCCCGTGGTTGGTGTCCCCCCTTACCCTCCTCTTAGCAAAAATGTTCCACCACAGAGTCCTTCAAAATCTCATAAAAACAGGAGAGAAATCAGGCACAACCCTTAAAACCTATTGTAGGAAATTAATCTTAGAAGCTTTGATAGACAGTGCAATCCTTCTCAAAAGAAATGTATTTATTTTAGTGTTAAACAAAATGAAACCACTAACAAAACTAATGACTAAATTACAAAAAAGACTTCTCAATAAACAAAATGTCAACAAAAATACATTCTTAAATATCTGTGGAGGTGAGTGGAGTCACACTACAAGCTCAGAACCATATTTTAGTGAAGAAGCATACAAACAAAAGCAAACAAATACAATTTCCATACATAGCCATAACGTCCTTTTAACAAAGTTTCTTTACTGAATTTCATAGGTTTTTAGCAGCACAACTTAACAATAATAGCTCTGACTTTATGTACATGGAACATGGAACATACTGAACCCCCTCTACTGAATTTGATGTCCGCGAACTATTCTAATGTCCGCGGACATATGCGGACAACAGCACCACTACCCAAAAAGTCTGGGGGGTATGTTTAATTATTATATCATAACATATGAACATTTTACAGATTCACAAACCAGCACACATACAGATTATATGTAGTAATAAATAAGAAGTGTAACCGATATATATAACACATTAACCATTCATTTAAATACAATATGTTCTAAAATGGAATATACCAAAAGAAGAAAGATAGTCTTCCAACATGATTACCTCACAGAAACTCCACAACTAAGAGCAACAGCAGATCTACAAACCAGTAATAAACCACCTTACCAGAAGCTAGTAAGTGTACTGCATTTTACTCATATATCTGTAAACTTTCTGTATTAGTTACAAAAAAAGTGATATTATGTGTTTTTCCTCACAGAAATGTCTAGTACCCTGGAGTGGCTAGAGGAGCATTTCCCACGTGAGCAAAAATGTCTGAAGATAGTGAACCTAATGGTAGACACTTTACTATATAAACCAATTAATAAATATTATTTTACATACATTTAACATATACATTTTCTTTGTACAGACCATACAAAAATTGAAAATAGTAAAGAAAAAGAAGTATTGGATAAGACTCTCCAGCACATGGAAGAAAAAATGGACCTACTCATGGCAAATTTCAACAATTTAAAAAACTTTGTGGAGGATCACTTGAAACAAAAAACTAGATACCATTGTCCCACATGTACCTGTCCCCCCTCACCATATCCCAGTCAATTATCCCCAAACCCTCTCCATGAACCAAAACGTTTTGATGAGACTTCCATCCCTTCTTCACCTCATATAAATCCTATTAAAACACCCAGTTCTCCTGTTTTTGTTTCAGTTTCTGCCTCACCTTCTCGGTCATAAATTTAACATCCATATAAAATAAAGTAAAATTATTATATTGTGTCCTAATTCATTTCTTGTCTTTTTTTAAAAAGCAGTTCAGGTGTCCACAGACAGCGCGGGTGTCCGGAATGTCCGTAAAGAAACAAAAATGGGGCGGCCTAAGGACACTATATCTGTCCATACTGTTTGCATGCAAGTTGAAACTGCTCTAAGAACACACCTGGTGTTCGGGATGTCCGCAATCAAACTACCACATGCGGTGTCCTGAAATGTTTGTAAATAAACAAAATGGGGGTGTCCTGATAATGCTATACCTGTCCGTATTGTTCGCAGTTGAGTTGAAACAGTTCTAGGAACACACACGGTGTCCTGAAATGTTTGTAAATAACTGAGATGGGTGTGTCCTGAGGACGCTATGCCTCTCTGTATTGTTCAGAGGCAAACTGAAACTGTCCTAAGAACAAAGTCTGTGTCCTGAAATGTTCGTAAATAAAGAAAATGGGGATGTCCTCAGGACGCTCTACATGTCTGTATTGTTCGGAGGCAAGCTGAAACTGTCCTAAGAACACACACAGTGTCCTAAAATATTCGTAAATAAACAAAATGGGGGTGTCCTGAGGACACTAGACCTGTTTGTACTGTTCGTAAGCATGTTGAAACTGTTCTAAGAACACATCAAGGTTCCCGGGATGTTCGCAAATAAACAAAATGGGGGTGTCCTGAGGATTCTATGCCTGTCCGTATTGTTCGCAAGCGAGATGAAACTGTTCTAAGAACAAACGCCTGTTCGTAACTATTCGTTTCACTTGTGACACACTTTTAATTAGTTTCAGGACTCGAACAGTGTCCGTAGAACACCAACGCGCATGCGCAAAACAGTTTCAGTGCATTTGATGTCCTGCGGACACCTGCTCCCTTTTCAAGCAATCCACAATATTATTCAATAATAACTCACCATAGCACAAGTCCCACATAGTAATCCTGAGTTTCTACATACTTTTTGGAACTTTGTGAACCTTTTTTTGGTGTTCGATCTGTCCGCGGACAGCGCGCATATCCACGAACCGCGCACAAGCACACCTAGAAAAGGCCACACCCTAGAGCTCATTCTCATTTTGTTTCTGGCTATCTTACAGAACACAGTGCATTTTGCTGCCAACTTTCCAGATTTTCATCTGAAACCTGATGGCATCCATGGCTGCAGTACTGCCACCTGGTGTTACATCTGCCTCAGCACCACCCCACCACCAGCACCTCCCCAAGGGCCTGAAGAGGGGAACAGGAGTGAGGATGCAGAGGAGGATGAAGAGGATGACAAGAATGAGGTAGAGGAAGTCCCTACTACCAGCACTCGTCGTGAGTCTTGGGTGTGCGGTTATTTACCATTCATGGTAATGTACCTAAGGCGCTTGCAAACCGAGTCACCTGCAACGAGTGCAAAATGGTACTCAGTCGCGGGAGGCATGGTTCATACAGCTTTTGGACAACTACCATGAAGCCACACCTAAAGCCATTCCACACTGGGACCATTCACAAGGTTGTACCTTGCAAGGAGCATAGTAGGTTGACTTCCTCTACTACATCCTCCGTTTCTGATCCTGTCACCACAAAGAACACTCCTGTGGGACAGCGTATTCCTCAAACTGCCTCACAGGCCATACGCAATACTGATGACCCTTACCTTTCGAGGATCACAGTTGTGTGTATGTACTGCGACGCAGTACTCTGCAGGGGGAGAGACTTCAAAGTGCTTTTGAGGCTCTGGTCTCAGAGCAGGAGAAGATCTGCTCACTACCCAAGTAGGACACACTCTACATCTTCCTCTCTCCACCCGCCCTTTCTTATACCCGTGGTTGGTGTCCCCCCCTTACCCTCCTTTTCCCTCCTCTCCTAGTGTGTCATGTATAAAAAAAACAAAAAAAATATAAAACAACAAAAATCAACAAAAAAAGGCTCTTTTCAGAGCCACCTTTCACAGTTTAAAAATAGAAGTGAAATAAATGAAGCAGGGCCCTGCGTATTTTCTAGAAGTCTGCGGACTAAAATGTTGGGATGCTGCCCTATCATAACCATTGCAGTTTTGTCTGGGAGGAAGTGGTGGCTCTGAAAAGAGCCTTTTAGTGGTGTTTGTTTGTGTTTGAAAAATTTGAAATGCTCAACACCTACTACAAAATGGATGCTGTAATTCCAAAAAAGGTTGCAATGCATTTTGTAAATTTCTCAGAAAAATCTGATTGCCAGCATAAGTAAGATGGACTCCATCTCTGCGAAAAATGTATGTGCTACGAAACATACTATTTTCATTGTGAAAAGAGGGCATGCCAAAATCTCTTAGAAAGGCACAAACAGCCTTATTGACATTGTGCCTTGCTTTCTCCATTTGTGGACCAAATGAAGAAGAATGAAGCCACATTTGTCTCTGCGCAATCCGTGAACAAATTACTTGAGAATTTGGAAACATGTCCATGACCTTCCCAAGTCCTTCTTTCATTGCAAATTGCAAAGAAATTCCAGACACATGTCCTAAACTGTTCCCTCCACAATGAATTACAATTATGTGTGGATGTTGCTCTGTCTCCAAAGTAGCACAGAGAGGTAGCAAGTCCAACCACTTCATTCCACATACTCCTTGCCAGTGCACTTCCACAGGTGGGAATCCAAGATCTACAGCTACTCCACAGCTTTCTGCATGCACCTTCAACCAATGTATCCACAAGTCTCCCAAACTCCAAACAATCTGTTTTCTGAAACACACAGCCATAGCTATCTGTTCTTCTCTCAGCAAAAAGAGTATCTGGGAAACTCTCTCCTGGCACAACACACCCACTAAACTTTACTGACCAATCCCTTGCTCTGCTCATTCTCATTTGCATGCCTCCCCACCCCAATCCAGCAATCACATCCAAGACCTCTACATCTAACTGCATCATCATAGATCAGCTCTTCAAATGTACTGTTAATCTCTCTGAGTACAAGTGTCATATCATTGGAAAGCACCTTCTACAAGAAATACTGTACAAGTCTTCAAGATTTCTACTTGCAGCTGCATGCATATCCATATGCATGAACACAAACTACAGGTATGCATATTTTCTGTATAGTGCATGTACAATTCTTATAGATTCATATAAACAGATTAACTGACTTTTAGCTTGTATAACCTATAAAATGAATTTACTGTCATTTTTTCCATCTCCTATAATCAACTGTCACTTCCAAACCTATCTGCTATTTAATTTCTTTTTACACACACATTTGCAAAGCATGTTGAACTAACATATGTAAAGTACAATATAAAGAGTTAACATACTCAAACAAAATTGCATGCCCACAGTATGTTCAAATATCAAACAACAATACTTGTACAAAAACATAAAAATCAATGTCTAAATTAAAATCAGTGCTATATACAAACAAAATTACTAATTTGTTTCCTTTACAATTGCAATGAAGACCACTCTCCTGAAAAGAAGCAGCCGAATTTGAAGTACAAAGAACAACTAAGAAGAAACCTGCTCATTCCAGAAAAAAAGTAAGTTAAATCCCACCATAATATTTGTACTATTACTCAAACACACTGTAAGGTTAATTCATGCTATTTCTGCGCCTAAAAATAGAGATTGTGCACCATTCTGTCCACAAATCCCCATTTCTTAAACAGAGATTTACAGGCAGAATGGTGCACAAATTCATATTTTTCGGGGCACAAATGACCCAACTCAGCCCCTAGAATTTTGATGTTATAGAACAAACAAGTGTTTTAATTGTATACCATTAGATTTACTATTTGTACTTCTCCACACCACTAGCTTACTTGCTACTGTCATCTGAACCCCAGTTTAGTAGCACATAATTTCAAGAATACCCATCCCAACTAGTTGCAGTTGCCCAATGCACAATCACACACCATCACACACATCTTTATCATCATACTCAGACACTCATGCACACATACATTGCAGAACGCCCCAACCCATACCTTCTTCATTTTTTTCAACAGACCCTAAAGAATGCCCTCCAATCAAGTCCGTAGAAAGCAATGCTGAAGCAGAGTAAATGAAAATAGAAGTGTCCAAAATAAGCTTCCATCTCTAGCAGAATTTGTAAAAAAAAGTTCAAACAAAACAGCTAATACAGTAATTTAGCGAAACAAAACAAGCTTCAAGTACAGAAACTTTGCCTCCTCTATCAAAATGTAAAACGAACCAGAAAACAATTAACAAAAATTCAGCTACCACTACAGATAAACCTGTTCATATAAATGTTGATATAGTGCCAAGTAAGCATACCAAAAAAAGTATTTTAGCAAAAATGTTCCGTCATAGAGTCCTTCAAAATATTATAAAAACAGGAGAGAAATCAGGCACAACCCTTAAAACCTATCGTAGGAAATTAATCTTAGAAGCTTTGATAGACAGTGCAATCCCTCTTAAAAGAAAGTTATTTATTTTAGTGTTAAACAAAATGAAACCACTAACAAAACTAATGACTAAATTACAAAAAGACTTCTCAATAAACGAAATGTCAACAGAAATAACTTCTTAAATATCTGTGGAGGTGAGTGGAGTCACACTACAAGCACAGAAACATATTTTAATGAAGAAGCATACACACAAAAACAAACAAATACAATTGCCATACATAGCAGTGGACGAGGTTATGAAAAAGTTAATAATACCTTAATGGACCAAGAAATACTGCTTACAAAAATATCCCTAGAAAACTTAGAATTACCTCTCCATTCAACTGAATCACAACGTCTAGTATACAAATGGCCATGCACGTAAATGTGTAACATTCCCAAAAAATCTTTCAAGTCTTTACGCCAATTCCTCAATCAATATGTGAAAGGCAAAGGCAAAATCAAAATTAAACTACTGGAAAATATGGATACCTGTCCAGTGCGCAAGTACACAGGACTACAAGGACATTCATTGGCCTGCATTTCAGGACCTACTTGCAAAACCACCTTCCATTATATCAAAATGATATCAACACATCATTCAACTATAAGAAATCTAGTCTATAAACTGTACTATGCTAAAAGTCCTGCTTTAGCACTAGCCAATTTAAATAACATTCTTCTACATGGTACAGCAAAAGACCTACTTGAAGAAATCGACTATATACAGAAAAAATATTTTGGAAGTGAAAGCCACTTACAGAATGAAGTAGCTTTAAAACAAATTAGCAACAATTCTATGCATGGTAACCATAATTCAAACAGTGCACCCCTTTCAAACAATAATACACCTTCAACCAAAAACAGCAAAATTACCTCCCTCTGAATTAGTGAAAGGTATTCGTGGAAAAGTAGTGTATTTACCATTAGATCTAAAACAAAATGTGCACACTCTAGGAGTGCAAAGTCCAATGGAGCAATCTTTAATTATCTTAGTAAATGGTGTACCTACAAAAGACACAAAAATTTGGCAACAACTGGTAGATTTACATAAAGTTAGACAAGCATTGCAATATCTAAAAGACAATAATGAATACTACAAAGAAATTAATATTGAAGAAAATTTGAAGGATACCACTGAAATACTACAAGAGTCACATGAAGCTGGTCAATTTGAGCTCCTAGATCCTGCTACAGTATCCAGTACTTTAGACCATTATACAATTCATCCATTGCACTCTAATGACCCCGTGAAGATGCACTAGAAACGTACCAAATGCGACACACAAAAGGATCACCAATCAGCATATGGGAAAAAAGTATAGAAGCACGTGCTTTTCCTCTACTCTTTCCTACTGGCAAAGGAGGAAGGTACGATGATAGAACTATTCAAATAACAGCATCAGAATACCGATCGTTACGGATGTAGTCTTAAGATCTCAGATTTAGACAAAATGTGGAATACATATTCCACCTACTCTTTGAAAGTGAACTAGCAACTTTATGTTACGGAGTTGCACACACATTAGAATCAGGATCCCACTTTCAAAATATGTCAGCTACACAATTATTACAAAAAGTGCAACAAAAAGATGAGGTTTTACAATCAAATATTACAAATCTATTAGCAAACATGTGTGGTACTAAAGAGTACTGGTTTCGGAGATGTACGTTGTATGATAAGAAACCTTGTCCCACCCACTTGGTTTGTTACATTAAGTCGTGCAGAATATGCATGGGAAGATTTACATGATTTCCTACGCATATCAAAAAAAAAAAAACACACATAGATATACTAACACCTGGAGAACTTTGTTCTCTAGATCCTGTTAATCTTTCAAGATATTTTCACCATCACTTCATTGCTATGCTACACTTTATTTGTAATAAAACTGTTCCTTCCCTCGGAGAAGTGCAACACTTCTTTTGGAGAAAAGAATACCAAGCCAGAGGAGCACCACATATCCACATGCTTTTATGGATTAAAGATGCTCCTAAATTTGGTCAAGGCAATGACGCCACTGTTTTACAGTTTATTGAAAAATATGTCACTTGTGAAATTCCATCAGAAGCAACAAATACTGATCTTCATGCTCAAATTTTACAATTTCAAAGACACAAATGTGGCAAATATTGTCGTCGCAAATACAAAAACAAAGGGAAATACTACACCAAATGCCGCTTTGGTGTCCCTAGACCGGTTACAAAAACAGGTCAAGTGAACAACTTCATGTCTTCAGTTAGACATAGTGTTAAAGATAAATCACCTAAAAATCCATATTACATAAAAAGAACAGAAGAAGAAAAATATATCAATGATTACAATACAATCGTTGCCCACTTATGGAATGCAAACATAGATGTGCAGTACATTGCAGACAATTCCATTGCAGTTGTACGATATGTTACAGCATACTTAACCAAAGCAGAAAAAACAGAGCTCCAAGACCTCTGGAATGACCTGTCATCAGACAAAACACTGTCTCAGAAATTATACAGCTTGGGAATAAAAATGCTCTCCCATAGAGAATGTGGCTCCTATGAAGCAGCAGATTGTTTAACTGGTACTGCTTTGTATGGAAAATCTGAAAATATAGTATGGCTAAGTCTTGGTCCTGCTAAATCTGGAAAAAGAGTTCTAAAATCATACGAAGATATAGAAACAATAGCCAAACATGATCCCAACAGCCAAGACATTTTAAAAAACAATTTACTGGACACAAACTACCCAAACAGAAGTACCACTTTGGAAACCATGTGTCTATACCACATAGCCCAAAACTTCACATACAAAAATAATATAAAACCTGATGAAAAAAAAGGTAAATACAGAGTGTCAAATTGTGAAGGCAGCTTAGTAAAACTCACCAAACCAAATTTAATTAATCATATCAAATTGTCATTAAAGACTCCTCAACATAAAGAACTATATTACATGTCCCTGCTACAACTCTTTAATCCATGGAGAAAAGAAGAAGAAATACTAGATAACTATGACTCCTATGAAGACGCTTTCAAAGCAAATTAAAGCACTATAACCGATGTAAACTTTACACAGTACAAAACAATGTTGCACAATGAACAGCAACACGAAGAAGAACACCAGGCCCAACTAGATAAGGACACTCCTGACAGTAGTCAATCTTCTGTAACAGGAAGCCAAGAACCACTGGGAGAGCCACTACTAACAAATGAGGCAGAATTAGCTATGACGGAAGTAGAAAACACCATGAGTCCGTATGAAGATAAAGAAGATTTAACTATACTACAATCAAAACTAAACAATGAGCAACGTAGCATTTTTGAAGAAGTAACAAAAGAAATTGCACATGGTGTACAACATGAAAACAAAGAATGCACCTGCCAAATTACAAACCTATGGTACTGTACGTCAGTGGTAAAGCTGGTTCTGGCAAAACATTCTTAATCAAAATAATCAAAATCATCAGTAAATTCCTTCAACAATTGACAAACAACAAACTGTCAGCTGTTGTCACTGCCCCACAAGTTTAGCTGCCTACAACATAGGCGGTGTCACTTTACACCGATTACTACTCCTGCCAGTAGAACACCAAAACAAATTAGACTATTACAAAATTTCTACAGAAGCTGCAATAGAACTACGCAGAGTATTAAAACAAATGAGAATGCTACTAATAGATGAAGTGAGCATGGTCTCCAACCTAATGTTGGCTTTGATTCACCTCAGATTACAAGAAGTACTCAAAACAAACTGGAGGAAAACGCATGATTGTTTTCGGAGATCTTCTTCAATTGACACCAGTGAAAGGTGAGCCTATTTTTAAAACCTTAGGACACAAACTCTGCCATAAAACTGTTGCCAGCATTGGAAATGTCAACCTTTGGCAACATTTCCAATACAGATAATTAACAGAAAACATGCGGCAATCTGCAGATCTCACTTATGCCAACATCTTAAAAAGTATTAGAGTTGGTATATTATCTCAAGAAGCACAAGCAATATTGAAAACCCGGCACATTCATGCACTTTATGGTGATAATGCATGTGCTACGTTATATGTCAATTGTATGGCCTTAATACCAACTCTTGCAAGCTGTTTCAAATTCAATGAAACAATGTTAAAAAAAGAAATGCAACCAATAATCGAAATTAGTGCCACAGACAAACTAGACATACATGGTATGACACTACCCATGTGTGAACAAGCCACAACGGGACTAAATAGTTTAGAATATTCAGGGGTCGATTCATGGAATTAATGTGTGCCGAAAATTCCCGCGCAGAGGTGCCAAACGTGCGAATCGCAGTAAAAGTGCGAAAATCGCAGTGCAAGTGCAAAAATCGCAGGGAAACCAGCGCACATCGATTCATGGAAGTCTGTGCGCGAGAAAAACATTGGATGTGCGCTAAAAATGTGCGCCGCGCACGCCGGCGCATAGGTCATCCAACAGCGTGCGCCACGGCCACTGCGAAATCGCACATAGCGCGGCGCACATCACAAAAGTAGGCGGAACACGGGGCGTATCACTCGGAATGGGGAACAATGCGTGAAAATATGGGCGTCACGGGGGAAGTACAGGAGGCAAGTGCGCGGAACGCCCACACGCTCGCCTACAACCCGTATTCATGGAATCGAATAGGGCAAACCAGTGCACGGTCAAAGACGCGCACAGGGCCAAACAAGTACGCCACAAGAAAGCAGGCGATAGCGCCCCTGTGCCTGAAAAAAATGTGCGCCTACCAAAAGCACCCATATACAGCCATGATGAATGGTCCATACAGTGGCCCTCTAGGACAAATGAGGTGCAAAGGGGTACCAACAAACACGGACACCCGCTGTGTGAAAAATAGCGTGTGCGTGTGTTCCTGGGTGCGTGGGAAGTTCCACACGCGATTGGCCTGGGTACGTGTACTTCGGGGTGCGCGGGAAGTTCCACATGCGATTAGCCTGGGTACGTGTACTACGGGGTGCGCGGGAAGTTCCACACGCGATTAGCCTGGGTACGTGTGTTTCGGGGTGCGCGGGAAGTTCCACACGCGATTAGCCTGGGTACGTGTACTACAGGGTGCGCGGGAAGTTCCACACGCGATTGGCCTGGGTACGTGTATTCCGAGGTGTGCGGGAAGATTCACATGCGATTTCAGCAGGGTACGTGTATTTCAGTGGTGCCGGGAAATGCTACACGTGATTTGGCCGTGTGGGTCCTAACAGGTGTTCCCTCTACACCCTCCACGGCCCCTGCAGGCAGCCCACACGACAGGGGAATACCCTGCAACCCTGCTCATGTCCCACAGGCAACCCATCCACCATGGCCATGCCCACCAGCCAACCCACATGTCACCTTGCACCACTGATCACCAACACATGTCTCCCAGCACCCCCACCCCCCAGCCACCAGGGGCACCCTCCACCAGGCCCCCACTCATGTCTACCATCACCCCCACCCCCCGGCAGTGCAGGGGCACCCTCCACCAGGCCCCCACTCATGTCCAACTCATGTCTCCCTGCACCCCCACCCCCCAGCCACCAGGGGCACCCTCCACCAGGCCCCCACTCATGTCTCCCACCACCCCCACCCCCCAGCAGTGCAGGGGCACCCTCCACCAGGCCCCCACTCATGTCTCCCACCACCCCCACCCCTCAGCATCCAGGGGCAGCCTCCACCAGGCACTCACTCATGTCTCCCACCACCCCCACCCCCCAGCCACCAGGGGCACCCTCCACCAGGCCCCCACTCATGTCTACCATCACCGCTACCCCCCAGCCACCAGGGGCAGCCTCCACCAGGCCCCCACACATGTCTCCCATCACCCCCACCCCCCAGCAGGGCAGGGGCAGCCTCCACCAGGCCCCCACTCATGTCTCCCACCACCCCCACCCCCCAGCAGTGCAGGGGCAGCCTCCACCAGGCCCCAACCATGTCTCCCACCACCCCCACCCCCCAGCCACCGGGGCAGCCTCCACCAGGCCCCCACTCATGTCTCCCACCACCCCCACTGCCCAGCAGTGCAGGGGCACCCTCCACCAGGACCCCACTCATGTCTCCCATCACCCCCACCCCCCGGCAGTACAGGGGCAGCCTCCACCAGGCCCCAACTCATGTCTCCCACCACCCCCACCCCCCAGCCACCAGGGGCACCCTCCACCAGGCCCCCACTCATGTTTCCCACCACCCCCACCCCCCAGCCACCAGGGGCACCCTCCACCAGGCCCCCACCCATGTCCAACTCATGTCTCCCTGCACCCCCACCCCCCAGCCACCAGGGGCACCCTCCACCAGGCCCCCACTCATGTCTCCCACCACCCCAACCCCCGAGCAGTGCAGGGGCAGCCTCCACCAGGCCCCCAACAATGTCTCCCACCACCCCCACCGCCCAGCCACCAGGGGCAGCCTCCACCAGGCCCCCACTCATGTCTCCCACCACCCCCACCCCCCAGCAGTGCAGGGGCACCCTCACCAGGACCCAACTCATGTCTCCCATCACCCCCACCCCCCAGCAGTGCAGGGGCAGCCTCCACCAAGCCCCCACTCATGTCTCCCACCACCCCCACCCCCCAGCCACCAGGGGCACCCTCCACCAGGCCCTCACTCATGTCTCCCATCACCCCCACCCCCCAGCAGTGCAGGGGCAGCCTCCACCAGGCCCCCACTCATGTCTCCCACCACCCCCACCCCCCTGCCACCAGGAGCACCCTCCACCAGGCCCCCACTCATGTCTCCCACCACCCCCACCCCCCAGCAGTGCAGGGGCACCCTCAACCAGGACCCAACTCCTGTCTCCCATCCCCCCCACCCCCCAGCAGTGCAGGGGCACCCTCCACCAGGCCCCCACTCATGTCTCCCATCACCCCCACCCCCCAGCATCCAGGGGCAGCCTCCACCAGGCCCCCACTCATGTCTCCCTGCACCCCTACCCCCCAGCCACCAGGGGCAGCCTCCAACAGGCCCCCACTCATGTCTCCCATCACCCCCACCCCCCAGCATCCAGGGGCAGCCTCCACCAGGCCCCCACTCATGTCTCCCTGCACCCCCACCCCCCTGCCACCAGGGGCAGCCTCCACCAGGCCCCCACTCATGTCTCCCATCACCCCCACCCCCAGCATCCAGGGGCAGCCTCCACCAGGCCCCCACTCATGTCTCCCTGCACCCCCACCCCCCAGCCACCAGGGGCACCCTCCACTAGGCCCCCACTCATGTCCAACTCATGTCTCCCTGCACCCCCAGCTCCCAGCCACCAGGGGCACCCTCCACCAGGCCCCCACTCATGTCTCCCACCACCCCCACCCCCCAGCCATGCGATTTGCCTGGGTACGTGTATTCCTGTGGTGCGCGGGTAGTCTCCCATGCGATACCATCAGGGTACGTGTATTATGGGTCCGCGTGAACTTCCACACGCGATACCAGCGGGCTACGTGTTATACGGGGTTTGCGGGAAGTTCCACACGCGATTGCCCTGGGTACGTGTATTTCGGGGTGCGCGTGAACTTCCACACGCGACTGGGCCTGTGAGAGTGGGGTACGTGTATTCCAGGGGTGGGCGTGAATATTCACTCGCGACTGGGCCTGGGAGAGCGTGCTACGTGTATTCCTGGGGTGGGCGGGAAGATTCACAAGTTTGCCTACGACGCTCCGAAAAATGAACGGTCCAATCCTGAAATACGTACGCCAGCATGAAGCAGGCGTACGTCGACCCGCGCAGCATAAAAGTGTGCGCAAACAACAAACAAGCTCTGACGCTAGGATGAATATACCGTTCCTAGCAGCAGTGGCCGTGGGTTACCAAAGGAAGAGGAGGAGGATAGTGAGGGCCCGAATTTTCACTCCCAGAACCAGCCTTTTTGGGATGCCTGATGACCAGGTGTATGGGAGGTACAGGTTTCCACCACACATAATACTGGACCTGGTCAGTGAGTGGGAGGATGACCTCACATCACCCACCCTGTGCTCCCAAGCACTCAGCCCCCTGGAGAAGGTCCTCAATGTACTGCACTTCTTGGCCACAGGATCATTTCAGCGGACAAGTGCCATAGTGCGTGGGGTGTCACAGGCCACGCAGTCACGCTGCCTACACCAGGTCTTGAACATCATCACTGCACGCCCATCAGTCCGTAGGCACATATACCTGCCCAGGACACCTGCAGAAAGGCAGGCTGCCGCCCTCGATTTCTACGGTGTGGCACAATTCCCAAAAGTGCTAGTTGCCATTGACTGCACCCATGTGGCCCTACGTCCCCCCAGGGCATCTGAGCACATCTATAGGAACCGCAAGCACTGGCATTCCATCAACGTGCAGGTAGTATGTAATGCCAAGGGAATCATCACCTCAGTATATGCCAACTATCCATTGTCCACCCACGACAGCTTCATTTACCGAATGTCTACCCTAAGCCGGGACCTAGAAGCTGGGCGGCCTGGCGATACATGGCTGCTTGGTGAGTATGAATGCCACTGCACATGCATGCATGTCAGATGCAGAGTTATGTCACTACCCCACTAATGATACCCATCACCTCCTCACCAGGGGACAGTGCCTACCCTCTGAGCACCCACATGATGATGCCAATTCGGAACCCCATCACGCCTCCAGAGGTAAGATACAACACAGCCCATATTGCAACCCGGGGCATAGTGGAGCGCACATTCGGAGTGCTCAAGTCACGCTTTCGCTCCCTTGACCGTTCTGGCGGGCAGCTGTTATATGCGCCCCCAGTAGTGTGCAGAATCATGGTGGCAGCATGTGTCCTGCACAATGTTGCAACACGCCGGGGCCTGGCTGTGGACATGGTGGTGCCCCCACATCCCCAACCACATGCACGCCCGCTGCACATGGGAGGGGAGAGGGCACGGGGTGAGGCAGCCCGTACGCAGCTGGTGGCTAATTACTTCACATAGAAATCACACCCCTGTGGAGTGCACACAGCCCTGGCACATACCATCTGATAAGCAATGTTGACTCGACCTGACAATTATGACGAACAAAGGGACAGTCAACTGTCAGAACCATAGCAGCCTGAGATTGTTCATGTGGAAGTGTCACAATGTGTGCATCCCTACCTACACAAACACCACCAATGCAGTGTCACAAAAAGACACACTTCCATGCTGCAGAAATGAATACCCACTTGCAAAATACTACATGAAAACAGTGCCATGTCACCCAACCCCTCCCCGGCACGGCCACATAACACACCATGGCATGTCATGCAATGTGAGAGCAAACAAATTAATCCCCACAACATGCCCCAAGTGTCACCAGCTACAGTGTCCCTAATGGAAACATGGCCACACATGAAATGCTCACAGTAATGCAGGACCTACAACACACATTACCAAATACTTACCAAGAATACCAATCACCTACACAACCTCCAACCTACCTTAAACATGACATTACAGACTTAAACATTTGCTAGCATCACTACCTGATGATGCCAGCACTCCGAACACTTCCAAGTATACAGTGTTAGCGCCACGCAAGAGTGTAGGTGCACTGCTTACAACATGGACTCCAGTTCCAAGGTCGACCGCCTTGTGAAGACATGAGAAATGGACCTGCAAATTAGGAGGATGAGATGGATGCAGAGGCACATATCAATACACCATGCAGTGTACAATACAACAACAATATGCACTATGAATGTATACACAGTATTGACTACAGACTGCCCACACATCGAATGGGAGTCCAATGTCACCATGTACGTCAATGTCACTTGGGCACACCCTTTGCAAGCCCATGGAAACGGGAAGCAGGAGGGGTGTGTGTCACAAAAACCCAAGCATCTGAACCCAATTCATGACAAACCTACATGTGCCCAGCCACAATGCAGCGTATGCCCACGGGAGCCACACAAGGCAACACACTGTCCCAAAAAAATAAAATAAATAAATAAATAAATAAAAATGGCCATTAATGGGCCCGGGGGGTGTGGGGGAGGCCACCCAGGAGGTCCGAGGACAGGGTGCACACCAAAACCCACCTGTGTGGATCTTGCGAAAAAAAACACCTCCATGGGCTCATGGCCTACACAGCTACCCTATTGTGGGAGAATCACTGCTGTCGCTCTCCTCACCCTCTGCAGCTGCATCAGGAGGTGGTGGCACTATGGGAGGCAGCCCACGCAAAGCCCTAGTCTGTTCCTCCATGGCTGCAAGCATGCGGGTGTGGTAGGTCTCGTTCTGGAGGATAATTGTGCGGAGGTCCCCATGCAACAACTCACGGGATGCCCGGACCTCCGCCCTAGTTGCCTGCATCTCAGCTGAGAGCGTACGTGTGAGATGCTCCAGCTGCTGTTCTGTCCTTCTGTTTGTTGAAGCCTCAAGCTCAACAAGAGTCATCCTGAGGTGAAGGAGTTCCACCCTAAGGGCTTCCCTGTGGCCCTGGGACTCTATGGAAATGGCTTCCTGCAGAGTCGCCAGTGCCGACCGCCTGTCCCTGTCGGACGCCAACATGTCCTCCCTGTGTGACTGGCAGATGGAGTCTGTTGCCTGCTGTAGTCGCTCCATCAGCCTTTCGGGGGGGACAATGGAAGTGGCCACCCTATCCATGGCCTGAACCATCATCTCTGATGATGCTGCCTGTTGGGTTGCCATACCGTATATGGATTGCTCCCATGCGGTATTGCCAGGTGGCTGACGGCCACCACGTCGGCGGGCACCACACCTGTCTGGGGCAAGGCGAACTGCGCCTTGCTGTGCCGGCACTGCCTGAGGCTGCAGGACTGCATTCCCCCTCTGATCTGCGGGCCCAGGATCAAATTTCGCGGAGTGTGACCCTACATCCGTAACCACCAAAGGCGTACCTGCCAACACTGACATCCCCATTGAGGGTTCTAACCCTGGTGCAGGTGGGTCGGACAGAACAGAATCCCTCCCAGGAACACATACAGCTCGGGGGAGGTGCAGCCAGAGACACCCCTTGAGAGCACGACCTGCAGCAGTTGTGGGTTCTCACCCACCACCACACTACGTCCCTCACTGGTGGTCGGTCGGCCCTCAGACCCCTCCTGGTCTGCACCATCTCCACAACCCCAGCAGTATCAAGTGCGTCATCCCCTGCAAAGACATAAAAGAAAACAAATGGAAACAGGCATTAGCACTATGGCACACAATTAGGGCTGAGAGGCTACAGAAACAGTACTTGATTGACACATGTCCCACATGACTAAAACCCTGCCATGCATGCACAGTCACTGCGTGTGAAGGGTAGGCAGATGGCACACATTGATGACACCAAGATGGAAGATGAACACATTTGCTGCATGCTGCCTAGCAGTGGCATCACACATTGGCCAGTGATTGGCAGGCCAAATACACATGCCATCACACAGATGGCATGTACCCTAACCATGAAGTGAAGAGGGAGAGGAAGGCACCAATTGTTCATTCAGTCCAGTTTGCTCATGAAATTGATTTTTTCATTGAAATGGTTCAAATGTTTAACCTGGAGCTGCCAGTCCAAAATGGTCCTATAGCACAGGGACATGTCTAAACAAATCATGTCCAGGAAACAAAGCCAGTCCACTGTACCATAGCCATGTCAGACATGTGACAATAGGACTGAGAAATCCCGAGTAAAAGTGGTAGTATGCAAACAATCTGCCTGAATAAACAGAGGTAAATAAGCAACAATGTCGTGGCAAGATGACACTCCAAGGGCAACTGGCGTGGTGTTGGGCTGGATGTCTAATGTTGGCAGAAGGGATGCTGCTATACCCAAATGCTGGTGCGCAGAATGTATAGGATGAGGGACATGGGTGACCCAAACCACTCAGGCACACACACCCTCACCTGGCACCCAAACAGAAGCCCTCCCACACACACCATGCACATGGATGACACACACATGCATGTGCACTCACCGGACAATGCCTCGCAATCTGCCAGTTCTCCCACGCCTTGGGTCTGTTCCTCCGT